>NC_068995.1:36119629-36122884 GCF_001194135.2 Octopus bimaculoides | reverse complement strand
CATATACATATGCGTTGACAACAGCAGGAGAGCATTTGAGCTCTTAGCAGCAATAGAGCACTTTAATTCTTATTTCTAGCAGTGTAGGTGTCCTATTACGCTCAGTCCTATTTAATGACATTTATTGTCTTCCTAGCTGCCTCATTTAAATATATATATATATATATATATATATATGTGTGTGTGTGTGTGTGTGTGTGTGTATGTATATATATATATATGCATGTATTATATGTGTATGTATGTACGTATGTATTTATGTATGTACTTATGTATGCATTATGTATCTATATTTGTCCAATGCAGTGCTGTTGTACAAAAGGGTGAATTGCTTGAAGCGATCACAAGTAACCAATTAGATTGGTATCATTTCAATTTCCATTACTAATTATATATTTAATTAGGTGGCTTTTACTAGGCCTTATTGTCACTTTGGTCTGTCACCAATAAAGAAGGTTTACTGTTAGCCCACAACACATCCTTGTCTCTAATCTTGCTTGTTGGCTTATAGGTCAACATGAAACGCAAGGTTGTAAAGGCAATGCCTTGTGCTCTCATTGTTGTATGGAACGCAGAAAAAATACGGCGTCCTCACGTTCAGGTGTGCATATTTTAACAGTAATTAGCATTATGAATATGGAGCACATCAAATCTCTGCTTGGAATATTTCTCAACATTTTTCTTGTTACCCCTCCATTTTCATTCATTTTATCAACCATTGCAATATAATAATGGTGTACATTTTCCTTTCCTGTAAACATTAAAAACATACCCCTCTCTCATATATTTAAGAGATTCGACATTGCTCTTCTTATGTCTTTTAAGAAAATGAAGTATCTAGTCTTCCTCTGCATTTTTCTCCTCTATCCAAGATTTGAGTATTATACAGACAATATCGACTCATATATTCAAATTCTTCTATATGAGTTGGTTGGACACATATTTCCACTAAACCTCATCATCAACTTGCAACTAACGTCTCACATCATACTTGAGCTCGCCTGATCTACTAATGACTTCAGTATAACATGTGGAGAGTACACAACTCAAAACGAAACGGATAAATTATTTCCTGCCCCATTCTGATTACAGTTTGCTAAACAATAAAAACACAAAATCATTTGTTCTTGAGTATGGTATTACTGAATATTTCTAAGAAGCACAAATTTTACTAAAAGGTGTATAAAATATAGAAAGCTTTTTGTATAGTAAAAAAATTCTGTATCAACTTGATACCAATTTGAAAAATAGTATAAACGGCTCTTTTAAAGAGGCAGTTAAGTCCTCACCAAATTCTTTATTTCTGTAAAACAAAAAGAGGTTTTAAAACTTAACCCACATTCAATCTAACTACACTTTCCCCTATTATATATACATTAGGACGGTAGATTTGCAGAATCAGAGTATAGGACAAAATATCTTGCGGCATTTGGTGCATCCATTGGTGCTTTGCATTCAAATCCCATGTCGGTCGATTTTGTCTTTCAATACAGGTTAAATACTGATGGTTGTTAGAATAGACACAGTCCAATAACAAGTAAATAGAAAAGGGTGAATTTTTGCGTTTAATCTGCTTTCTTTGAAATATTTGTGCATTTATAATTTTGCAGAATTTTACAAGGAAGACTTGGATATTTACATCAAAGAACATTTTGATACAGATCTTGTGAAGTTAATTCGATTAAAAGAGCGCGGTGGCTTGATAAAAACTCGCGTGGAAGCAATCAAATATGTTACGGCTGAAGTAGTATGTATTTTAGAAAGTCACATGGAAGTAAATATAAACTGGTGAGTATCACTTGATTAACTTGAAATGGTAATGTATGTCATATTCATTTTCTGTGAAAGAAACTAATAGAAATTTTAACTATTTTAGCAAGAGCCTTCACAACTATCGGAGCGCGAAGCGCTCCTTAGAAATGCACGTTCGGGAGATGCATGTGATATATAAACAATTTTGAATAGGAACCCGAAAGCGAAGTATGAACACACAATGCGCATGTGCACACTATATTCATGAAACGGAAGAGAAGAATATAAACGCAATGCGCATGTCAAAGTAAAACAGAAGAGAAGAATAAAGCAAATTATATGATGATCTGCAAGCTACGTCTACACCACTATCACGCAACTTTGCTGCAATATTTTGCAATTTTGTTTTATCTAAACATTGAAATTGGCACGAAAAAGTTAATTTACCATTTAAAACAAAATCATGAAGTGAATTTACTATTTAAAACAAATTCATGAAATATATTAACAGAAATCAAACTTTGGTATTAAAATAATTTAAAACCAAATAACTAAAAATTTCAATAATATTTTCTGTTCATTTTATTTCATTCTGTTTTTGAGCTTTGAATTATGACTTCTTTTCAGTTTCCTGTTTTTCTTACAGTTTCTTCCTTTGCTATTTTGAACGAAGCAATATATGGATTTCTCCCTCTCTCAAAACTGTTTCAATTCATTCTACGATTCTTCTTTCTAACCCTGCGATTAAAACTTGAAACTGAAGAACAGAGACAGCGTAGATTGGAAAGACAACAAATCCGATGTTAAAACGAAAATTATGATTAAAGGGCTGAAAGACTAGAGCAAGATCAAACCAGACATCGACACATTCATTTAAATGGAAATTATGATCAAAGGGTTGAAAGACTAGACTAAGATCGAATGAGACAAAAGCAAGTTGATTTGAATGAAAATGAAGAACAGAGACGACTTAGGTTCGACTTCGAAACCAACATCGTCGACTCCGCATCCATCAAGATATTGATGTCTCTCTTGAAGAAATGAATCAAATATGCCCCCCATTGTAGAGCTTTCAAATTTCCAGGTGAAACCACCAATTTTTGCTGTGTGAAATGAAAAGTCAATTTAGCACCGTTAACTGACTTACCACCAGAAATGAAGGAATTATTTGAAGGTCAGACAGATGTGGGGAAAATTTTCAGAAAATATGCCAGGCAGTACAATGGTATTTTCCAAATGGCATCTTTTAATTGCAAAGAGAGTCGGCAACCTGAAAATTACAATCCCTCGGTCATAATTCATGGACAAATTTACTATTTCCTGGGTCCACTAATTCCAGAGGCCGATGAGCAAGCAAAATTTGTTCAACTAAACTTAGTTACAAAAAGGATGAGAATTGAACAACGAAGCAGGGCTAGAAAGAAGAATAGTAGAACGAATTGAAACAGTTTTGAGAGAGAGAGAGAGAGAGAGAGAGAGAGAGAGAGAGAGAGAGAGAGAGAG
>NC_068995.1:36117866-36119604 GCF_001194135.2 Octopus bimaculoides | reverse complement strand
AGAGAAAGAGAGAGAGAGAGAGAGTGAGAGAGAGAGAGAGAGAGAGAGAGAGAGAGAGAGATCCATATATTATTGTTTCGTTCAAAATGGCAAAGGAAGTATTCAGAGACACGTTAGATGTGTTATTCGTGAGATCAGAAGGCTGAGCATGAGAAGCGTTGGAATGCACCAACTGCAAATGAAGTCTCTGATATTTTACCCAATACAAATCAAGATGCATCGTCTAGGAATATCGTCTTGAAGGAAAGAAGAGGTGAACTAACCATAATTTCGGTAACTCATCGTTCGTATGACTCATTGCAGTACGTTCTCTTTTTTTCCTGAAGGTAACTTGAATATGACAAACAATAAGCGATTGACAATTAAGAAATATTATGCCTATAGAATAATGAATCATCAAAGCAAATTCAATCGTATTCTTTGAGGCGACCGATTATTCCAACAGTATTTGGTCGGTCAAGCTGCAAAAATCGAATTTAATAACCCCTTCATTTTTGATACAACATCAAGCTGATTTAAGAATTACAACATACAAGGGACTAAAGGATGCTATAAACGACAATGATGATTTTAATGACGTTGGAAAAAGGTCTTACTTTTTCAACAGTTACTGGAGGTCCAAGATACATGGCTGAAATGCAGATGAATGCCATGGAAATTTTGAAGAGACACAGAACACCATTGTAGTTCATTACACTTACGTGTAATTTCAAACGGCTAGAAATTACTCAAAATCTTTTTCCTGGATAGGTGGCATCCGACAGGCCAGATCTGATTGCAAGAGTTTTCCAACTGAAGAGACACGTATTTATGGTCTTGATTGTCATGAGAAAACTCTGGGGTGAAGTCAAAGCACATACTCATACTGTTGAATATCAAAAACGTGGTCTTCCACATTTGCATGCCCTTTTTTGTTTGCTAAACAATATAAGAGCAAATGAGATTGACGACTATATACAAACAGAAATTCCAGACCCACCAACAGATAAGGAACTGCATGATTTAGTCGTTGCTCATAAGATACATGGTTCATATTGTAATGCAAATTCTCCATGCTGGAAGAAAGGATCATGCTCCGAGAGATTTCCCAAATAATACTTGTAAAGTATTGTCTGTGGAGAAGATTCTTATCCTCTTTATAGACGAAAATCAGTTGCAATGGGAAGAATTGAATCTTATAAGAATGGAAAAACAATCAACAACAAATGAGTTGTAACTTATAATGAAACTCTTTTAAGAGCATTCAAATGCCATTGCAACGTTGAAATCGTTGCCTCAGTGAGGTTAGTTAAGTATGTCATCAAGTACACGCTGAAAGGAAATGACCAAGCTGCTGTTCAAATAAACAATTATAACGAAATTAGTCAAAACCACATTTTCAACTTGATTTTTTTTCTTCTTAAAGGGAATATTACTATGTTTTCTTTATTCCTCCCTTAATCTGTAGTTGCATCGCAAAAATTTAGGATTATGTTTCCTCCCTGTGCTGTTGGATGGCTTCTTATATGTACAATATGGAGTCTGAAATTAACTCACCGAAGGGACTCTCTGTTTTTCTGTCCTTTGATTAAGATGATAAAGATTACTATTTTAAATAGTGCTTTTCCTTTGCACCGAATGGTGCGTGTATGGCAGTCGTGGTGGTGATGATGGTGGTGCTGGTGATGGTTGAAAACAATCAACAGAAAGAGAGAGAGAGAGAGAGAGAGAGAGAGAGAGAGAGAGAGAGAGAGAGAGA
>NC_068995.1:36105889-36115256 GCF_001194135.2 Octopus bimaculoides | reverse complement strand
CTGAACTTTCCTTGTTTCCGACGAAGGGCTCCGCCCGAAACGTCATACTCTCTCTCTTTCCTTTCCCGAGCGTCTAATAACACTATCCGTATCACGTCCTCACGTTGTTGTTTGTTGTCTTTTTTTTGAACCTATATATATATATATATATATATATTTACGTAAATGAGCGATGGTCACTTTGTTTATTATATATTGTTTGCTGGATCGGATTCTGGCCATCTCTCTGGCGACCAGGTGTTCGCGACTGAGGGTGAGCAAACTAGCTCGAAACCGAATCGGTCTCGCGATCCTCTCGTCTGCTGGAGAATGGTAGGGGTTCGCTCCCTTGCTGGCAATATATATGTACAGGGTGCACCTATAACCAGCTGGCTGAAGATCTGCCCGGGGTTAAACTAGTAGTAATATTAAACAGCCACATTGAGGTGGCTATTAACTTTGCTTGATAGTATAGTAACTACTTTCATCTCTTATTGAGATTTTACAACTAGCTACTTTCCTTGTTTTACACACACACACACACACACACACACACACACACACACACACACACACACACACACACACACACACACACACACACACACACACACACACATACACACACACACACACACAAGATATAAGTTAGAGGTTATGCAACCGTCTAAGAGATAAATGTATCCATAGGCACTCCTGGTGTGTTACCTCAGTATGTATGGTACTCGTTATAAAGTATACGGTAGTAGGTAATTTAAAGGTAAAACCGTGGTTTAATATATAGAGACAATAACAAATGGAACAATAATTAACAATGAGAAGTAGATCATTGGTGTTTTAAAGTTGTTTAATAAAATTAGGAGTATGTTTACAGCTGTTTCTATTTATGAAAATGGGGTAAATTTGCATTTACCTCGTTACAATTTAGAACATCTTCAAAACGATTGTATGGCAAAGATAAAGTAGAAAGAAAAAAAAGGAAAAGTGTTCGTTAAAGCGATAGTCTTACATTTTAGAGACTTACATATTTCCACGTGTCAGTAGGAGGATAAAAGAGAAGAGAGTTCGTTAAATACATAGTCTTACATTTAGTGACTTCCGTATTTCCACGTGTCCGTAGCACCGAATGTAAGAACCTACGGACACGTGGAAATATGGAAGTCACTAAATGTAAGACTATGGATTTAACGAACTTTCTTCTCTTTTATCCTCCTACTGACACGTGGAAATATGTAAGTCACTAAGATATGTAAGACTATTGCTTTAACGAACACTTATCCTTTTTCCTTCTATTTTTTCCCCTTCTATTTTGTCTTTGCCATATAATCGTTCTGAAGATGTTTATAAATTACAACTAAAATTCTTCCAGTCTTGCCACGGTATAACGAGTGAAACAAGTAATGGATAAAACATACAAGGTACCGAAGGTAAACTATGCGCTTTCTGGTTCGGTTCTACAGTGCAGTGCTTTGGGAAAGTGCATTGATTTTGTGCTGCGACAGAGCACTGGCCAGCTACTGGTTCTGCTACCGTCTGCTGATTGCCGTCTCTCTTCTTGTGGCTAAAATACGCTGAATATATAGGGATGATCTTGGAAAAGCGCGCCATGGATACAATTGTTGTTAGATCCTGATATGGTCAGATATTTTTATGATGTTGGTTATATTTTAGGGAATCGCGATCGTATTCTTTATTTTATTTTATTCTTTTGCATCGGTTATACTGACCCGGGTTCGGTTATACTGACCCGGGTTAAATATTCTTGCTACGCTGTTGACAGTACTATTGACTGAAGAAAATGATCTTAGTATGTGTGTTAAGTGCTTTGATGTTGGACACAGAACAGCTCTGATGACTACATATGAACCATCGAATCCTTAGTTGATTGTCCGTTTAACAACTTCTCTCAAGAAAAATATAGTCTTCAAAAATTCAAAAAAAAAAAAGGTGAGGGGAGGAATTCTATTATTTGCAACTTCGTGTGGAAGCTTATGTTATTCTTGCATAATGTTATTATATTGATTGATTCAATTTAAGTTGTCGTAAAGGCTCCAGGGACCGAAAAGGGTGGCGCGTTTGTTTGTTTTGTTTCTTTGTAACTGTGCATATTCATGTTTATCATAAATTTAACTGACACTGTACTTACAGTTGGACCGTTTGGGGCCTTAAGTCACTGTTTGACTCTTTAACAGACAACTCATAGTACACTCTTCTCTCCTGCCTGATCCTATACCAGTCTCTTCCTTCTCGGCTCTTCCATACATTCCTTATTCAATGCGATTACCTCTTCATTCACATCTCCCTATCATTTAATAATTCATATTGTTTTACAGCCATCACACCCCCATCGAAGGACCTTAATCCGAACCATAAGACTTTCAACTCCTCGTGGAAACTAAATTCCTGACACCTGAACTACAAACTATTTTGGATATATTTTTCAGGTTGCAGCCTTTACTTGTCGAGATAATGAAAAACCGTTCGACATTAGCTATGGGTCAACTAGATTATATCGATAGAAACACGTTTAAATATGAATTTGATCGGGACTACAAACCTCGTTATGGCTTCAACTGGAATTTCGTATTCTATGAGACTTATTTTCGACCGGATCAAATGTTAAATAAGAAGGTAACAGACACTTTACCGTAAGTAAATTTTACTTCAAAATATCAAGCGTTGACCTAAAATATTGAGCTATGATTAGGTAGATTGTCTTTTAATGTATAGCTTATAATAGTATGGGTTGTTGTTGTACAGTGTTGTTTAAGGTGGTGAACTGGCAGAATGATTTGTACACCTGATAAAATGTTTAGCAGTATCTCGTCTATCTTCACGTTCTTAGTTCAAATTCCGCCGAGAAGTACTTGCTTTTCATTCTTTCGGGGGTCAACGAAACCAGTACCATTTGAGCATTGGGGTCGATGTGATCGACAGCTCCCCACCCCATCCACAAATTTCAGGTCTTATGCCTATATGAGAAAGGATCATACAGAGTTGTTGTATAAGTCCAGATCAGCCAGTCATGGGGTAGCAAACTTATAACCAAAGACATTTCAACCATGGTCATTTTAATTTAAGACATAACATAATGCTGTTCAAGATGCAGTATATGACTTTCTTTTCAAATCTGGCCAGATATGATATGAAAGAGATATAGTTGATATATAGATGAATGAGTAGGATAATGTAGATCAAGGTGCACTACGTAACTTGTCTTCTTAAAATGGTTGGATATGATTTCAAAGAGATTTTCTTGCTGTTTCTTGCAAGATGAATGAGTACATGGAAACTCTATCGTTGATTCTATGTTATTGTTGCGTAGCGCTGATCGTTCTGCTTGAGCAGATCTTTGACACAGAAACCGCTGATGTGAGCTTAGAGTTCAACATTCTGTTCATGCTGACTATGAAGTATAATAACAATGCTGTAGATATGCCGTTCATTAGGACCGAATCGATTAGATCTATAATTAAAGCAGTTTCGGATGTGAGCTCTTTTTTTTTTTTTCAGGAATAGTGTATCTAGAGCTACATTTTTCAATAGTTTTGCCCGTTTAATGTGTGCTACAAAGTAATACAAGAAATATTTTTGCTGCTATTTCTAGTAATTTGAATGATTGTGAAGAGCATCCCTTATTGGTTCATATTGGTAATGAAGATGGTGACGGTGATGGTGGCGATCAGACTAGTAATGCTGGCGGCGGTGTTGGTGGTGTGATGATGGTTATGGGGATGGTGAAAGTGAAATAACGGTAGTTTCAGTGATGGTGAATGGAAGGTGTTTGAGTAAATTATACAATTATTTGCCATGTTTGTCACGAATACAACTTTCGTTGTGCATAAATAAACAACGTTGGAAATGTTGTGTTGATATATCGACCGCCACAGCGTCTTGAATACTCAGTCTTAATACGTAAAAGTAAATGCTGGTCTGTCTCTGTGTTTCCGAATGTGCTATGTATGTATGTATGCATGTATGTATGTATGTATGTATGTATGTATGTATGTATGCATGTATGCATGCATGTATGTATGCATGTATGTATGTATGCATGTATGTATGTATGTATGTATGTATGTATGTATGTATGTATTTAGGTATTTATGTATTCATGTATGTAATTATGTTTGCATATCTGTATGTACATATGTTTGCCTGCCAGCCTGCCTCCTGCGTGCTTGTCTGTCTGTCTGTCTGTCTGTCTGTACGAGGAGGTACCCAAAAACCCTGGGTTTTTGGGTACCTCCTCGTACAGTCATATTAACAAGTTCGTCAATTGTTCAGTGATAGTTCTCCACGATTAGTTCATGAAATTTTCATTATGGTTTCATTCGTTCGGGAGGTCGACGGTTCCCCCTGAACGAGGTTGGTCTTCAAGCGACAAGTGACCATTCCTAAAGCATGAAAGCCACTCGTATACTTGTGTTTTGCTCATGGAAGCTTCCTTGTAAGCTGTTTGAAGCATGACAGCCGCCGTTTTCCCCAGGAAAAAACAGAATTTCATGGAAGCACGCTGTTCCTTCGTTTCAGCCATCGCAAAAATCGACGAACCGGGGAGAATCACTGCAAGAGAAAGAAGCATCACATGGTAGTACGACTTAACCCGACGACGCTAGTCGAGAGACTGATGCCTGAGAGTCGCATCAAGTGGCGTCTAGCGATGGAAGCCTGAACTACAACAGGCTTGTCCCACAGAGAACGTTTCTGGTTACTTTTAGGTACCTCCTCGTTTGTAGGTATACATTTTAGCCTATCAGTATTTACGTGTTTGCCTGCTTATCGATCTGTCTGTCTGTCTGTCTGTATGTATGTATGTATGCATGTATGTATGTATGTATGTATGTATGTCCTTGACTAGGCAGTACTTTAGTTTTTAGATAACTGTAGGTTTGCATAAGAGAACATTTTTTACAAGTTCTCATGGTCTATTTGACTTCTGATATTTCTAACAAAAAATAGTTCCTGACAAAAAATATTGCTTATCGCCTCCTTCCCATCCATATACTGCAATAGACACCGAGAAAATTATACTGATATGATTCGTTTAGAGTAATTATATAAATTAGTATATCCTTGGGGCGGAGAGCATGTTTTTCAAGATTTTTTTTTTTAATGCAAAAAGAGAAAGTTTTAAAGTTTTAAATCGGTTTACTTATTGTGCGCTTGCATGAAGCTCAATTCGAATCATCTTCCGAGGATGTTTATCCTAAAATATATGGATCTCAAGCAATAGTATTTCTTTTAGGTATTAATAAACCTTGGAATGGCTAGATAGTACTGCTTATATATAATAAAGAACTGCATCCTGAGAACCGAATGTCTTCTGTAACAATTTTTTTTTTTCATCTTTGGTCAGTAAGTGTTATTTCCTATTTAATATGGAATGTAATACAGTATACCCAATAGTTGTTTTAATTGCAGTGGTCCTGTAATAGTCGGAGCAGGATTCGCAATGGATGTGAAGTTCTTCAGAAAGATCGGCCTCTATGACTCAAAGATGACAATTTGGGGAGGAGAAAATTTGGAACTTTCATGGCGAGTATGTATTCTTTAACAATTTACTTTCTTTTATTTAATACTCACTCTTCACTATTTTATATTTAATAAGTTATCAATGAAGCCTTGAGTCATAATGTCCCCAGAAAACTCTTCATCTCGTTACTTAGACCTTATTATTTTCCAGTTCTTCCTCCTTAAAATTACTTCTGCCTTGAATAGTTTCTTACCCCTATCTATACCGAACTCCAAGCGTGTTACAGTTCTAACTTCGCACAAATCATATTTCATCAAGCAATTTTCCCACAAGAAGAATTTATTAATTCTAAACCATTTCTTTTCTCTTCCAAACCGAAAACGTTATGCTACAGTTGAAAGCACGGACTTTTTGGTTCTCGACATTATCTGGAGCTGTTTTATTGGAAAGAGAATCTTTTCTGTAAATTCAATTCTTCCTTCAGGATTGAATTTATCAACGCATAGTATTTCAGTACATAAAAATAAAGATAAAAATTTTAAAATTTACCGTATCAGCTCAGAAAATAATGCACTAGGTAATGTTATTAGGGATCTTATATACCAGAAAAGAGGAAATGGTCATAGCTATGACTTTGTTCCACTTAATCAGTAGTTCAGTAACGACTTTATCTGCTGTGCTTTCTTCTCAATGACTTTTCTTGTTGAAGTTGGTTGGAACACAAGATTGTTCTTTTTTTTTGTCTCATTTTCTGAATGTTTAAATGGATTCCACTAACTTTTCTTTTTAAATTCTATATTCAGGTGTGGTGTTGTGGCGGTCAGGTCCTTCATGTATTTTGCTCGCACTTTGGTCATATTGCACGAAGTCAACCTTACAGTTTCCCTCGTGACAGGTTACACACAGAGGCTTATAACTACAAACGGGCCGTAGAGGTGTGGTTCGGGCCTTACAAGAAATACGTTTACAATTACTTTCCTTTGATGATGGTATTTATTCTGTCTATTTTTCACCTTTTATCTTTTACTTGTTTCAGTCACTAGACTGGAGTCGAATGAATCGACTCCAGAACTTATTTTTTAGCCTGATACTTATTCAATCGGTTTCTTTTGCTGAAATGCTAGGTTATGGAGATGCAAACACACCAACACCGAATTTTAGTTACTCTGTTGTGAAATCAACAAATCGACTCAAGCTGTCAAGAAATCCAGTACAGCTGCTTTTTACTGCAGGAATGGCATGTATTATGAAAGAATTTGACGAAAATTGTACATTTCACGTGTTTAGTCAGTTGATATACGACAAATATGATTGGTCAATTGCTTTATCGGGATCATTGTACTCCTGCTTTTGATTGACTTCACGTTTCACTTGAAAAAACAAGAACAGAAAATCTTTGTTGTTTTACAGATTGTTTTGAGATATATACATCACGAAGTATCAGTATTATTACTGGAAGACCTGGAAATAACAAATAAATGGTATATGTCCTATGTCTTCCTTGGAGAATTTTATTTACAGCTAGATAACTTGAGTTATTAGAAAAATTGTCTTTGCATGAAAGCAACACATTGCTGGCAACAAGACAGTTATCCTTTGCCCTATCGTCTCAGCTATTTTCACTTTCATAAATAAAAGTATAATAGAGAAAATTAACGATTGTTATTTCTAATTATGGTTACTTTCCTCCTTTACATCATTTCTAGGATATAGATGTCGGTGATTTAAGTGATCGTCTGAGAATAAAGAACGAATTGAAATGCAAAAATTTCGATTGGTATCTGGATAATATATGGCCTGATTTGTTCCGCTTTGACGTTAATGTTACAGCTAGTGGTGAGGTAAGCGTCTCTTTAATTTCATACCTACCTTGGAATAATTTTATATCTAGTTGTGATGGGTGAAACTGTAATGTGAGACAGTAATGATGCTCTGAATTGACAAAGTAATACAAATAATTCAATCGGTGGAATATGTTTTATGGTGTAAGGAAGAAGAGAAATTTGACGTTCTGAGTATCTTCCTTCTTCAGAGAAATAAAATAAGCCAAAAGCGAAAGAGAAATGGAGAATTGATGTGAAGAAGAGAGAAGAAAAATCAGCCGGATATAGTGTGAGTTGTATGGGAATAGTACAATGTGGAGGGAAATGAAATTCTGGGTAATAGTGGCCTAAGCACTGGGTGAAGAATGGGAAAAGAAATAAGGCTAGACAAGGAGGCGATGCGACTAAAGACAAACAGACATAAACTCCATAACAAGATCAATGACTGTGTGTAGGGAAGGAATGAGCTGATAGTAAAAGGCTTCAAGAGGAAAATAAAATTAAAATGTTTGGCAAACTGTGCAGAATTGGAATTTAAGGAGTGATACAGTGAAGAGAGACACAAAAGTGTTGTAGTCTCTGATGAAAAATAAATAGGATCGTGTCAAAAGGTTGAAAATATTTTTTTTGTCATAACTTTCTACTATTTCCCTACCTCTTACAGATAGCTACAATTGCCGGCGACATTTTAGCTCCACACAGCTTCTAAAACCCATTGATTTTATTTTTCTCCTACAAATTTTTATGACCCATTGTTCTGGTTACTTCAAGCCAGCATATATACACTCCCTGTCCCTCTTCAATTGACTGGCGTAATCTAAACTACTACTACTACTACTACTACTACTACTACCACCACCACCACCACCACCACCACCACCACTACTACTACTACTACTACTACTACTACTACTACTACTACTACTACTACTACTACTACTACTACTACTACTACTACTACTACTACTACTACTACTACTACTACTACTACTACTACTACTACTACTACTACTACTACTACTACTACTACTACTACATGTGGTTCTCAACCGGGGTCCATATGATCTTTGGAGGTGGCCTACATAAACTTTTGTTGCTAAAATTTAAATACAACAGGATCTTTTTTAAACATTGAATGGCTATGGGACTCCAGTAGGGCGTAACAAAGTTTTAGATAAAATATTTCTAGCCTTGCTCTTACTTAACTGAGAGATAACATTCATAGATCTAACTGAAACTAATCAAACCCAGGTTTGTTAAAATCGTGACCATAGCGTTTGATCTGCATTTTCTCTCTCTCCCTTTCTCCTACTCTCTCCCCTCTCTCTCATTCTCTCCACTCTCTCTCATTCCTCTCTCTCTCTCTCTCTCTCTCTCTCTCTCTCTCTCTCTCTCTCTCTCTCTCTCATTTGTTATCTAAAAGCTGTTTAAGATCACGACCAGGTATTCCTTGTAGAATAATTAATTTCAGCAGACTATATTTAGAGGTATTTGAGATAAGTTTCTGTTTACTTCAAAGTAGACTTTTACTGTTCTCAAAATATTTTTATCTATTTCAGAATATACTTTACAATTTCTCAAGACTATCAGAATATTTTCATACCTGAGGTCAACTTTGTCTTTTAGTAAATTCAGGGTGCTGGTTAAGCAGATCGGATGCCTGCAGAGTTTCTTCTAGTTCTCTGCGTTTGGTGTTAAAATTCAACCGTGCCCTCTTTGGGTGCCTTTAACACTCTGTTGCAAACATCTGTACCAGGTCTCCGGTTTGTGAATATATTTTCCGCTCCTCCTACAAGTCTCGGACAATTTGTGAAGTGTCACAGACACCAACTGCCTTTTAGTTAAAAGATTAAACAAGTATTTATCTCAAAATAAGTTCATGCTTATCTCACAACACATTTATATATTATATATATATGTGTGTGTGTGTGTGTGTGTGTGTGTGTGTGTGTGTGTGTGTGCGCGCGCGCGCGCGTGTGTGCATATATATCACTGAGATTATTCTAATCTGTCTTAGAATATTTATTGGTGAATAAGTTCAAATCTTGTTAAGAATAAACCTGATGTTATGTAAACTAATATATAGCAG
>NC_068995.1:36097649-36103944 GCF_001194135.2 Octopus bimaculoides | reverse complement strand
CACACACACACACACACACACACACACACACACACACGCACGCACGCACGCACGCACGCACATAGAGGGTATTCGTGTTAAACTTAACGAGTTCTTTATGCCTCTTTTTTTCAGAAACAGCTTGATTATTGAACAGTCAATAGCGTTGGAGAACATAAAGATTAAAGATGTGACTGCGAAAACGTTAGCTGACATGGAGGACTGGAAGCCACCTGAATATTGGAAAAAGGTTTACCTGTATCATGATGATTTGCGTCGTCTGTCAAAATGCTCACATCATAACTGTTACTCAATGCCCTTTGAGCACTATAACGGCTGTAATACGTGACATGAACCGCTGCAGCGGAGTTTATGAAGCTGTGGCTAGCAGGAAGGGACACAGCAGGCGTTCTGACTGCGTTCGGGCACTGTAATCCATCCAACAACTGCAGAGCAAGCTGATGGAACATCCGAGCAAGAGAATCCGGGCTTTGGCATGAGGGATGGGTGTGGGAGTTGCCACCGTGAAGCCGGCTTTGAATGAGAAACTTCGCTACCACTCGTATAACGGGCCAAGAAAAAACGCTTGACGAAAGCAAAGAAGCTCTTGAACAAGTTCATGTATCCCGTTGAGCCGAAGATGATCTGCCTCTTCTGAGATAGAAAGAACTTCTGCCAGGACCAGTTGCACAACACCAAGAACAACAGCTGACTTTCCTACAATCCATGTGTTGTCCCACGTATCATGAAAACTAATTTCCTCCAACTGGTATGGTGTTTGGGTGTGTCTACAGCGAGGGTGACGTCATGCCTCCCCACATTTTGAACAGGGCCTTACGCTAAATTCAGACGGCTATGTCGAACATACTGAAGACTGTAGTCAATCTTTCGCTGGAGAGGATTGTTGCTGGCAGGCCATATGTATAGCAAAAGGATTCGGTTCCTTGCCATACCTCCGTGTCAGAAGTAGTTGCTAGAAGAAAGTGTCAGAAGTAGTTATTAGAGAATTTCTACGACTTTACCGGCCCCGAATTTCTGGCCTCCTAATTCCACCGATTGTAACCCAATAGATTACTGTGTGGGGGAGAATAACACCAACTGCTCTTACTATAATACAAAGATCGAGCTGGTGGACAAGATCAAGGAGGAGTTTGAAGATCTTCCCATGGACATAGTGAAGATCGCGAAGATTGCATGAAGGCATCAGACCTGTTATAAAATTCTGTCTGAGTCATTTTCATTACATGAAAATATTAGTAGTTCATAAAAATATATAGAGTGTTTATTAAACAGCATTTACCTCCCACCAGATAGAGTACTATTTTTGCTAATCTTACTATTACGAACAGTATACTGCCAATACGTGGCTTTTTTCTGAAAATTCATAATTTTCATATGTTTGGCATGTAAATTACCAATTTACACACTGTTTATTCTGCTAAGAACACACCTACACCAACCGAATAACCTATACTTCTGGATGTTTCTCACGAAAGTTGAAGACCTCATGAGACAGATGAGATGGAAGGCCTTATTTTTTATACTACACCCCTCCCCCATTGCTATGGAACGTTATGATTTAAAGACACGTAAATACCCTGGTAGGATAAAAGATTGGACCCTTTTGAGGCAGACCTCCTTGATTTAGTCACCAATATCAGATTCCATAAGTACCATAACTCTTTTCAAACTAAGCTGAAATCTGATATTAGAAACTTTAGAATCTCTAAAAAGAAGTTCGTATTTTCTGATAAAACTAACAACCTGTATGAAGCTATTAATGCTCTATATGATACGTTGCTAAATGACATCATTTTCACTAAATATAAGAAAGCTAACATTGGCAGATACAATATTAACGATGAGGCTAAAATCCTCATTAAGCGTAGTAAAATAGATTTGAATGCTTAGCAAAAAGGGAAGCTATTATTACTCTAAAAGACTAAACCTAATTTTCGTAATAAGCCCACTTGTAGATTGTCAAACCCTGCGAGGACTTAAATAGGGTTAGTAGCTAAAAAAATACTAAGAAATATATCAAAATTAGAGTTAACAAGAGCTCAGTCACATTATCATAAAGTTGTTGCTCCAATATGAAGAATATCCTTACATCCACGAAGAGCCTACTCCCAGTTGTAACTGTCGAGACCTAGGAACCTGTCCACTCGACCATGGGTGCATGATTAAATCCGTCATATATGAGGTAGAAGTTACAGCAACTCTAGATAATAACATAACCGAAAAGAGTTACACCAGGTTACGTGAAGGCAACTTCAAAAACCGCTATACTAACTACATATCTTCCTTCTGGTACAGGGACAAAAATAAAGCCACTAAGTTGGCTAGCCACGTATAGGGTTTAAAGTTTAACGCCACACCACAGACAATCAAGTGGAAAATAGTTAAAAAGTTCATACCATATGTCAATGGGTTAAAAAAAATGCAAGCTATGTGTAGCTGAAAGGTCCTTTTCAGATCTAAGAATTCCAGCTAACTCCTGAATTCCAGATCTGAAATTTTCAGCGGATGTAAACATATGGAAAAGTTCCTGTTGGTGACTTGGAAAATACCACCCTCTCCAGATTGGGCAATTGTACTGCGAACTCGGGGCCTCTCTCCATTCAGCCTTATTATGGCTTTACAGGTAGAAGGGACACTGTTCTATACCCCGCCTTTTTTCTTTTCCTTTTGTTTTTCTTTTCGTTTTCCGGTGTTTTGAACCTTCCACCTTTTACCTCTACTTTCTTCTTGCTTTTTTTCGTATTTTCTCTTATTCTACTGCCCTATTTTTTAGATTGTATCTGCCATGTGGACATAACCTGAAGATTGTATGAAGGTACCAGACATGTTATAAAATGCCATCTGAGTGCGTGTGTGTGATTGTGTGTGTGTGATTGTGTGTGCGTGTGTGTGTGTGTGTGTGTGTGTGATCACAGAAACCCCAGTTTTCCTTTCAGTGTAGTACTTGCTGTTCATTGAACAGCTAAGTTAAAGAGACCCAAAACACTTTCTAAATGGTATAAACGTAAACGCATACATGGAGGGGTAGTTACACATACGCACACACACACACACACACACACACACACACACGCTCACTCACTCACTCACTCACTCACTCACTCTCTCTCTCTCACACACACACTCTCTCTCTCACACACCCACTCACTCTCTCAGACACACACTCATTCTCTCTCTCATACATATATATATACACACAAATGTACGTATGTGCGTGTATATATGTATGCGTATGTGTAAGTACATGCGTGCCTGCGCGTGTGTGTGTGTGTGTGTATGTGTGTGTGCACGTGTGTATTTTGTAACTACGAGTTTCTCGAAAATGCTTTGTTTTCGCAGAAAAAGAATTTTAGTTTCGAACTTACGAACTTACCCTAGTTGCAGATTTATAATAAACTAGATAAGTTCTTTTTGCTTTTTCTCTGCGCATTGACTGGATTATTTCAGAATTTTTTTCCCATTTGATTTTTACTACATCTCGTTATATTGTTGTGAATGACCTTTCTGTCTAGTTAATGAGTTATGTCTGCTGTCTCATATCACCCAATACAACTCGTTGTTTATTAAAAAGATTTCAGTATTCCTCTGTTCAACTGAAGCCTGAATTTCACAATAATTGTCACTGAAAATGGGAGAACGTAACTGATTGCATAGCTAGACTGCTATTATTTTACCGTTGACATTTCAGTTCTTAAATTGTATGACGCGACCTAATATTGTGAATAAAAAAAGTTAGTCTGTGTTGATACATACGATTTAGTCGCATTGATATATGTATAATATTTGATGTATATACAACGTCCACAGGCTAAATACTAGGTTTTCATCCGAAATAAAATGTCTTATAGACGTACTGCATTTAAAAGCCCCATGTATATCTGAGAGAGACGAAAAACTATCCCGACGACGATTAGCAAGAGGGCCAAATGCATTTTTGAATAATGACCATGAACAAGTCGCTGGACTGTGTCTTCTACACTTAACCTTATTTTTAAA
Source organism: Octopus bimaculoides (assembly GCF_001194135.2). Taxonomy (NCBI): domain Eukaryota; kingdom Metazoa; phylum Mollusca; class Cephalopoda; order Octopoda; family Octopodidae; genus Octopus; species Octopus bimaculoides. Next base: position 36,099,948 of record NC_068995.1, on the reverse strand, counting down.
AAAAATAACAACAACCAAGGTCTCTTTGCATGGAACCTGTGCCTTCATGAAAGTACAGAGAAACAATAATAGATGAAACTGAAGAGTGGAACCTGCCATAACATACGTTAATATGTTTTTGTTGATTAAATCCAAATGGCCTGCCTTGGTTTGGTTTCATGTTCTTGTTTGATGGGGCTAGGGTCATTCCAAGATGGGGCTAGGGTCCCAGAAGCGTCATCATGCGTCGAGCCGGCAAGTCTACCAGTGCTCTCTATCGCTGCCGGTCCCCTACCAGCATCTCTGCATCCTCCAAGGTAACATCGAGCCTCTGGACATCTTCCCCAATCACGTCCAACCATCTGGTGCGGGGTGTGTCACGAGGCCTCTTCCAGCCCGCAGCTTCCGCGTTGACCGAGAACAAAGCCCACAAGACGGATTCATGCCGCATCGATCTACCGCCGACCATGTTTTTACCTTTCGACTCATCACTGAAAGACCTCGGGAATTCCGCAAAAATCACCACCTCAATACTGCCCTTGTCGACTTGAAGGCAACTTTTGTCACGGTCGACCACACATCTCTCTGGAAAATTCTCATGCTCACCGGTGTGCCTCCACCCTGTTCCAACAGCTTTATAGCACTGTCAAGAGACGCATTACGGGTGAACGGGAAATACTCTGACTGGTTTCCACATGAACAGCAGGGTTAGACGGCTGTGTGTCCCGACCTCTTCTGACCCTTACATCTGTCTTAAAATAAAAGTAGCTTCTATATGTTGGCACTACTGCATGACAACAACCGAATAAACGACCAGTGAAAGAGCAAGTCTGCACTAAAGTAAATCCTCGAACCAAATTATTTCTCAGTCTTTTTGAGGGAATACGAGTTAGTATTTTGCTATCAAAGGATAGAAAGAAATTTTTCAACTGCTCATCACAAACTTGGTTATATTAGTATTTGTGCAAATAAATTATGCAAGCTCATTTCATTCATTTCGGTTACAAGAGGATATTATTACATTTACTATCCCTTTATTTTGTTCATCTCACTTGAGATACCGTATAATAACTGGCTGATAACCTACTTAATTCAAAGCATGTTTTAAATAAACATGAATATCTATGTAGTTCTTTCTTTCTTTCTTTCTTTCTTCCCCTCCTTCTCTCTACATATATAGAAATACATGTGTGTGTGTGTGTGTGTGTGTGTGTGTGTGTGTGTGTGTGTGATCACAGAAACCCCATTGTTCCTTTTAGTCTGGTACTTACATTTCGAGATTTTGGAGCCTTTTCTATGATGTGTACTCGCAGTCAGCCACATGTGGGAACGAGATGTATCATCTCCGATATAGGAAACAGTGAATAATGGTAACTGCTATTGCGATTAATCACCGAAATGCATAAATTATCCGATGTATGCAATTGAAGCAGTATTTAATTAAAATAGCGAAACATAAAATGTTAATTTCGCCTTCAAAGTGAAATGGGTGATATAGTAAAAATTTACCGAATTACATCCATCCAAATATCGAATTCACAACGACGATTGCCATGCATGTATATACGTAAGCATATGTATGTATGTATGTATGTATGTATGTATGTATGTATGTATGTATGTATGTATGTATGTATGTATGTACACATATTTATGTGTATGTGTTTGTAGACATGATGCTTAAATGTTTGCATGTGTGTATGTATGTATGTATGTATGTACGTATATACAAAGATATACATTCTTTCCATAGCTGACTAATTTTCGTCTTATTTCCAGGGATTCTCTATAACATACGAGAAATGGCTAAGAACCTCTTTAAACTGCATCTCTATAGACTGCATCTCAAAAACCTATTGTTATGCAGTTTTGGATGATTGTTTTGGTGGCATAAGCGATAAATGGGAACACAAGGTATGTGACCTTCAGATTAATACGTATACACAACGAATCAAAGCAACACTCACTCACTCGGGTTACATCGTTCCTGTTGAATTGTTTGGATATTTGTACCTTTGTAATTCAATTCTGGTTGCCTTTCATTGTCTTTAGAACAATTAACAGACATACATTGTACTTTACACTACTACAATCTATGCGTAAAAAATGTATAAGAAGTAAACAGCTTATTACAAAAGCAGATACAAAGAAAAAAGACTGCGATATGAATTGAAATTAAAATGGCCCAGTTGATGATCACGTACTAATATTACTTGGTCTTCTAACCAAAATAAATTTTTTCACAAAATACCTATCTGCTCTCTCTCTCTCTCTCTCTCTCTCTCTCTCTCCCTCTCTCTCTCTCTCTCTCTCTCTCTCT
>NC_068995.1:36095363-36097639 GCF_001194135.2 Octopus bimaculoides | reverse complement strand
ATCTGCTCTCTCTCTCTCTCTCTCTCTCTCTCTCTCTCCCTCTCTCTCTCTTCCTCTCCCTCTCTATTTCTCTCTCTCATTTTCTCTTCTACACATACGCGCGCGCAATTTTTTTCTAGCCTAGTTTCACACTGCTGCGATCGTCAGACCGAGCTGGTTGAATGCTGAAAATACATTGGAAAAGTTTTCTCTATTTGTGGAATTACTGCTTTGCATACTCGACCTTGAACGTCAAGTATGTTGTCACGTTAGAGCTTTTACCTGTATATCCATTATGCATTGCTGTTATCTGGTGGATTAATTCTTTTCTTAGGCCATTTCCACTTAAAGTAACAGGTTGGAATTTCTTGTTATAAGGCTATTATAACTTGGAGTCCGTTTTTTGGTAGTGGTGGTGGTGTAGGAAGGAGTGATGAGGTTTGTGTGAGGTTTTTTCAATCTCAATATATTTTGAGAGATTCGTGCTCTTTTATAATTAGAGGCGATGGAACAAGGTTCTCAGACAGCTGGTTTTTAATGGATTTCCTGAAATCTTATATAGCCGATTAAAATAACTTTTGTGATGGTACCAGACCACGATAGGTGCCAGTTCAAGACGTGGTGCATTTATTAAGGTTGTTCTGTTGAAGTTTGGTTTTTTGGTCTGTTCACAGTAATACTTCTGAATTGTGACCTATGAAAACACTGGTCATGTATAACTGAAATTCGTGTTTGGGCGAGATGCTTAGTAATTCCCTGTTGTCAAGAACACAGAAATACCTCGCTTAGCACTCTAAGTATGTTTTTGAAAAAGCTGTGCTGAACAAAACAGTGCAATATGAGGTCATTATAACATAATGCAGAGATGCAAGATCGATTGCCTATTTTTAAAAGTGAAATGGACATATATAAAACTGAGAAATATCGCAAGACAACTGGAAATCCACATTGTCATTCAAGTATATTGTAACTTTGCATAACCAACGCACAATACGATATAAAATTATGATAAAATTGAACTACTTCAAAATCTAATGTTATGAAATTTTAATGCAAGTTAAATTAATCAACTTTAATAACAGGTACACAATCTTGCTAAGCAATTGTTCAGTTGAAAAGTAGCAGTGAGAAATAGTACCGAAGAGACTGTATCTGAGATGAAGGTTATCTTTGCTCATTGGTTGCTTTTCAAGGAACGTTACATAATACCACTTGTATCTTTTGGAAGTCTTTTCTCAGGAAGCAATTCATGATAGCAGAATCCCACATCCAGGAATTCTGCTCCATTTGATTTTCGGTTGTGCTCCCAGACAAAGCCATTCTTAATAAACTGGTTAATGTTTTCCGTAATGTTGGTAGTAATGCTACTGAGGAATTCAGTACCAAGAATAATTAACTCCTCCGAATATTCCATATTCATATTTTGCAACCCCTCTTCATTGATCATATCAAAGATGTCATTGGTAACTGTACTATTTCTTTATCAAATTCTAGCATATCCTTGCGTGCTTCTGGCCACAGTTACTTTCCAACCCTGTTCATGCAGTTCACGATTGCCTTGTCCCAGGCTGCTTTGATATAATCTATGACCATTATGATATGGTAGCTTTTTTTTTATATAAATGTCTTCTATAAATTGTTTATCATAGCTATCTGTTTCTTCAACAGGTTGTTTGAAAGTTGGTAGGCATTGTTATTAGAAACTACTGCCTGATCCATGATTGGTGATGCTTTCTGGACAGTTAAACTACCTTGATCAGACTGCTGGTCTGAAGAGTCGAAATTCTGTTATCAATGATCAAAAATTCCTTAGCTTTAAAATTATTATCTTCTTTGCATTTTTTCTTTTCGTTCTTTTTTTTCTGTCAGAAAAAACGAAACAACGTCTGGTTGAAATATCAGTCGTCAGATCGTGTTTGATATTCCCCTCATCAGTCATGTTTTTTTTCTCTCAATAATAAACTAGCATCAATTTCAATGGTACTACTCGAGAGTGGGGCTCGAGTAGCCATTCCACCCTCATTAATTATATACTTCATTTCATTCCTTCCTTTATGTTTTATGTCCCCACTTTGTGTTGTCTGTCCTTGTGCTGTCCCCCCTGTGTTGGCCTACAGTGACCAAAAAGAAATTGAGTAGGTGTTAATTACTCCTTGGGATTCTCTCGAGTATTCTTGTTTATTTGATTGTTGAAGGCTTAGTGTCTATTGTTGAATTTTGTTGAAGACTTGCCGTTTTGCCAGCGGGCCTGTGTATTTGTTTGTTTTGTCCCCCATTTAGGGGCGGAGAGACTTAGC
>NC_068995.1:36093614-36095132 GCF_001194135.2 Octopus bimaculoides | reverse complement strand
GAGGTGCGAAAAGTGAAAATTGAAAGAGAGAAGTTGAAGAGTTACAAGGAACTGATCCAGAAGGAGGGGTCAAGTTTAAGGTTGACCCCCCCCAGAACCAGCAGAACGAGAAAGAGGATACAGAACGCTGGTATACAGTGGTATACAGAACGCTGTCCATAACCAATAAGAAAATAGAGATGGCATCAGAGGAAGCCATTGAGAAATGTATGGAAAAATTGAAGAGTGCTGCGACATTCTACACCAGAGGGAGAAGATATGGCACGGTGGAAGTGAAGTTTTCCACCGAAGAAGAGGCTATAAATCACTCCACTGTGCCGCTGAGATCACAAGAATGGGTGATCGTGGCTGGTGGCAGCCGTGATGTACAGAACCAAAGAGAACGCAAGGTTAATCCAAGTTGCAAGAACGAAGAAAATGAATTAATGGGGCTACGACCTGGAAATGGTTATTCAGGCCACCCAGCAAGACTTGTAAAGTCCCCCTTATAACAAAGCATACGTAATGACATACTAAAAGCACGTCAATTGAACGAAAAATCACCAAGTTCAAATCGGTGATTAGAGTTAAATTGCCGGCAGAAGAATACACAGAAAACACAAAATGTATACTGATAGACAGGGAAAGACGCTAAATTGAGGGAATTGTTCGGTTCGAACATTGACCAGTTAGGACTGGAGGTGGAATATGATACTCTACCTCCAGTCGTAGACGATGAAGAATTAACACCATATATAAATTGGTGGAAAAAATGTTAGTAAATTTTAATATTATAAAAAGAAAAAAACAGATAAAAATGTTATAATATTAAACACAGTTAAAGGTAACCACTCGAAAGTGGGGGCTCGAGTAGCCATTGTATCCTCATTATATCATAATTCCATTTTCATTCATCCATCTATGTTTTTTATGTCCCCACTTTGTATTTGTATTGTCTGTCCGTCTTGTATTGTCTATCCTTCTTGTATTGTCTGTCCTTCTGTGTAGGGCCCTGGTGGTCAATAACGAAAGAGAGTGGGCGTTAATCGCAAGAATCCGTAAGGTATCGTTTTGTCGGAATATCGTTTGTTGGTTCGTGTAGAGTTTGTTGGGATTGTTACGTTGTTATTCTGTTTCGTTATATATTTTATTGTTACTACACGGTTATAGTGTAAACAAGCATTGTCATAAATAGTGGCGATACGTTGCAATAATTCGTGACGAGTAACTATTTAACAATACTTACCATAAATAAAAAGAAGTAAAAATTCTATGAACGCCATATACCAACTTCTTTTGTTTGACCAGTGGATTAACGCATTACATTTACTGCATTTCTAATAGTTTTATTTCATTGCAGGATGGATTTGTGAAACATTTAAACACTGGATTGTGTCTTGATTTAGAGAAAAATGATGTCGTTATTCTTCAACCTTGTAACAACAAGCAAGCTACACAGCAATGGAGTTTCATACAGATTCCCATAGATCGTAAATAATCTTTTTAATTTATAAAACAAATACGTATTTAGTAATTATA
>NC_068995.1:36090505-36093313 GCF_001194135.2 Octopus bimaculoides | reverse complement strand
GGGTAATAACTCTCATTTTATATCTTTATTGAATAAATGTGTATCTTTTTCTTATCTCACATGGATATCTACTTCCATTTTATATATTTTATATATTTCATGATTAATCATATAAGGTTTTCCTCGACGTTATATTAGACAATAAAGTTGGCCTTAGCTTTTGAGTCTGCAATGTTAAGTAGATAAAAGATAAAACTTCCTGAATTAGAAATCAATATTTTGCTGTAAGGTGAATAGAGTCTTGTAGAAATGAATGTCCTGCCTGGAGATTAAAGTTCATATACCGTAGTATCCTGTCTACGCTGTGAAATTACTTTTAGCGTGCGGTCTACCTTTTCTTACCCTTTTACACTTTAGCGTGCGATCTACATCCACAATAAGAACTTTATACTATAGGATGGTAAAAACAAATTGAACAATGTCAAATAATGATTTATTGATGACTTACACCTAAATCTTAAGGCTACACACTTCGTGCATCATTTAAGAATTCCACAAACAAATCTGCTGCATCTTTTCTCAAAACTTTCCAGCAAAAGTTATCAAGGTGTGACCGGAAAAGCTCATTACCAACGCCTTTCATTTTCTTTAAAATAATTGTTTTGGAATCCAACCATGATCTCTCAATAGCTTGAGTATGTGCTCCTGTCTCTGGATCCACATAATGTTCTTGATGATTCACTGTAAAATGGTGGTAACCCATGGCATTTAGATTAGAATATGCAGGCCATTCATCTGAGTGAATTACTGAATCTTTTTCACATTCCCGCTCAATGATTGGTAATAGTGTTTCTGTCACGCCATTGCACATAGAAGCATCGACAGTCAGAGCCTTGTTTCAGATCAAATACCCAAGGACCATCAATTCTATGTCCATGATTCCTGTTGTATCCAGAAGATAGTTACTTGTAAAAATGCAACTGCTGTTTCCTCTGTAAAAATTATACGTCTGTAGAAATCCTTTAACAGCATTGTAATGGTTAAAATTAACTCAGGTTAAGAGCGTAAGAAAAGGTAGACCGCACGCTAAAAGCAATTTCATAGCGTAGACAGGAAACTGCGGTAGACCGCATGCTAAAATGACACCTCATAATGTTGTAGTTCAATACCTTACCTATTTGACCATCACATTTATTATAGTTCGTTTTATTTTCCAAATCTCAGTCGAGACAGTCATATAGGTAACCAAAACATTACACATTATAAGTAACTATGTATTTCTAATTTCAAACGAAATAATCTAAATTAAACTCTCCCTAACAAAGAAATCTGCTTGAACCATCTAACTCCTCTTATTTTCCACGGCATAAAATTTATTTGATGTTTCAAATATTTGTATTAACTGTAAACAAATGAAAGGTGACAGAAGACGTAAATTAACTAAAAATTTTGGGATTTAAATAAACAAAAATCTTTGAAGAAAATCTATAAAATTCCTCATCTTATTGTTTTCTTATTCTTTCCTGTTGAGAGTTACAGCCCAAATCAATGACTGGTACAAAGTCGCAGCCAGACATAGAGTGGTGTGGTGGTGAAACAATAAGGTTAACAGAACCTTAAATGCGGCAGACTGCCTTGGAAAGACTGGAAGAATGAGGGTAGCAGAGAATTATATCAGGTAGCTAGAAAGGAAATTATACATGTTTAATTAACAAGGAAAGAAGTAGAAAGGAAGTTAGCCAATGTTTTACAGCGTGAGGTATAACGGGTTGCAAGACAACATGTTTAATTAGCAAAGAAAGAAGCAGAAAAGAGGTTAGCCAATATTTTACAGCGTGTGGTAGACCGGGTTGCAAGACAACATATCACAAACAGTAGAGATGTTGTGGGTGAGAAGTATAAGTATATTCAGAGGGATAATGGCACACTTGCACTTGGTGATTCTAATAAAAAGAAAAAAGGTGCATGGAAGAGCTTCAATGAAATTTTGTTGAATGTGGAGAATACATGGAAAAAAAAGGAATCTTACCAACGCAAACCCAACAAACCTTTGAAGACGGTGCTTCAGCATAACGCAGTCCAATGACTGAAACGGATAAAAGATCAAAGATGAAAGATAAAACGATATGTGGTGATATCAAATGACAGAAAAGAAGATATCTAAGCGAAGTGAACCAGTTCAACAGTTTGTGTGAGATATTGTGCCTGTAATCATCGTTATGTAGATTCTAGCAGCTACTTAGCTTAAGCTATGTCATGACCACTGACGTCGTCATCACCGTGGTGACATCCCGTAAACGTGGGGTAGACAGTTCCTTGCGGCCGTCAGCAGTCTTTGATAGGGTCCTATTTCTGGTGTTGTTAATTTTACATGTGAAAACGATTCCTAGACTGTGACTTGGTGTTTGAAACTCTACCAAATATTCCTCCTATATTTGTTTTGTTGTATCTCAGGTGGGTCATGATGCCAATAATAAACACGACCCTCCCGAGATACAACAAAAAATACTTCAACATACGAGTTCACATGAAGAATTTTGCAAGCCAGATACATGCACACACACACACACACACATATTGCCTGATATCCCAGACCTTTGTCAGCTTTTTCGTTAGACTCAGTTCTAAAATCAACCTTTACAACTTCGACGAATATTTGTCCTCATCTTGTTTGTTGTTAACACAACGTTTCGGCTGATATATCCTCCAGCCTTCATCAGGTGTCTTGGGGGAAATTTCGAACCTGGGTTCTCATTCCTTAGGTATTTTTCGATGTTGTTGTTGTTGTTGTTGTTGTTGTTGTTGTTGTTGTTGTTGTTGTTGTTGTTGTTATTATTATTATTATTATTATTATTATTATTATTGTTG
>NC_068995.1:36083487-36090294 GCF_001194135.2 Octopus bimaculoides | reverse complement strand
GGGTTAGTAGCCCCCGCTCTTAACTACTAGGCAATATGCCTACGGGCATATGGCCTAGTGGTTAAAATAGCGGGCTACTAACCCCAAGATTCCGAGTTCGATTCCAAGCAGTGACCTGAACAATAATAGTAATAATAATTAATAATAATAACAACAACAACATCGAAAAATACTTAAGGAATGAGAACCCAGGTTCGAAATTTCCCCAAGACACCTGATGAAGGCTGGAAGGTATATTAGCTAAAACGTTGTGTTAACAACAAATAAAATGAGGACAAATATCCGTCTAATGTAAATAATGTAAATAATGTAAATAATGTGAATAATGTACATAATTCCTCATCTCTTAAATATAGAACTTCACAACTTCGTCACCTGTCTTCCTGGATTTCCCTCATCCCCAAGTTGAAAAAAACATTCACTGATCAGCACTTCTTTATACTGCTGTTCTCATCCTCGCACATCACATGTCCATAACAGCGCAGTGTTCTTTCTTGAACACTACATGTGATTCCTCTTATGTCTAGTTCTTCTCTTAGCACATTTGTACAACGTCTTTCATGCATACTTACATTGCATATCAATGGAGCATGTTCATTTAGTTTATTCTCAATTTTCTTATGTCCACTGCGTTCAAGGCACAGGTATCTCTACCATGCAGCATTACAGTAATAAAACAGCAGCAGACAGTTTGCCCTTCACTGTATGGGAAAAAACTTTTGTTGACAACACTGCTTGCAGCTCCCTGAACTTTCTCCAACTCGTTCTCACTCTCGCTAATATATCGGAGCAAACAACTCCTTTACTAATTACATCTCCTAGATAACAGAAGCTATCAACTAGTGAATCACTTGCACATTGAAGAAAAACTATTTCCAGTGTGATTCTACGTACTGCTCCAATGCATCTTTTATGTATAGAACTTACGCTCTCTGGTAATCTACCTGCGATTCTACTACACGTCTTGTATCAAGCCGAGTAAAAAATAAGCAACGTTTTGAAACATGAAATTCATCACAATATATTTCAACAATATGGAAATTTTATTCATCAAAGTAAGTGCCATTACAATCAACACATTTTTGCTAATGAGTTACAAGTTTGTTTATTCCAGTAACATAAAAATCTGGAGTTCTGGAGCTGATGAACTCTTTCGGCATCGGTTTGATTTTTTAAACTCATTCTCTCGTAGGAAACCATCAAAGTGCTTGAAAAACTGGTAGTCCGTAGGAGAAAGGGCTGGAGAATAAGCTGGGTGGGGAAGAACTTCGTAGCCAAGTTCCCTCAACTTCTGGAGCGTCATTAGTGAAACGTGTGGTCAAGCATTGTCATGAAGAATGATTAACCCTCTTCTGTTGACCAGTCTGGGACGAAGGAGTAACAATTTTTCGTTCATTTTGGCAATTTCATGGCAATATGTTTTTCCAGTAATGGTTTTCCGGGTTTTAAGAAGTTATAGTGGATGAGTCCTGTAGTATACCACCAAACAGTCACCATAACCTTCTTTTTGAAGAGCTCGGGTTTAGGGAATGTTTTCGGCGCTTCATTTTGATCCAACCACTGCGAAGAACGTTTTTTTTATTATTGTACTGAATCCGCTTTTCATCACAAGTTACAATAAGGCCGAGAAATGAATTGGTCTGGTTACAGAGAAGAAGCGACGAGCAAACTTCATATCTACCCATTTTCTGATTTTAATTCAAATCGTATGGTACCCATTTGTCGGGCCTTTTTTATTTTCCGATCGCTTGCAAATGATTGCAGGCAGTTTTCTGGCTAACTTGAAGTTCTTTTGCCAGTTCTCGAGTGGTTTTACGTGGATCTTTCTCAATGACGGTCTTTAATTGACCGTCATCGATCACAGATAGGCGTTCACTACGCTCACAATTTTCAAGGTTCAGGTCTCCACTGCGAAATCGTTTAAACCATATTCGAGCTGACCACTCACTGGTCATTTCCTCACCAGACGTTTCGTTGATATTGCGAGCAGTTTCAACTGCTTTTCGTCCTTTATTGAAGTTGAATAGCAAAATTGCTAGAATACCGCGTTTTGACAGTTCCATTTCAGATGACTGTAACAAAGGCGAAAAAAAAAAATCTATGTTAATTCATTGACGCATCTGAGAAAGTCTGTCTGTATTATCAACCAATTGCAAAAGACAAATCTGTTTTTTTTTTTGTTTTTGCTAGAATAGTGTATTCGCCGGGAACTACATTATCCAATGTATTTCTTGTTGTTGTTCTTCTTATTGTTATTATTATTAAGGCGAGAGAATATGATTTGAGGAAGTTTAACGAAGTCGAGGCTCTCTTATTGACTCGTGTTGTTCGTAAAGAAGGCGGTGACGGAGAACGTCGCGATGACACTGATGATGTGTATGATGCTCATACTGGTGCCGATAGTTATGGCAAGACGGTGGTGGTTGTGGCGAGAGGGAGTCTATGTTAATGTCTGTGTTTTGCGGTAACGGTGTTTGCTGTAATGGTGAACGGGAGGTATTTGTATAAATCATACAATTATTTCTCATGTTTGTCACGAATACACATTCTCATTGTCCCTAAACAGTGTTGGTGTTGAATACGAAAAGTCAATGTATAAAAGTGAACGTTGATCCCTCTGTATATATGTATGTATGTGTGTACTTATTTATGTACGTTTGTATGTGTGTCTATGTATAAGTCTGTTTCTCTGTACGTGTATATCAATGTATACATCTGCCTCTCAGCCGCTTTGTGTGTACAGATGCTTGAATTTCTGTATATATGCTTGTATATGTGTGTATGCATTCATGCATGTATGTTTCCTGGTATTGGTCATAGTTTTGCACCCAAGTGACTGAAAGTTTGTAGAAGAGGACCTTCTTTTCAAGAATCTCATGAGCAGCATGACTTTTTTCTGATATTTCATCTTGGTTCTTGACTGAAAAATCTAAAACGATTTGGCACGGAGAAAAACTGATGAAAAGAAAAATAATTCATTTAGAATAATTAGAAATTATTACAATATATATACATATATTTTTAAAGCATGCTACAGTAGAAAGTAAAAACAAAAAAAAAAAAATTATGAGTGGAATCTTTTTAGATTCTATATTTATTTATTTATCTATTTATTTATTTATTTATTTATATATTCAATCAACATGTAGAATACTTCTCTAATTACGCAAGCATTCTAAAGACGGTTGTATAGGTCTGCCAGCACATCATATAAGTGCACAATAAATAGATAAACAAATGTAAAATTTCAGAATTCTACTCTAGCTTTCTTCTCGGAAAACAAGCACCCCTCAAAAATATACTGTATTAATTTATATAATTAATACGAAAGACTATCAAGACCAAATGCCCAAGAAAACTGACGAAAAGGGTCTTGTTTCATCAGAACAATGCTCCAGCAAGTTCCTGGCTTCAATGGCTGTTGTGCATGACTGTGGCTTTGAACTGGCTGCTCACCGTCCCTATTCTCCTGATTTGACCTTACTTGACTATCATTGGTTCCCCAATATGAAAAAACACTTGGTTGGAAAGCAGTATTGCAGTGATGTTGACGTCATATCTGCTTGTTGATGACTTTTTTGACCAACAGGATGGAGGCTTCTTCCCCAATGGGATCCAAGCACTGCAACACCGATGGAAGAAGTTTGTGGACTGCAAGAGGACTATGCTGAAAAATGAACCTTATTTGGTCACATTCCAGGGAGTTTTCCAGTCGACCTTCGTATTTGAATGGAGAGAAGGCGATAAGCAATGTATTTAGCTTTTTTTTTTCTGTCAGAAATTAAAGTGAAGAAATTTCAGTAAAATGTCTCATATACTACGACCTTGAAAACAGGTCCTCTTGTGCAAACCTCTAGTTACCCAGAGGTTAAACTGTGAGCTATAGCTAAGAACATACATACATGCATACATAGACACACACACACACACACACACACACACACACACACACTTACATACATACATACATACATACATACATACATCCGGAAACAGACAGAAAGACACCAGCGTTTACTTTTTGGAATTAAAATTTGAGTATTCAAGACGCTATGGTCATCGATATATCAACACAACATTTCCCAACGTTGTTTATTTATGGACAACGAAAGGTTATTCGTGACAAACATGACAAATAATTGTATAATTTACTCAAACACCTTCCATTCACCATCACTGAAACTACCGTTATTTCACTTTCCCCATCCCCATAACCATCATCACACCACAACACCACCGCCAGCATTACTAGTCTGATCGCCACCATCACCGTCACCAACTTCATTATCAATATGAACCAATAAAGGATGCTTTTCACAATCATTCAAATTGCTAGAAATAGCAGCAAAAATATTTCTCATATTACTTTGTAATACACATTAAACGGGCAAAACTATTGAAAAATGTAGCTCTAGATACACTATTCCTGAAAAAAAAAGAGCTCACATCCGAAACTCCTTTAATTATAGGTCTATTCGACTCGGTCCTAATGAACAGCAAATCCACAGTATCGTTATTATACTTCATAGAGTCAGTATGAATAGAATGTTGAACTCTAAGCTCATACCAGCGGTTTCTGTGTCAAAGATCTGCTCAAGCAGAGCTGATCAGCGTTACGCAACAATAACATAGAATCAACGATAGAGTTTCCATGTACTCATTCATCTTGCAAGAAATAGCTGGGAAATCTCTTTGAAATCATATCCAATCATTTTAAGAAGACAACTTACGTGGTGCATCCTGATTTACATTATCCTATGTCGGAATGTCTTTGGCCATATGTTTGCTTCCCTACGTCTAATTGACCTTGGTTTAGACAATTCTGCAGCACATTGCTAATTTACATCTTGCTCAAAATGGCACAACAACAAAGGACTACTTGTATTCTTTTACTCATCCTTTCTTTATCTTATTTTTCCAACGACATCACAACACAACAATAATCTTATTGGTCTTAACCAATTTGCTTAGTTTCATTGGGAATGGACGCTTCATACTAGTAGTAGTTTCATAACAGTAGCAATAAACAGATGATGAATTTGATCAGCGAATTATTTTTTTTTAATCCTTTTTTTTTTCACCTGGCAACAAATTTAAATATCGATTTATCTCAGGCTAGATCGATATTCTGGATCAATGATTGACAGTTTGAAGCAATTGCTTACTTATTCTAAAGTTTCTGTTATCGTCTTATTTAATTTTTGATGTGATCGAAAATAAATCTCAAAGAATTCTAAATCCGAGGTTTACAGTCTGAACTGAATTCATATTTAGACGTGTTTCTATTGACGTAATCTTGTTGAATCGAAGCTGATGTCGGACTGGTCTTTATTTATCTCCACAAGTAAATGATGTAACCAGCAATATATACACAAAGGGCTTGTAGCGTAGGTGCCAGGAAGTTTAGTTTTCACGGGGAGTTGAAAATATTATGTTTCGCAGAGTGGCCCGGAAACGAAATATGCTTAAGGGGTGCGAACCCAGGTCCAAAATTTTTTTTACAAAGTTGATTTATTTAAAACAAACACGGGTGTAATAATAATAATAATAATAATAATAATAATAATAATAATAATAATAATAATCATGTACATTGTTTTGTCTTGGTATAAAAGATGGGATACAGCAAATATTCTGCTCAATACCACAGACTTGCTTGTCAGTTGTTTGACATTAGCCAGTTGAGCATGTCACTTGGTGGCTGACGATACGTACATCTTTGATCACGAGCAGAAGTAGTGGGGGAGCATCACAGCCGTGTGTTGAGAGGAATTCTTTGGGGTTTTAATAATTCACCTTTGGAAATATGGGTGTTTCGTTCATCATCCTTAAACAAAAACATTTTCAGGGACCTTTTCAGCGGCAAGGGCCACTCAACCTAAAGAAAATTCTAACTGGGCTCTGTCTGCAAGGTCATGCGCTGTTTATCTTGATATAAGATCGCCATGTTGCGCACATGTGGTTGTGATGCCTGGTGTACCCTTATCAGACGTGTAGTCATGATGGGTATACTGGGCTTCGTATAATTGTATCCCACTGTCAATTTGATGGCATGCGCTGCTCTCTCACTGATTGGGAGATCAGTGCATGCCGTCAAAGTGACACTGGGGTAAAATATACGAAGCCCAGTATTCTCATCATGACTACCCATCTGATAAGGGTACACCAGGGACATGCATTACAACCATATGTGCGCAACATAGTAATCTCATATCATGATAAACAGCACATGGCCCCGCAGGTGGGACTCAGTTAAAATTTTCTTCAGGTCGAGTAGCCCATCCCGCTCAAAGCATTGTCACTGTGCAGGTTTTTATGCACATGCATTGCAGCCTAGTGAGTCAGACGGTGCTGCATCATTGTCCTATGGACACTGATCTTCAAACGGCGAAGTGCACTGAATGTTCTCTCGCTTGATGCAACAGACTGGCGAAGGCAGAATAAGCTGCATTAGTATCCACACTTGTGGCACGCTAGAATGAATACTAACGTCAGAAGCCCTCCGTTTTTCGATATTTTCATGCAATGATTCGGGCAAAGTTACCTTTACCGTCCACACACCAGCGAGAAATCGAATTTGTGAAAATTTGAAGAAGCTGTCCCTAAAAGGTCGGGTGGAGGTGGCGAACACGTACATCGCGTCCGTCATCTACTACTGCCTGACCGTCGTGCCTTGTCTTGACCCTACCATCACCAAACTGGAACGCTTTCTCTTCCACTTCTTGTGGAAAGAATGCGTTTCGATAGTCAGGCGATCCGTTTGCTGCCAACACCCGTTAAAATGAAGGCTGGGCATGCCGTGATTGA
>NC_068995.1:36079434-36083299 GCF_001194135.2 Octopus bimaculoides | reverse complement strand
ATGTTGACCTTGGGTCGACCTGAGCGACTGCAACACAACCAAAGCATTCTATAGGGGATTAGTAGAGGGGAGGTACGACGACGATCTCGGGGCGAACCTGGCGTCGACGAGGAATACCTGACCCGCCTGTTCAAGACGACTTTCGGACCGGGACCTATGGACAACTTCCAGAGATCCCTGGCCTAGCAGTGCTATCGAGAAGCACTACCCGTTCGGGATCAGCTCTACAGGCATGGCTCGAGAAACACGGGGCCGACCTGCCAGAGATGCGGTCAGAGCGACGAAACCGTTCTGCACACACTCGTAGTGTCCAACCATTTCCAACATGTGGGCCTATGTCGAACGACTGCTGTCACGTGTGGGACGTGTCAGTTTATCAACCGAGTCTATCGTGAGTATTGTTGCGCCTCCTTCCTTGAAACAGGAAGGAAGAGCCATTTTCATCGTACTTGTGGCTATGGTGAAAGAATGTGTATGGTGGACGCGTCTGAACGGTCTAGAGACAAACACTTTCCTCTTTGGTCAATCTCTCATCAACTTCTTCAAGTATCACTTGAAGAGGAAGGTGAAAGTAGAGAGGGAAGTTTTGTCTAGTGAATGTTTCAAAAAAAGATGGGTGAATGTAGCAAGGATGGCACATGTGAATGACGGAGCCACCTTGAATATAATCCTATGAACCAGAAAAAGAAAGGAAAAAATAGTCACTTACTGTAATGTGATTTTCCATGACATTATTGTCCGAGGTTACTGTGGTCTTTTCCATAGGCTTTTCTGTCCACGGATAAACTGATCTGTTTCCCCATTTTACATTATGACATTTCTGTGATACATGATCCCTATTGATCGGTTTTTCTTTTTTTTTTCGATCCCTTTTGATCGAATTCCTACCCCCTTTTTTTTTTCTCTCTTCCCAAAAAGAAAAGCTCCACTTTGTATTTTGTTCCCTCTGCGTTCAGCCCTGTTTGGCCAATAAAGAAACATATCTATCTATCTATCTATCTATCTATCTATCTATCTATCTATCTATCTATCTATCTATATATTATTATTATTATTATTATTATTATTATTAATAGTAATGGCAAAACAACAAAAGAATGAAAGAGACCTCGATATTATGTAAATAGAGGAATTTATTTGTAATATAATATATGTGACAGTTATTCGGTTGCCATGATAAAACTCCGAGTTTCGGATGTCGGAGTGAAACCTGCACCGGCATCTCTTCAGTTATCGAGGCAATTAAAATATGATGTGAAAATGACCGTTAAACAAAGGGAAATTACTATGTAAATGACCGTTATTAAGACAAAAGAGCTATTAAAATGACCGTTAACTAAGGGAAAAAACCGAAGGGGAGGAAGTAAAAAGTAAAAAGTAAAGGAGTAAGAAAGCTCATAGCAATCGCGTGCGTGCGCATTTACATGCATATATATGCGCGCACGCACGCTCAAGTAGATGTGCCTATATACATATGTTCACTCAGACTCGCATGGAACACACATACGTCAAATAGATGCACATACATATGCAACCATGCATGTACACATATAGAAATCCACACACACGTGCCCATACCTATACGCGCATGCGCACACACACGTGCACGTAACCATACGCGCACAGTTATATTCAGATGCACATCTAAAATACATATATGCTGTATGTGCATATGCTCACTTACTCATGCTTACCCGCACGCACACACGTGCGCGCGCACAAAAATTTCATATACACGTCTATATACGCACATGCACAAGAAAAATGCAGGTGGGAGGTAAAATACAGGAAAAAAGGAGAGTGCAGAGGATTCAGAAAGAGTTGGATGAGTCTAATGGTGATTACGAAGGTACGGCAGCTCGGAAAACTCACTCTGATCGTTCTGATAAGAATTTGTTGGTGAGATCCAGGCCATAATTGACAACGATCCCTCTAAGTCAAACAGGTCCATCGACAGGGATATGGGTGTGTCTGAGTTTCTTATCAAGCAGGTAGTGCATGAAGACATTCAGTATGTCTCATACAAGATGAGAAAGAGCCAATTTTTATATTAAGCCATCAAGGAGAAGAGGCAAGGCCGCGCTAGTGATGGCGACGTTATGCTTCCATTCATCTTCTCTCACTGCCTCAGACTCAACACGGAGGCCTACACCAAGTGCCTGGAGGAAGTAGTACTGCTCTGGGTCAAGAAGGGGGCTGCTGGAAGACCCTATGTCTGGCAACTCAAGCATCCCCTCCAACCGAACATGCTTTAGTTTTTCTCAGACGAGAAAAATTTCTTCCAGGATCAGATGGTGAACACACAGAACAACCACTGGCTTGCCGTGTCCCCAAAATACGTACCGGGAGTGATAAAAATCAAACATCCAGTCAACATCATGATTTTTGGAGTGATCAGTAGTGATGGTGACGTTATGCCTCCATTCATCCTCCCACACGGCCTCAGACTCAACACGGAGGCCTACACCAAGTGCCTGGAGGAGAGAGTGCTACCCAAGAGGGTGGCTGCTGGAGAGACCCTATGTCTGGCAAGAGGATTCTGCAGCATGCCACACAAGCAGGAGAACCCAGTCATGGCTGTCAGATAATTTCTGCGACGACATCACCCCTAACATCTGGCTATCTAACTCCCCAGACTGCAACCTCCCTTGATTATTAAGTGTGGGGCGCAGCTGAGTAAGAGACCAACAAAACTCCTTGTAGCACCAAAGATGAACTGAAGGCAAGGATTATGGTAGCATTCACCAACTTAAAGGAGGAGACCGTCCAGAAGAGTTGCAGGAAATTCTAAAGTCGTCCGGAGGTCGTGGTTGAAGCCAATGGCGATTTTATTGAATAAATTTACTCTTTAGTATTTCAAGATATTTTTATGTAATTTTGGTAAATATATCTGTTAAAATGAGATGTCAGTGTTATTTTCATTTTTGCGTGACTTAGATGACAATTTGGTACTTTTTGGTTGTCTCACCCCCATTAAAAAATTGCCATTAAAAAATTAGGTTATCTCCCCACTAAAAAGTTGAGTTCATGTGGCGACAAGAGATTGAGTCAAAAGATCTTTTTGATTAAATACTTCAACACATTGTTGACTTTTGGCCTCCTCAATAGACATGGTATGATTTGTTATTAAAATGTTATTAGATTCAATAAGATGTGCACTGTGAATTCCCGGGAATTCACAATGCACATCAAGGCAATACAGCGAAACAGGGACAACCTTAGAATCTCTGAGGCCATCCTCATACACCAAACGAAACCCAAGATCAACATATGTATGCATATATATATATGGAGCAAAAACGCAATAGAGAGCATTAAAACGTTCGGAGAGATAGACGACACAAAGGCGGACAAGAGAAACAACAATTAGAAGGACAGGCAAAAAAAAAAGACGGGTCATTCTTGGCTTTCTTTCATCAGTCAAGTACCAGAAGTCACGACCATTTCGAGCAGTTACACTTGAGATGGTTCGATCTGGTTGTTCCCCCAAAAAGTCTAAGCTAAGAGCATTAGAACCCTTTGTAAGAAAGCTAGCGAATGTGTACGGCAACAAAGGCAAAAAACAAACAAACAAACAAACAAAAAAATGGAGAACATAGTACACAATTACGAATACAGGAAATAACAACAGGCGTCTTTCGACTGAGAACGATTCAAATTGAGCTGGCGTGTATGAAGGCAGGAACATGGGAGATGGACACAAGACATGTTGACGGTCGGTAGTCAGGCCAAGAAAGAAAGATCATGGCTGGCCGGATACCGGTCACGTGGAAGGAGGAGAGATGGGTAGGGGACAGCGGAATAGGAGGATTAGAAAAAAAATCAGTGTGTGTGTATATATATATATATATATATATATATATAT
>NC_068995.1:36071385-36078919 GCF_001194135.2 Octopus bimaculoides | reverse complement strand
ATATATACATATATATATATAAAATACAAAGATGGGACAAGAACGCAAAACATCCAGACAGTTGGGTGATACAAAAAAGGGACATCAAAACATCCAGACAGATGATACAAAGAAAACAAGGATGGGTCATTCGGAGTTTTCTATCCTCAGTCGAGACTACCATCCGTGCAACATCTATGTTCCTCCCTGTGCCCGTCAAATCTTATATCCCTGCTGTAAGGCTTTACTTCCACACATGCCAGCTTAATTTAATTCATCCTTAGTCAAAAGACACATGTTGTTATGTCCTGTTATTTGCATTTGTATAACATTTCTCCGTTTTTTTCCCGTCTTTGTTTTCGTATACATTCGCTGCTTTCTTCCAAGGAATCTAATGCTCTTAGCTTAGTTTTTCCTTAGGGCTGGCCAAATTGGAGCAATCTTGAGTATAACCAGCCGAAATTGCAAAGATAATCCTATAGCGGCGTACATACACTTTGGTCTCTTATACACACACACACACACACACACACACACACACACACACACACACACATATATATGTAAAACTTTGAAATTAGTTCAAGGACCCCAGTACTACCTTTGCGGACCACCAAGGGTCCCCGGACTTAGGTTGGGAACCACTGTACTAAAACATAGCCTTCCTTTAGATCCACCACTTAGCAGAAAACAATCATTAGCTTAGTACTTGATAGAATTAATAATTCATTCAGATTATGTCACTATTGCAATAATTATCAACAGCTTTTTTATATCAATTTTGTTGTGATTCCATCTTGAATTATCTTATTTTTATATTCATGCATTCATGGCAAGTGAATATGGCTAACTAAATGTGTTTGATTTGAATTGTGAGTTTGTGAGTGGATAAACTGAAGTAGTTCTGAAGGAATCCAGTTCTGAGAGTGAATAAAGCGTTTAATACAAAATCTAAAGTTGGAATGAAATATAATTGAGGGACTGCAAGGGAGTTTTAGGTGCAGTATGTGGGCATGCTGAAAAGTTCCTGGCTTTGGATAAAAGAAAATATAAGATGATCAGTTAATTATGATTTTATTCAACATATTCTCCTCTCAGATTCACACACTTATTGCAGTGGTCTTTCAGTTTTTCTAAGCCCTGTAAAAGAACTCGAAAGGTTAGGCCTCCAACCAAGCCTTTTGCAATACTCTTAAAGCCAGAAACTTTTCAGCACACCCTCATGTGTTTTTATATATATATATATATATATATACATATAAAAATGAGGGGGTGCTGAAATGTTTCTGGCTTTGTGTAAAAGAAAATACAAGAGGAACAGTTAATTGCAAATTTATTCAACATATTCCCCTCTCAGGTTCACATACTTATTGTATGATCCTCCAGTTTTTCTAAGCACTGTAAAAGCACTCAGAGGTAAATAGAACTGTTAAGTGGGTGACTTAACTATTAGCTTCTTATTCCAGATACGAACAAAAGATTTGTTGAAGTTAGGACTATCAACATTTCTATTCACCAAAGTTCTCTGGTGAATGACACTGGAAGTGAAGTTTTCACTTGATCTGGTCCTATGAAAACTGAAAAGGGAAAAAGAATTAAATGTGATATAGGAGTTGGTTTTATGTAATATTTCCATTGTATTTGAGATGTTGAAAGTGAAAATGATAGTTGGCAGAGATTGGATGCTGTGTAGAAATCCCAAACTCATGATAACATGAAATATAGATGTAGAAACATTAAGAGAAATTCTTTTTTATGTTATATTATTCTTTTATAATTAATATTATTAAAAAATAACACAAAGAAAAAATAACAATGAAATCTATTCAAGTAAATGTTTGCAGAATATATTCAGTAAAATGATTTGTCAAAAACAAAAAGTATAAAAGAATAAAGCAAATTTACATTATGCTGCATCTCATAACAAGCACTCGGTAGTCAACTGATGTATTGCAGGAATATTCCTTACAGAAATAAATATTGTTTATGAAAATAAATAATATGGAAATAAATGATAATTATAGACATAAAAATCTTGAAAGAAAAAAATCAGCAGTTATCACATGATTATTTGTGTTGTTGTTCCCATGAATCTTTTGCTAAATATCCTAAGCAAAACCAACCTGCATGGCAAAGCTGTAAAGTCACTGATGACCAATTCCTATAGACATTCATAGCATATATAATTTGTTGGTCAGTACTCATCAAGTTTTGGTTCAAAGCCCTTTTAACACTACTAATGTAGTCATCACAGAATCTTGTTAAGACATCATAATGTCCAAGGTTTGCACCACCAGCAACCCAAACAAGGTTTTTCCATATTATTTCTTTCAAAGGTATTTTCTGAAAATTACATTCTAAGCTGAAAGCCACACTTCTGAAGTCAAATCCTTTTGGAAGACTTAAGCCAAATTTTTCTGTTTTGTTTACTTCATAGCTGAAAAAGAGAGAGAAAAAACCCCCATTTAATTAACAAATCTGTTGTAGACAATATTGATCTTCAACTCTTCAAAATACAAAGCCACTTTTCTGTTTAAGATATTAGGTATCTCAAACAAATTACACAATAAATGCTACAACTTTAGCAGCAAGTGTTCTGCTAACAGAGCCATTTTTGCATGCAACAAAGGGAATTTGGGAAAGTTACTAAGAACTAGCAAAGGACCAGAAAACCTAGCTAAAACTGGGGACTGGAAGTGGATGAGAGAAAGTTGACATGCAGTGAAATCTTGGAAGCATCTTTTAATTTCCAGACAGATGTTTGCATGTATTGCAGTAAGTATGAAACAATCAATTGTAGGTAATTTCCTACAGGTGTTGTATACAATAATGAATATATTTTCACCATTTTCAGAAAGACGAATTTGGAATATAGAATATAACCTAAACAATAGAAATTAGTTAGAGATAAAAGATAAAAGATTTGTGTTTCAGTGAGAAATAATATTTTTGGTTTGTCTGTTAGAAGAACATGGGAGCTAGAACAAAGGTTGAAGTTCAGTTTACATAAAATTGTGATGGCATCTGTGCCCAGCGATGCCTTTCTGGCACTTGTGCCCGCGGCATGTGTAAGGACTTTTGAGTGAGATCGTTGCCAGTGCCCCTGGACTGGCTCTTGTGCAGGTGGCAGATAAAATACACCATTTTGAGCGTGGCCATTGCCAACCGCCTGACTGGCCTTTGTGCCGGTGGCACGTAAAAGCACCCACTACACTCTCTGAGTGGTTGGCATTGGGAAGGGCATCCAGCTGTAGAAA
Organism: Octopus bimaculoides; assembly: GCF_001194135.2. Taxonomy (NCBI): domain Eukaryota; kingdom Metazoa; phylum Mollusca; class Cephalopoda; order Octopoda; family Octopodidae; genus Octopus; species Octopus bimaculoides. The sequence continues at coordinate 36,075,683 of NC_068995.1, read as the reverse complement.
CTCTGCCAAATCAGATTGGAGCCTGGTGTAGCCATCTGGTTTCACCAGTCCTCAGTCAAATCGTCCAAGCCATGCTAGCATGGAAAATGGACGTTAAACGACGATGATTGTTGTTCTTATTTTTGGAAGTGTTTTAGTCAGAGAAAAGGATAGTGAACCAATGAGTTACTGCTAAAGTTAATCTTTGTGTGTAGTCTAGCTGCCTGTCTGTAGGTTTGCCAGACAAAACTATGAGCTGACTGGAGAGAGGTACTAGCCAAAGAATGGAAAAGAAATTAGAGAATTATGTTGCTGCAGACAGAGCAGCTACATGAACCGTTATTCTTTGTATCAGATATAAGGATGGTTTCATAAAAAGTATCATGATAAAAAATTTCTAAGGTAAGATCATTGTATATATTTGTCCTTTCATGTTGTCTCCAGTTACATGATTTTATAGTGAAGGTGCCTGGCTTAGTGATCAGGGTATTTGGCTTGTGATCTCAAGGTTGTGAGTTTGATTCCTGGTGATCTGTTGTATCCTTGAGCAAGACACTTTATTTCATGTTGCTCCAGTCCACTCAGCTGGCAAAAATGAGTAGTACCTATATTTCAAAGGGCCAGCCTTGTCACACTCTGTGTCATACTGATTCTCCCTGAGAACTATGTGAAGGGTACACATGTCTGTGGAGTGCTCAGCCACATACACATTAATTTCATGAGGAGGCTGTTCTTTGATTGGATCAATTTGAACCCTCGTCCTTGTAGCTGATAGAGTGCCAGTATAGTAGTATATCAACATGATTTTATAGATGGAAGAGACATTGAGAAATGGGAAAAAAAAGTTATCATCATCATCGTCACCAAACTTTGTTCTTTTTCCATGGGCCGTATAACTCATAAGACCAGTTATCCAGATTTCATAGTATGTAAGTGACTGAGATCGCAACATTCCCCTTGAACAGAACACCAGTCTGTTGAAGAGTTTAAGGCCAGCAATATCAAGAAGAGGGGGCACGCCAGTTACATTGATCCCAATTCTTCACTGGCATTTTATTTTATAAATCCCAAAGGGATGAAAGACAATGCTGACCTTGACAGAGTTTGAACTCAGCATGTAAAGAACTGGAAGCAAACCCAGTGAATATAAAATATGTATGATTATAAAGAATCTTCAGACAGTGGAACTGATGTCGAAATATTTACCACAGAGGAGTTTTGTCAATGTTTATTGTGTTGAAATATGAGGTAAGACAGTCATATTTTGATGTATGTAGAAATTAGTGGCACCTAGCACTGACTGTATCAGCTACTTAAATAGTGAGTGATTGTTACCAACGTCGCTTTCCTGGCACTTGTGCCAGTGGCACGTGAAAAGACATTCAAGCAAGATCATTGCCAGTACTGCTGGACTGGCTCCTGTGCAGGTGGTACGTAAAATACACCATTTCGAGTGCGGCCGTTGCCAGTACCGCCTGACTGGCCTTCGTGCCAGTGGCATGTAAAAGCACCCACTACACTCTCGGAGTGGTTGGCGTTAGGGAGGGCATCCAGCTGTAGAAACTCTGCCAAATCAGATTGGAGCCTGGTGTAGCCACCTGGTCCACCAGTCCTCAGTCAAATTGTCCAACCCATGCTAGCATGGAAAGTGGACGTTAAACGATGATGATGATGCAGTTACCATGCAATTGTAAGTAAAGACAATAAATTGTTACATTAACAATAATCAATATACAATACAATATATTGATATGAGTAACTTTTATCTTTTATTTTTGTTTCAGTCATTGGATTGCAACCAGACTGGGCATGACTTTGAAGAGTTTTTTAGTCAAATGAATTGACCCCAGTACTTATGTTTTTAAAGCCTGATACTTAAAGCTGGGGAAAATGCTTAGCAGCATTTGTTCCGACATTACATTCTGAGTTCAAATACTGTCAGAGTTGGCTTCACCTTTCCTCCTTGGGGGTGATAAAATAAGTACCAGTTAAACACTGATTTTGATGTAATCGACTTATCCTCACCCCTGAAATTGCTAGCCTTGTGCCAAAATTTGAAATCACAATATATCTGACGAATGGAACATTTTAATTCGAGAGCTAATGAGGTAGCAAAAATACCTTGTAGTATTTAGATATGTCCCAATATAGTTCCCTACAGAGGTTAATTTTTTGCTTCATCTTTCAGGAGTTGATGAAATAAGCACCTATTTAAAAATACTATAGTTGATTAATTTCAGTTAAATGTCCTTGAAAATTTTAATTTATTCTAAAAATTGATTATCTGGTTTGTTCCCCCGCCCCTGCTTAACACCATATTTTATAGCTGAAGTCATTCACTTTAGCAATGTTGTTGACATTATCATTATTACCACCACCACCACCACCAGCACCATTAAGGGTTGTATATATATATATATATCCTCTATCTTTCCCTCCCTAATACGTTACTTCTTCCTTCATTCTGACTGTCTCTCTGTCCTTCTTGTCTCCAGGACAGTTTCATTTTCCTTTGTATTACCCTATACTTGCTTGTCATGCAGCTGCATGGCTTTTCTGTTGTATATGTATATTTTATTTTGTCGTGTTTGTTCTTGTCACTGTCCTGTACTTTTGTTACCTATTCACTGTGGCTTATCACCAAAGGCATCACCAAAAGTGAACAATATCAGCATTAAGTGTGTGCAATTGTAATAATCTTTTGGACATTGATTGATAAGGGGCTAGCTACAAATTTTCTACTATGTTTTTGTATAGTCTTCTGTTTGTGTTTTTGTTAAATTTTTGAGTTTTTCCTGCACCTTGATGCTTGATGAATAACAGAAACTTTGGGCATCTCTCAGCTCTGACTGCTTTTGGCTTTGGCTGTTAGGAGATGATAGCATCATCGAACATAGTTAGTCATGCCAAGGTTCCTGCTCACGGCTCTGGATACTGTGTTTCTTTGCAAGAGTTGCCATGGATATGAATGGGTTGGCTTCAATTGAGCATTTGAGGCCAGTGAGAAATTTTGGATTGTGTTTGGAATCACTTCAAGTTTTGTGTTCTTTTCTATTAATCTTTCTTTCTTCTATAAATTGTTTATACCCATGATAAATTGCTCTTTTTGGAAATTTTGTCAACTTATCAATTTTATTGGCAGTGTGCCCAGTGCATGCCAAAACAACTATGGTGAGACAATTATGTTGTTCCATGACTTTCTGCTGTCAAATCAGTTCGCTATTTATCTTAAAAATAAACAGGAGGATTAGATTTTCAAGCAAGCAAAGTTTTGTCAAAAAATGGAATGTTAAACTGCTTAAAATTGGTCTCAGTTTATCTGCAAGGCCTTGTATACACACACACACACACACGTATGTATGTATGTATGTATGTATGTATGTATGTATGTATGTATGTATGTATGTATGTGGAGGTGCAATGGCCCAGTGGTTAGGGCAGCGGACTCGCGGTTATGGTGGCGAACCCTGCTGTACTCTTCCACCACAACTTTCTCTCATTCTTACTTCCTGTTTCTGTTGTGCCTGTAATTCAAAGGGTCAGCCTTGTCACACACTGTGTCACTCTGAATATCCCTGAGAACTACGTTAAGGGTACACGTGTCTGTGGAGTGCTCAGCCACTTGCATGTTAATTTCACGAGCAGGCTGTTCTGTTGATCGGATCAACTGGAACCCTCGACGTCGTAAGCGACGGAATACCAACAACAATGTATGTATGTATGTATGTATGTATGTATCAAGGGTTAAACAGAAAGAATACAACTAGGAGAAAAAGTCAGACGAAAGCAGCAGCCACTAAGTTTGTTTGATAGCTGCAAAGCTCTTTCTGTTGTATTTGTGGTATATGTAAAATTATTTCTTTTCTTCTGTTGTATATAGCCATTAGGCTTTGTGCTGTTATATATGCATAATTCTTTGTTTGTTGTATTTATATGTCTTGTTTGCTTCTGTCTTAGTATACATTCGCTAGCTTTTTCCCAGTGGCTTAATAATAGCACAAGTGCCTGTAAAATTGAGTTGTCTCAATGGTAATGACATGAAACCACTATGATATTTTGTGTCATTGACTGACGAGGAAAACTCAGCTATGAATATTCCATGTATCATGCCTTTGTCTAATTTCCTGTCCATTAAGTTTTCATCTAGTTTCCCCATTTGTTCTGCTTTTGTCTAACTTTTTCTGCTTGTTGTATTCTTTCTGTTCAACCCCTGATATATCCATGTAGTACAACACGCACCCAGTTTCTTTACTTTTTCTATACATACACACACACACGCATACATATATATGTATATATATATATATATATATATATAT
>NC_068995.1:36067279-36071375 GCF_001194135.2 Octopus bimaculoides | reverse complement strand
CACACTGCGTAGCACCTTCTACTATAGCCTCAGGCCGACCAAAGCCTTGTGAGTGGATATGGTAGACGGAAACTGAAAGAAGCCCGTCGTATATATGTATATATATATATGTATGTGTGTGTATATGTTTGTGTGTCTGTGTTTGTCCTCCCAGCATCGCTTGGTAACCGATGGTGGTGTGTTTACATCCCCGTAACGTAGCGGTTCGGCAAAAAAGACCGATAGAATAAGTACTAGGCTTTCAAAGAATAAGTCCTGGGGTCAATTTATTCGACTAAAGGCGGTGCTCCAGCATGGCCACAGTCAAATGACTGAAACAAGTAGAAGAGTAAAAGAGTAAATCTTGTGTTTGTTTTCTTGCTTTAGAGTAAAGAACAATTTAAATTTTGTTGCAGTAGAGGCAGACAAATTGGTAAAAACTTCTTAAATTTTGATTATATTCATTCCTTATAATTTCTCTGTTGAACCAGAATAGACTAAATTTGTGTCATCTGCAAAATGATAAACTATACTGTGTGATAGAATGTAATTCATTAATATATATACTTTAAGAAGAGTAATAGACCAAGGACAGAGCTTTGAGGAACCCCATAAATAAGTATTTGAATTATAACCAAGTATAGAAATTTGTATTAAATATATATAAATAAGTAGACAGACATAGGTACTGAATAAATAAAAACAATTATTATTTAAATACATAACACTTACCGAAAATATCCAAAGTCAATCCACATAAAAAAGTTTGTGTGAAAATAATTCTGTTGGATAGACTTTTTGAGTAGCTCATATTTAGCATGCATCACACAAGAATAGTCAGGTATCACAGTGTTTGGATGGAATTTTGGATAATCAGCTTGACTGAATATTTTAGCAATTTGGGGTTTCAGACTAAATGCCCACAAGTCTGTTCGATTAACCAGGATCAATTTTGTTAAGTTATCTAAACTTGGTGATCGCAGTTTTTTAAACATTGAGAGAATCTCTGGAGAGTCTGTGAAGAAAACGACTGGATTGAGAATCCGAGAATAAACAGAACACCACTTTTTATATACATTGGGGTTTACGTGACTATTTCCACCCTTTCTAAAGGTGTCTAATTGGAAATAAGCCGTAACTAGTGTCACATTTTCAGAATGTTCAAATGCTTTGTGTTTTTTCTTCATGTGCATTGGAATCTGAAACAGAAGAAAATATTGTTGAAGTAAAATTATAATTCAAATATCATTTCTAACCATTTTGCAGACACGATTAGGAAAGGCATAAATATCACAAATTTCCTCCGAAGATTTATCCTATAACTTCAAAGCTTCAAATTTCACTCCAAAAATTAAACTGAACAATTATGAATATGAACAATGTAGGAAACTTAATCTTTTCTTTTATCCTTTACTAGTTTCAGTTAGAGGCTGAGACCATGCTGCGGCATCACCTTTCAGTGTGACTGTGTTTTTTTATTGTACAGTTTCTGGTGAAGTAGTGAGTTGGATGAAGCTACTCTTCTTTGTGTCTCCTGCAACGTGGGTTCATCTCAGATAAAAATTTCTCCAGATATTCCATGAAGACCTCTGCATCTCTGAGGCTGTTTGGCAGAATGTTGAATAGTTGTGGACCATTGAAGCCACAACTGTTAGAGTTCTGGTTCCTTATTTTATATGGGGAAGACAGAATCTTCGGCACAATGCAATGCTGTCCAGTTCAGTGGCTGGTATAGATTTCAATTCCAAATTTGAGACTAGACATTCCAGGATCTTCTAAATGTATATTACTGCATATCTTTTAAGCCTTCTCTAAAGGCAGTAGAGTTTCAGTTCCTTTACTCTCTCCCAGTAGCTTATCAGTTTCATTAAGCCAATCTTCTTTGTGTAGTGGTGCTGGATTGTCTCAAATTCTACCACTAGGTGAACATTCTGCAGTGACCGCAGTTGGGAGCAGTAATCCAGATGACTGAAAACAAAAGTTCTCCATAGTAGTAGCATAATATCCTTTTTCCGGGTCCTGAATGATCTCAACATTCATCCAGCTACTTGCCTGCACAGTGTTGTCATCTTGGTAATACACACACAGAATGCTGCATCATTACTCATGTGAATTCCCTGGTCATGCACTGACTCTGATTTTGGGATTGCACTACCCCTTGATCCTGTGTATTCTGACTGTAGTCTGTTTATTGGCTGATAGCAGAGTTCATGAAACTTCTTAGTATTGAACTGCATGCTATTTTTATCAGTCTATTTATATATTGCACTCAGATATTTTTAAATTTTAGTATATCATGTCATCAGGGTCCTTGACCATTTGTGATACTTTTGTATCATCAGCATAGCTGGTAAGAGTGGCTGACTGTATGGCTGAAGGCATGTCTGTGAAAACCACCGCAAGCAGTAGTGGTCCCAATACAATTCCTTATGGGTCTCCACTTAGAATTGATGAATCCCCTGAGATAGCACCACTGATTACAACTGTCTGACTTCTGCCTTTTAAAAGGCCATACAGTCACTCCCCTAGTTTTCCAGTGATATCAAGGTCATGTAGTTTGTGACATATTGTCCCATGATCAACTTTGTCAAAGATCTTGGTAAAGTTGAGCCACATTTGAGTGGTTGAGCTGCTGTTTCAGTACCTAGTCATAATGTTGTAGTAGCCGTGTGAGGCAGTTCCTTCCTGGATGGAAACCATGTTGCATGATTGTGAGCAAATTATTTTCTTTCAGGAACATGATCAGCCCCCATCTGCACTATTTACCTCCTTCTTTGTGGTGTATGGTCATATGTGTACAGTGTTTGTAGGTAGAGAGAAAGAGAGGGGGAGAGAGAGAGAGAGCAAGTGAAAGAGAGAGATAGAGAGATAGCAAGAGATAGATAGAGGGAGAGAGTGAGAGAGTAAGAGAGAGAAGGAATGATGGGATTATTAGAGGAGGGAGAGGAGAGAGTAAGTTGAAACAGAGAGGGAAGCAAGCAAAGAGTGAGAGAGGAGAGCAAGTGGAGGGTAAGAGTGGAGAGTAAGTAGAGGGTGAGGAAAGGGAGTAAATGGATGTGTGAGGGGGCGAGTGGGTGGTAGGGTAGACTGAGACAAAGAGAAGAGCAAGTGGAGGGGGAGAGGAGGTTGAGAGTGAAGAATGGAGGAAGACTGAGAGAGGAGAGCAGCTGGAAGGTGAAGGAAGAAGGGAGAGGAGGATGAATGGGGGGGAGACTGGAGATTTAATAGAGAGGAGGAGGTGAAGAGGGAGAGGAGGTGGCTGAGAAGAAGGACTGGAGGGAAACAGATGAGAGTAAGTGGAGGGGAAGAGAGGAAGGAAGTTGGGGGGGGGGTAAATGGAGAAAGGGTGGAGATTTAGTGAATATATGATGAGGGGTATAGAGAGAGAGAGAGAGAGAGAGCGAGAGGAAGTGGGGTGTGAAAGAAGGCAAGTAGATTAAGAGACAAAAAGAGAGGGAGGGAGAGGTGAAGAGAGTGACACTCAAAGTCCAGGGCACTTCTAGTAGAATAGAGATGGGAGGACAAATATATACCTATTTATTTGCAGTTGTTGTCGTCGTCGTTGTTTAACGTCCGCTTTCCATGCTAGCATGGGTTGGACGATTTGACTGAGGACTGGTGAAACCAGATGGCTACACCAGGCTCCAATCTGATTTGGCAGAGTTTCTACAGCTGGATGCCCTTCCTAACGCCAACCACTCAGAGAGTGTAGTGGGTGCATTTACGAGATGAAAAGAGATATACTCAATGTTCAGAGAAATTCTAGTTGAATAGAAATGGAAGGATATGTATATATTTCCATTATTTCCATTATTTACATTTGACGGATATTTGTCCTCATCTTGTTTGTTGTTAACACAACGTTTCGGCTGATATACCCTCCAGCCTTCGTCAGGTGTCATGGGGAAATTTCGAACCTGGGTTCTCATTCCTAACGATGTTACTATTTCCCCAAGACACCTGACGAAGGCTGGAGGGTATATCAGCCGAAATGTTGTGTTAACAACAAACAAGATGAGGACAAATATCCGTCAAATGTAAATAATGTAAATAATGTAAATAATTCCTCATCTCTTAAATATAGAACTGTGTGTATATATTTCGTTTTGGGATTTGG
>NC_068995.1:36056863-36066365 GCF_001194135.2 Octopus bimaculoides | reverse complement strand
AAAGGTGATAGAGAGAGAGGGAGAGAGAAAGGAAGAAAAGAGAGGGTATTCTAAATGTATATTGACTGATTTGTTTCTACAGAAGTATATTTGTTGTATATGTATATATTTAGAAGTATATTTAGAAGTATATTTCTTCTAACTGAGACCACAGAAAATTTCTGAAAATTTTGTATATGAATATGGTAGTAGTAGTAGTAGTAGTAGTAGTAGTAGTAGTAGTAGTAGTAGTAGTAGTAGTAGTAGTAGCAGCAGCACATGGGGAGCATGTGCTGTAACAGTGCATCACTTCATCCACCATTCCTTGATGATTCCCTACTACTCCTGGCAAGGTGAGGCCTCTGTACCACACAAGCAACAACAGTTCAATCCAAGGATCTGTTTAGGTAGTTATTGCTGATGAGGGTTTTACAAGGTCAGAGAGTGAATTCTGCCTCAACCTCTTTTAGTTGCCTTTTACAAGATGCAAAGGAAACACTGGGTCTATACTTTGACATGCCAGTCCTCACACAGCACTTGAGTAATGTATATAACTGCATGTCTTTCACGCCTTCTTTAAAGGCAGTAGAGTTTCAGTTCCTTTATCCTCTCCCAGTAGCTTATCAGTTTCATTAAGTCAATCTTCTTTGCATAGTGGTGTTGGATTGTCTCAAATTCTACCATTCTGCAGTGACCACAGTTGGGAGCAGTAATCAAGATGACTGAAAACAAAAGTTCTCCATAGGAGTAGCATGATATCCTTTTTTCTGGTTCTGAATGGTCTCAAAATCCACCCATCTGCTTGCCTGCACAGTGTTGTCATCTTGGAAATATACTCACAGAATGCTGCATCATTACTTATGCACCAGCTCTGATTCTGAGACTGCACTTGAGTAATGTAAAATGAAGTGTTTTGTTCAAAAAATAACAGACAGCCTGGTCTGGGAATCAAACACATGATCGATGATTGCAAGTGCAACACCCTAACCACTAGACTACACACCTTCACTAGACAAAGATAGACAGATATGTATTTTGAAGATGAGTGAAAGAAAGGAAAAATTGTTATATTTTTAGCTGATCTGTGATAATGATATGGTGTTGTTATTTGGAAAGACCTTGATGTAAACATAAGCAAAAACAAAAATGAAGCTCACCAAATGATTTTGCCTTTTCCTAAATTTCAATTATCAGACAAAAATTTCATACATATATGTTTATCCCAGTTGTTATCCCAAGAAAGCCAATGCTACCATGTAATTGGAAACTTGAAATTTGTTTTGGAATTTTTGGGATACTTCAAAAACACATGAGATTATCAAAAATTTTAAATATAATACTTAAGCACTGTATTTTTGATGACAATTCTTTCTGTACAATATATTCATTTTATAATTCTTTTATTCTTTCACTTGTTTCAATCATCTGACTGCAGCCATGCTGGAGCACTACCGTAAAGGGTCCTAATCGACAAAATCAGCCCCAGTACTTATTCTATTGGTCTCCTTTGCTAACCCACCAAGTTATGGATATATAAACACACCAACATCAATTGTCAAGTAAGTGGGACGGACACACACACACATATACGATGGTCTTCTTTCAGTTTTTATCTACCAGAGGATATAGTAGAAGGACATGACCCCTAACATCTGCCCACCTAACTCCCCAGACTGCCAACCCCTTGATTATGTGTCGGGTGCAGTTGAGCGAGAGACCAACAAAACTCCTTGTAACACCAAAGATGAATTGAAGGCAAGGATTATAGTAGCATTCACCAACTTAAACAAGGAGACCATCCAAAAGAGTTGCAGGAAATTCCGAAGTCATCTGGAAGCTATGGTTGAAGCCAATGGTGACTGGTGACTTTATTGAATATATATATATATATATATATGTGTGTGTGTGTGTGTGTGTGTGTGTGTGTGTGGAGGTGCAATGGCCCAGTAGCTAGGGCAGTGGAATCGCGGTTGTAGGATCGTAGTTTCGATTCCCAGACCGAGTGTTGTGAGTATTTATTGAGTGAAAACACCTAAAGGTCCATGAGACTCCAGCAGGGGGGGGGGGGAGTGGCAAACCCTGCCGTACTCTTTTGCCACAACTTTCTCACACTCTTTCTTCTTGTTTCTGTTGTACCTGTATTTCAAAGGGCCAGCCTTGTCACACTGTGTCATGCTAAATCTCCTTGAAAAACTATGTTACGAATACACATGTCTGTGGAGTGCTCGGCCACTTGTACGTTAATTTCACGAGCAGGCTGTTCCATTGAGCGGATCAACTGGAACCCACGTCGTTGTAACCGACGGAGTATCACAATATATACATACATATATACGATGGGCTTCTTTCAGTTTCTGTCTACCAAATCCACTCACAAGGCTTTGGTCAACCCAAAGCTATAGTAGAAGACACTTGCCCAAGGTGCCATGTAGTGGGACTGAACCCCCAAACAATGTGGTTGGGAAGGAAGCTTCTTACCACACAGCCATACTTATGCCTATATATATATATATTTCCTTTTTTGCAAATTTAGATGTTTACATATTATTGGAGCAGTTACATGTACACACTTAGGCGCTCATCCTACAGCTAATCCACCAGCTGTGACATAAAATTGAAAATTATAGGAAAAATTAAAATTATGTATTTTACCAAGAGGTGCAAAGATATGACTCATGGTAAGGTTTGAATTCGTTGCACTTGCTATGATTTTTATTTGCAATTTAAGAAACCACATACATCTAATGAATCTACTGAATACCAAAATGTGTTCACCAGCCCCACTTCTTACAACTGTTATCTTATAGCAGCTTCCATTCAGTAGTTATTATATATTTATATGAGTTATATTTTAAGTGTGGAGGCGCAATGGCCCAGTGGTTAGGGGTAGCGGACTTGCGTTCATAGGATCGCGGTTTTGATTCCCAGACTGGATGCCGTGAGTGTTTATTGAGCGAAAACACCTAAAAGCTCCACGAGGCTCTGGCAGGGGATGGTGGTGAACCCTGCTGTACTCTTCCACCACAACTTTCTCTCACTCTTACTTCCTGTTTCTGTTGTGCCTGTAATTCAAAGGGTCAGCCTTGTCACACTGTACCACGCTGAATATCCTCGAGAACTACGTTAAGGGTACACGTCTCTGTGGAGTGCTCAGCCACTTGCATGTTAATTTCACAAGCAGGCTGTTCTGTTGATCGGATCAACTGGAACCCTCGACGTTGTAAGCGACAGAGTGCCAACAACAATATTTTAAGCATGCATCCCTTAATGTCCAATGACTTATTCAACAGGTAAACTAATGTTAGCTTCTCGGCTATTTTGTGTCTATAAAATAACTGAAAAGTTAACATACTAGTTTATGTATTCAAAAGGCCATCAGTTGAGCTGGATACATGTGTCACACTTCACCTAGATGTGAAGAAAAAGAGGAGTCAGGTCATCTGGTGCCTATTACAGAGTATTAGTCATGATAGATAGTGTCTTATCTAGCAAATAAGTTTATCTCTTGATATCAAAGGCAAAAGCTAAACATTAACTTTGTGAGCCACAGGTATTTCTCAATGACAATTACCATTTATTTCTGAGATACTTGATGTTCATGCAACGCAATCCCTAGATCCAAATAATAGTGTACATTTACATTGCCACCAATCTCCAGTTACTGCAGGTCATCTAGAAAAGACACAAACAAGCACAGATATATTCACGTTCAACCTTCTATTATTTGTAAAGGAAGAGTATATTTAATGAAAAAACATTCCTCCTTTCTGACAAGTTTCATTGTTTCTCCACAAAATAAACAATAGGATTACTGACCACATCTTCACTTGGTAGCATATGTAAGTATTTTGGGTCCAATTCAGTTTTAAAACAGGAAGCCTTGACATAAGCTAACAAAAAGAATAAGAAATAATTAATAATTAGTGTGAAATTATATTACAGTAGACAGTTCAAATGCTGCAATACAATAGCGATATCTGACTTGAGTCAGTAGAGAGTCTCATCTCCAGGGGAAGGATTAACAATACTTATCATTTTCCACAACAAACGATATTTAACTTACTTTAAAAAGCCAAGTTCACATAATGATAATAATAATAATAATAGTAATAATAATAATAATAATGATAATAACAACAACAACAACAACAACAATAATAAGGTTCGAAATTCCCCCAGGACATCAGCTGAAATGTTGTGTTAACAACAAAGAAGACGAGGACAAACATCTGTCAGATGTAAGTAATGTACATAATTCCTCACCTCTCAAATATAGAATATATATATATATATATATATATATATATAATTGGACATGAAATTCTGAGTAGCACCATAGACCAGCCACAACTATCATTATCTAATTACTCTACTTACAGTGTGCTTCTCTTTCGGATTTATGATTTACTAACGATATATATATATATATATATATATATATATATATATATATATATATATATATATATATATATACATGTGTGTGTGTGTGTGTGTGTGTGTGTGTGAGTGTGTGTGTGTGTGTGTGTGTGTGTGTGTGTGTATGGTTAACATTTGGAAGGCCATCTAGCTGTAAAGACCATGCTAAAACTGATATTGCCTGTCCTGGTGCCACATAAAAAACACTCAGTCCACAGGGTGGTTCGTGTTAGGAAAGGCATCCAGCTGTAAAAATGATACCAAAACAGACACAGTGGCCTGGTGTAGTCTTCTATGTGATTGGCTTCAACATGAAGTACAGACATTAAATGATGATGATATAGGTACCATAAAGGCAAGACATGTCCAGACACAACAATACAATACATATATATAATTATACAATTATACTATATGTGTATTACCAACATACTAAAATACATAAATTACATAATATAAAAACATGACCCTTCAAGCTAAAGTTGATTGGATGATATGGTACAGTGTTTGAGTTCAGATCTATTTCAAGTCTTTGTAATGAGTTTTTGGATATGCTTCAGTTCACAATGTTTCAATGCTAAAAGTGAAATTAGGCTATTTTAGTACAATACATATATAATTATATAATTATACTGTTGTCTGACATTTAGAGGCCCCATCCCTTCAATCAAAATTCATAATCTATGCACATTTTATTCATAGTTATGTTTTACTTTACTCCATTTGAAGTTCAATACTTCATGTTGTCCTACAGAACATCTTTAAAAGTACAAGTTGAATTTATTTAGGTCTATTACAAATTTCAATAAGTAAAACTTCTACACTCTCTGAGTGGTTGGCGTTAGGAAGGGCATCCAGCTGTAGAAACTCTGCCAAATTAGATTGGAGCCTGGTGTAGCCATCCGGTTGCACCAGTCCTCAGTCAAATCGTCCAACCCATGCTAGCATGGAAAGTGGACGTTAAACGATGATGATGATGATGATGAAAACTTCCTGATATGAATAAAGGAGCACTTTTATAATCCAGGCAACTGTCAAAAACAAATACGGCACACTTTTCTCTTCACAAAATCATTGATCAGTTCAGAATAATGAAGTTGAGAACTAAGGTCATGTTTGATAGATATCAAGGCGCAGGAGTGGCTGTGTGGTAAGTAGCTTGCTTACCAACCACATGGTTCCGTGTTCAGTCCCACTGCATGGCACCTTGGGCAAGTGTCTTCTACTATAGCCTCGGGCCAACCAAAGCCTTGTGAGTGGATTTGGTAGACAGAAACTGAAAGAAGCCTGTCGTATATATGTATATATATATATATGTATGTGTGTTTGTGTGTCTGTGTTTGTCCTCCCACCATTGCTTGACAACTGATGCTGGTGTGTTTACGTCCCCGTAACTTAGCGGTTCAGGAAAAAAGACCGATAGAATAAGTACTAGGCTTACAAAGAATAAGTCCTGGGGTCGATTTGTTCGACTAAAGGCGGTGCTGCAGCATGGCCACAGTCAAATGACTGAAAGAAGTAAAGAGTAATCCACAAAGTCTGGTACATGTTCATGGTACAACGTAATATTTTTACAAGAACTTTTGGAGGTACGATGTATTACCATTTTATTTCTTGAAATTTTCAGTTAACATAGATAGTTTAATTCATGTTCAACATCTTAACCAAAGTAAATAGATGACTCATCTACGTACTTTGATCTCAATATGGGGCCTCTCAACTGCGGAGGCCCCCCTGTAACTGCAGGGGTTGCAGGGGCTTAGCAACATTCCTGCCACAACTAGATGATAATCCTTTCTGTTATAGACACAAGACCTGAATATTGTAGGGAGGAGGTTAGTTGATTACATTGACCCTGCTACTCAATTGGTACTTATTTTATCAGCCCTGAAAGGACGAAAGGCAATGTTGACCTTGGCAGCATTTGAACTCAGAATGTAAAGCCGGAAGAAATGCTACAAAGTATTTGGTTCAGTGTAGTAATGATTTTTGATAGCTCACAGACCTATACAACTCGATAATAATAGAAAGATTGATAAAAAGGTCAATGCAAACTAGAAGTTATGGGTGTAGTGTGGTTCAACAACATGTAATAATAATATTTACACTCTTCCTAAAAGTGGCAAACTGGAAGAGTTGTAAGCAAAATGCTTAGTGTTTTATCCATCTTTACACTCTGAGTTCAAATTCTGTTGAGGCCAACTTTTCATTTCATCTTTTTGTATAAATTTGTACCAGTTGATCACTAGGGTTGAGGTAATCAACTTAGCCCCTCCTCTGAAATTGCTGGCCTTGTGCTAAAATTTGAAATCAATACTTACATTCTCTCTGCCTTGCACAGAATGTCTATTAGGCAAGATGCTGTATTTAATATCTTCAAGGATAATCACTGATGTGAAATGTGGAAAGTAGCTGCAGTTAGTGAAGTAAACCACTCTACTTTTGTTGACATATAATCACTATCCTTCCTTTCATCCCCTATTTCACCTCCCCCTCTACCAACAGTACTTCTTGCACCACCCAATCTCTTCTCTTTCAAATGTAGCCCTCCTCTATCACTCCTTTTACTACTACGACTATGTTGCTAACATTCTCCTCATACACACTCTCCCTCTTCTATTCACCTTCTCACTCATGTAGTCATGATGAACAGAGACAACTGACACTCTGTCAGTTACAACGGTGAGTGTCCCCCGATGGTTTGATCAACAAAAAAGCCTGCTTGTGAAATCAACATGCAAGTGGCTGAACACTCTACAAACATGCATACCCTTAACATAGTTCTCAGGGAGATTCAGCATGACATAGAATGTGATAATGCTGGCCCCTTTGAATTACAGCTGAATAGACTGTAACATTGTGAAATAAAGTGTCTTGATCCAAGACACATCGTGCTACCTGAAATTGAACTCATGACCTTACGATCATGAGCCAGATACCCCTAACCACTAAATCACATGCCTTGCAAGCAAACAGAGACAACACAAGGTAACTTTTCTAGTGTGGGCACTGCAGTGAAATGTATCCAGAATATTCTGTAAAGTGGGTGGGTATTAATAGTTGTAGTCAAAATAAGAAATAACTTGGACCATGATGGCCAATCGAAGCTATGCTGGAGAAAGTGAATGCGAAATGATGATGAATATAATGATGATGAAGATGATAATCAAAACAAACAGATGAAGATAAGGACAACTTACCTAGCCACAATGTTACTAGAAGAATAATAAGTATTATAACTGCAACACGATGTCTCTGTAAACACAAGCCATATTTGGAATGCCAACATTTTAAAATCCTCATTGCACTGTATCTCTTTAGGCTACAAATATCAAACCAGATACAAACATTTCACTTGTCAGTTCAGATATTATTTTTTTACCAACTTAATGATAAGTCATCAAATATGTCAGCAGATCAAAGTTTAACATAACAGTTTAATAATGAAATGAAACTAATGTAAAGATTAATTACAGATCAACTCACTTGCGCCACCCCTGGTTCTATGATATAAAACATTTTAAAGTAATCTAAAACCTTCCAATAAAATTTCATGTTTCAAATACTAGGTTAAAATTAATGAAGTTATTTCATCATTTATTTCCAAAAGTAATTGAAACAAAAATAGTATTTCAAAAGAAATATGGTAACAGAATGGTTAATTGCTTCAGATATATTAAAATAATGTAAAATATATTGCAACATTTTGTTTTGTGCTGAATTTAATAGAGCTTAATTAGAGTATTAATCAAAGGATCATAATTTCACATTTTAGAAACAAGAGCTGCACTGTATCCATAGTCAATATAAATAGGTACCATGAATGGTTACAATTCACATGAAGACTAAGGTGTGATTAATAAAATCTTTGTTTGCATATTGAGCTGATTTCAAAGAAGAAACCAGTATATTCTTCTTTAGGTATTGCACATACCACATCAATCTATAATTATCAGTCTTGTCTTTGCCATGGTGGTTGACTATTGCTGATTCTTCAGCCATGGAGTTGCAAAAAAAGAGAATAAGCCTCTAAGACTTGTAGTATTAGTTTGCTGTATCTCACGAGGATTGCATTGAGCTGACATTAACCAAGACATGATATTTCATATTTCAGAATAACTGGCTGAAAATTAAATAGCAATGATGTGATTTATTCATTTGATTACAACATGATTGAAAATGAAAGCTGCAAAATTACATCTTAAGTAAAGGCTCTTTCAAAGAACAGATGAAATAGTGGCTGATATGAAGGTTTTAAGAATGAACACTGCATATTTCAAATATTAAGATTCACAAGAAATAATGTAAGTTTTCATCAAATATGATTAATTTGATAGTATAACTTCTCTATAGTCAAACAGTCATTCTTAAAATTAAAGCTTTAGCCCTTTCGTTACCAACCCCAACTGAAACCGGCACTGGCTCTGAGTACATGAGCTTTGAATAAAAATCTTCCATCAAACCTTAGTCACAATTTATATTCCTAACATTAGCTGAATGATAACTAAGTTATTTTATTAAATTCTTTGTTGTATTTAAAATAATTGAAAGAAACATCTTAAAATAAATACAGTAATGAAAGGGTTAATAAGTCATGGAAATATGCCACATTGAATAAGTGTCAAGCAGAAGATGTTTCATGATGTCAATTTGATAAGAATAACTCTAATCACTGATGGGATAACTCTATATTAGATAACATTCTCAGAGTATCAGATATCTATTCCCAACAACTTGGTGAATCGAAGCTCATAGAGAGAAGTGTAGAACTTTAATAATACAATACCATACATACTATGCTATTTCACTTTTACAAGAGAAACATTTTGGAAAAAGCAAAGATCACAAAATGCTTTTATTTCAGTCGAGAGTAATTTGATTATATTTGAGAATGACACAACCTCATTTTTGCTATCACCAAATACACAGAACTTTTGATGTGAGTGGAAATGAATATTATTGCATTTATTACCATACATTAACATTATCATAACTTAAGTATTGAAGGTGGAGGATGTGTATGGGGTGGAATGAAATGAAGTGTTCTTGTGAAAGAGGATCACCTCATTTCTAACTTTATACTTTACAGTATATATATATATAT
>NC_068995.1:36053429-36056198 GCF_001194135.2 Octopus bimaculoides | reverse complement strand
TAATGACCTGTTACAATTGTTTCTGTACCAACTCAGCTTTCAATGTAGGTTCATGCAAAAGTTCCAAGTGAAAATTTACACAATATTTGCAGTTTTAAACATTAGTGTGGCATTTCTTCAGATCTGCATCAAAGGTGCAGGTTTTTACATATTGTGTCTGCCAGACTTTGTGTTTTGCTTATATTGGGATGAAACAAGAAGTAAATAAAGATGAAAATGTAAATACATGTAAAAAGATGGCCGAGGCAAATATAGTCTCAATACCAAAGGAGATAAAAGCATGGTTAAAGGAGGAGAAGGAGGAGGAGGAGGAGAAAGGAGGAGAAGACGTGGAAAAAGAAAAGAAGAAGAACTTATGGAGATTTAGCGAAGGTTTTGTAGTATTTAATTGGGCACAGTATCAGAACTTCATTAGATTTGTTTATAATGTTAGCTTTATGGTATATTTTTAGTGCTTCGACTAAGCATAGGTTGTATCCACCTCCCATGTAGGGGAGCACAATTCTCACCACAGACCAGGAAATTTCGTATGGCACTTTCCCATATCAGCTCTGTCAAAGATGTAGACTTATGCTTATTAAAAGTTCTTAAAAGGAGTGGATGTGACTTTCGTATGAATATTTAAACTGAGATGTTGCTCGCATGTAGTGGTAAGTATTATCAGAAACAACAGTGCTCCTATAAATCACATTCTTCCTAAGGCACTGGTTAACTAGTGGACTGTGTTTAGTACTGTTAAATTTTTAATGTGCTTAAATGTAATAGCCAACGAAAAACATAATGTAACTTTAAATTTTCCTTTTTCTTATATTTCATTGAACCGTGCTATCTATTTCCTTATTTCCTGATGAAGTGGACATTGACAGTGTGAAACTAAAGGATTCATAGCTTGTAGACTAATGGACTCCAAAAACGGCCATCGAAATACATCTTATATGGTGCTATAACCCTGTATAAACATTTATTTAGAACTCTTAAAACAACTTTATCCTTATTATTTCTCTGACTTTCAAATCGATCACTAAGATATTTCTCACTGCTGTCGATGTATCTTACAACTTTCAATTCTTAATTCAACATTTTTCATCTTAAATTTAATATGATTTTTAATCCATGTATCACTCTTTATTTATTTACTCCTTTCGCTTATATTTTTACCTCATGTATTTCTAATTTCTATTCTAAATAATATATTGACATGTTCCCTGCCTTGGTGCATTTATTGTGTTATATGTATTTATTATATTGATGTAAATCATAACTATAGGATGATTATCTAAATATTGTCTCTTCTTAAACCAAGTTATACAAAGTCTAGCATCTAGGTTCAACCTGAGCACTTTCAAGACATTGTGCAAAAAAACATTTTCCAAAAGGAAAAAAAAACATATATATATATTTATATATATGTGTGTATATGTGTGTGTGTATATTTATATATATGTGTGTATATGTGTGTGTGTATATTTATATATATGTGTGTATATTTATATATATGTGTGTATATGTGTGTGTGTATATTTATATATATGTGTGTATATGTGTGTGTGTGTATATATATATATGTATGCATGTGTGTGTGTATATATATAGTTGTATATGTGTGTATGTACGTGTGTATATGTTTATATATTTATTTATATTTACATGCGTCTTCTGTGAATAAGCACTTCTTAATTTTACTTGTTGTATCTTCCCTCACATTTGCACCCCTGTGTGAGTGTATGTACGTTTTTGTGTGTGTGTATATATATATATATGTGTTGTGTATGTGTGCATGTATGTATAAGTGTATGACTGTATATTCTTATGTGTTAAGTGTATACGTTTTTTTCTATCACTTGCAATTTTATAATGATTTTCTCCTTCATATATTCGCTTTTCCTTCGTTTTTTTTCTGATTGTTTCCCCTACCCTGGGCTAGTTTTTGAGTAAGGTAACTATCTTGAATACATCGGCCGGTCATGTCTATGATCGATGTTTTTTCCTTGTTAAGTTCTCTTTGTTTTTTTTTCTCTGCATGTATGTACATTTTTACTTAAATATTGTAACCTTTTTCAAACATAGTCTTGCCTATCAATTTTTTAGCCTCGTGTAAAATATATATATATTTTTTCCTTTTTCAATATTAATATGTATATGTATAACCCTCTATGGTTTTTTTCTACTAGTCCACCTGTTACGTTATATTCTACTGTACAAACGTGGCCCTGTTTATTATTCTTTGTCTCGACCTGTTACCATTTTTTAAAAACATATCCATGAGGTTTTTATTCTTATTTTTATGTTACAGTTTACTGCACATATAGACGTGCATACACATTGATATGTCTGTCTTTTTTCTCTATCGTCCCTCTAACTTATTATTACTGTCATTTTTTCCCTTTTACAACTTGCTTGTAAATATCCGATTTGTTTCCCTATTACCCCATTTGTATTCTCCCTTATGGTATCTTATTTTAATTTACTCTATTCTATTAATGCTTTTTTTTATGTCTTTACAAAAATTCCTCACACTGATGAAAATGACAATGCATAAATTTAATTATAATTTCTATGATTATAATTTTTTCTTACATATTTGTATTGTCCTTTGAAACGTGCGTATGTTTTGAATCCTATTTTGTAATAAGTCTAATTTTGATTCAACATCTTTTTCTCTTCCA
Source organism: Octopus bimaculoides (assembly GCF_001194135.2). NCBI lineage: Eukaryota > Metazoa > Mollusca > Cephalopoda > Octopoda > Octopodidae > Octopus > Octopus bimaculoides. The sequence continues at coordinate 36,053,532 of NC_068995.1, read as the reverse complement.
TTTTTCTATAAATATTTATGGTATATTTATACCTATAACGATATTTTTCAACTATGTATATATATATATATATTTATTTATGGGTTTCAGCCAAGTGGCTGTG
>NC_068995.1:36051837-36053329 GCF_001194135.2 Octopus bimaculoides | reverse complement strand
TATATATATATATATGTATATATGTTTGTATGTATGTATGATCGCGCGCGCGTGTTTATATATATACTAGCAAGCCATTGCCGTCAATGTCTGTCCATTTGTTTTCTTCAAATTCAGCTGCCAGCCATCAGTTCCTTCTGGAAAAACAGGACATAGTGTAGCGGATCATAAGAAGTGAGTTAATGCGTTTGTACGGTGCATTCTGACAGTGGATGATGAGTCCAAAGGATCTTTAATATCACCAGGAACCAACGCAGCAACTTTGGAATTCATAGGTAGGTTATATTGTCTACAGTGTTCATTGGATGGTTTTGATTTTTTATCGTGATGTAAAATGATTGAAAGATTTTCAGTTTTTGACAAATCTATAGCTGCTTGAAAAGATGGAACGTAAGGATTAACTTGACGAATATAGTTTTGTAGATCAGTTGCTATATCTGGATCTAACTGATCCATGTGCTCCATACGATTTCTGGTCTCATAATCTGTATCGTAGAAGTAAAGCTGAGCAAAAGTTGGCGATTGACCATCGTCTGGCAGTAAATTTCCAATTGTATGATGAATTTTACCTTGTATTTTGTATGTTGGATTAAATTCACTTAACGAAGTATCAATTTTGCATCCAATTGAAGCAAATGCAAGCACGTTGTTGTATGATAGAATTTTTGTTATAAATCTGCTATCGCCCCATAATTTCAAAATATCGTCTAATAAATTCGGAATAGGCTCAACTTTAACTTTCCCTTTTTCCCAGCATAGAGAAATTGGTTCAGCAGGCCAGTGTTTCGCTTTGCAATGCAGGCATACATAACCTCCAAAACTGTCACAGCTGTGAGACCGGTGTGATACTGGGATCTTATTTTCGTCAAAATCATCTTGCACTGCAATTTAATTATAATTGATTTCACTATCCGTGAGGGAAATATTTTGTAACTCGTCATCTTCGACTTGCAATTACGCTTGCCTAGCTTGCAGTCGTACTCGAGTGTTATAGGTTTGTTCGGTAGCTCTAACTGTAGGAGAACTTCTCCTTGATCGACGTGCTGCGGTATTGTTCTCTTGTTCTGCATCTCTGACAGCCGGATTTAGCCTACATGGTCGACATGCTGACGCATTTCTTTGTCGCTCAGAGTCTTTCACTTCTATATTCTGGCGCTTTGCACTCCGTGCTTCTGTATCTCTTTCTTGTTCAAGAAGCAAGTGTCTTCTACTATAGCCTCGGGCCGACCAAAGCCTTGTGAGTGGATTTGGAAGATGGAAACTGAAAGAAGCCCGTCGTATATATGTATGTGTGTTTGTGTGTCTGTGTTTGTCTCCCCACCATCGCTTGACAACCGATGCTGGTGTGTTTACGTCCCCGTAACTTAGCGGTTCGGCAAAAGAGACCGATAGAGTAAGTACTAGGCTTACAAAGAATAAGTCCTGGGGTCGATTTGTTCGACTGAAGGCGGTGCTCCAGCATGGCCGCAGTCAAATGACTGAAACAAGTAAA
>NC_068995.1:36048646-36051405 GCF_001194135.2 Octopus bimaculoides | reverse complement strand
TGATCTCTGCGGGAGAAGGTAGGCCTCTCTATTCCTCTTACAAAACTTACCTCCGGGTGTCAAATTTGCCTCAATTGATGGTATTACTTGGGTAGGGGTGGTGGTGGGACAGGGGCAGAAGGAGGCAGTCAAGCATGTCCCTTTTGGAGGGTATAGGTCACCCTATTCCTTCTGCCAAAGTTATTTCTGGGTGCCAAAGTTACCTCAACTGATGGAATTTTTCTGAAAATAGGGGGTGGAGTGAGGGACTAAACCTATATATAAACCACCCTAAAGACACCCTGAACACCTGTACAAAGTTTCATGCCGATCGGCCCAACCGTTTGGCCGTGATGTGAGTAGACAGACGGACGGGCGGACATTATGCCCGTTATAGTATGATATAAGTGCATATCTGTGTGTGCATATGCATGTGTGTATATGTATATATAAATAAGTACTGATATTAAATTTTCAACTAAACCCTTCAAGACAGTGCCCCAGTATGGCCACTGTTCAATGACTGAGACATATAGATATCTGTAAAAGTCTGATGCTTATATATATATATATATATATGTGTGTGTGTGTGTGTGTGTGTGTGTATTAAAATTAGAAGATACAATGTTAGATATGCCAAATTGATTAAACTGCAAGTTCATCATTACTTATTTACAGTAGTATAATATAGCCTTGTTATTATTGATTTTGAGGAGGGAGAATGCACTGGGAGCCAGCTTTGTATAACAAGCGTTTGATGATATCTAGGAGAAATTTCACATGCCTGCAATGCATGTGGTAGACAGCTTTAATCAATATAGAGACTTCAATTGTTTTGAAGTTGTTTTCATTTTCTCTTTTTATTTTATTTCCCAGTATTTGTTTAGAACTGCTTGATCAAACTTTAACAGTAATTTTGAAACAATAAAAATTTAATTATCATTTATGTTATTGCTATAATTATATGATTATTTAGGTGATATAGGACATTAAAATGTTAAAGTGTATTCAGATTTTTAAAAAAGTATATAATTTAGAAAGGCAGGAAACGTAGCAGAGTTCATGGCATTAGTAGGCTTTCCTCAGACTGGTTAGATGGGTTGGTGTTTAGGTTGAATTTGTTGCTGGTCAACAGCTGAATGAAAAATGTTAGTAGGGAATCAATTCCAAATACTTGCAGCTCTAAGGAGGGAAAACTAAGCAGATATTTGATGCTGTGTGTTGAAAATAAGAGATAGTAGAGTTGTTGAAAGGGAGAGGTCATGTTAGCCCTTTATCATTTAGACCTGCCATATCCACCTCAAAATTTCCTACCTGTTTTATGTTAAAACTGGCCAGATCTGGCCTCTCACACCTACCCTACAATGTAATTCTAAAAATAAGCAATCACACCACCAAAATCCCAAAGCTATGAGATAATGCATAATTAATTCAAAACAATGTGAATGTATAAGCTTTACATTTGACAGATTAATCTGAACTGGCAAGACTTGTGAATATTTCATGAAATCAATGGTAAACTTATTGGGTTATTTCTGAAAGCTTTATCCGAAAAACCTGAAAGCATAACCTGTGTTGTGTCTGTATCAAAGAAAATTTGAATATAATGATTACTTCATGCACTTAATATATACACTTTATATACTTTATGCAGAATATTTTAGACTTAATGCACAGCGCTTTCCCTCTTTCTCTCTCACTTTTTCTCATCAGAACCAGTGTTGCCACATGTTGCGCCATTGCCACACATACAAAATGCCTATTTAACCTGTTTATATTTATCATAAGATAAAACTCGTAAACCCGGGATCTTGTAAAGTGGGTCCTCATAAAGTTGACTCATTTAATGTCAGAGTAGGTTTTTACAGAAAAATTAATGGCTTATATACACATAATGAAATTGACTTTTATTTATGCTGGATGGTATAATGCTTAATTTTTCAGTATAAATTTACTTAAAACCACTAAATGGTTAACTAGTTTTTGAAGTCTTATGTTCATACTGGTAATCACAGTCCAGGCCATATTTTACATTGCTTGGAGTTTCTACCTATTGCAACGGAGCACATATTTAATTTCTCCTTCATAGTAAATTATCCATAAGTTCTGCCCATACTGACAATAATGATAATGACAAATTTTAAAGTTTGCTTGATGTTTTATAAGTGTGAAAGGGATTAAAATTTCAATACTACATATCAAAGGTTCCGACAAGAATAGGTGGAAAAAAATTCTGTTTACATAATCAGCTTGATCAGTCACCTTTCTCTGTCGGTTGAGTAAAGTGTCATCCAAGCTGATGTTCATTGGTAATTAAATGTAATTTGCAACACCTGTGAGTATTTATTAGCTTTGTTTTTGTTGGTAATTCTTATCAACAATTTTTCCTGTGATCGTGATGTGAGAAGACATATAGCAGTATGTTAAAGATCAGACATAATCCCTTGTGGGCAAGAAATGTAAAATTAAGTTTAAAATAAACAACACAAAAATTTTGTAATTTAATAGCTTTCAATGTGATACCTGTTAAACAGAAATTATTTTTATTTCATGAAAATTTAATAAAATCTTATCATAAGTGAAATTATGCTAAATACAACTAAATTGAAAACCTTTTTCCCCTAGCTATATTGGCAATTCTCAAAACTTTTAGGTGTGAATTTTACAGAAGTAGAAGCCTTTTTTTAACAAATTTTACCCTGAAAATCACCTGCGTAAATTACACAGGTGTGCAAATTACATGGGTGTTTACGGTAAGTAAAGAAAACTTTTGAATTGAG
>NC_068995.1:36047096-36048094 GCF_001194135.2 Octopus bimaculoides | reverse complement strand
TATAGGCACAAGGCATGGTTTTTGAGGGAAGGAGCAAGTCGGTTAGGGAAAACGAACGCACGTGTGTTGCCTCTGCAAAATGTCAGAAGTAATGGAGATTTAATACGCTTTACACCGCTTAGGAGTAACTGTAAACAGCTGAATACTTGTCAGTGATTGGTTGAAATTATCGAAATAAGACAATTTTTTACATGAAATAAATCCGAATACAAAAATTTTTTTCTGTTCTATAACACAAAATAGATAAGTATACGAAGTTTGAAAGTCTTTCGGTACCAAAAACACTACATAAAACATTAATGAAAACTGGTGCCCCCGTTTTGAACAAGATCCAAATTTGGTCAGTATAGGTTATGTAGTTGGGAGTAAAAATTGGTCAGTATAGCTAACATGGTTGTTGTTGAAGCTGAGAGTGTGAAACATAGGTGACAAGTACTATTTTCAAGAAATTTTTCTTCATATTTGATCCAATTGTAATTGAGGTAGCTAATGAAAAGCCTGAATAATTTTTGGTGAAGAAGCTATAAAAGATATTTTATGTTGAGTTTTTAGATTTAGTTGAGTTTCATTAATTTAATATTATGTGCTATTTTCCCATAATTCTCTTTCATTTGACCAAGATATTTTAAATTTTGTTGTATTTCTGATGCCTAAGGGTGGATGTTTATGTGTATGACTCTTTTTTCAAATTTAATTCTGGAGAACTGGAAGGGCATATTTACCTTATCTTGTCTCACTCATTCTGCCCAGCCTAAATTTGCTTTTTTGTATGTTCAAAAGGAACAGTGACAATTTTCTGAAATAATGTTCTGAATATGTTAGAGGTTTTACTGCATTTAAAGAAGGTCTTTGTTTCACTGTTATAGTTTTTGCGAGGTAGTGAACATTTGTAAAAAATACATTTTCTCCAAAGTAAAAAAATGCAGTAAATATTACTCATTGTGCCCCATTAACCCTTACTGGAAACTGGTAAAGCAGACTTTTGGAAATAGTTGTTT
>NC_068995.1:36038808-36045867 GCF_001194135.2 Octopus bimaculoides | reverse complement strand
ATACACACACACACACATTTACACACACACACACACATATATATAAGAAATGCTTTACAGGAAGATTAAATTTCTGGGAATGGTAGTTATAAACTGTCCTAGATTATTATAATTTAAGCCGACCTGCTAGCTTTTAATATTCTGTATTGAAGGAAATTGCTGTAACAACACTGGCAACACGTTCCACTATTCCTCCATTAATATTGTCTCTGTCTCTTAACAGTATTCATTTATGTATCCATTCGTTTATTTATTTGAATCAATTCATTTAATATATTTGTTCTTATATTTTACTCGTCTATATCTGTTCCATGTAAATGGTCGTGTTACTACATTATTTCGTCTATATTATATATCTTATTTATATAATTCATATAGTATATACATATTTTATTCATCTCTGCTTTAGTTGTACAAATTACTCTCTTTCTCTCTCCTTTTTTCTTTATATGTCACTTTGTTTCTTTTTTCACTCTCTACCTAATTTCCTGTTCACTTCTTTTTTTCTCCTATTTCTATCAGTGTTCTCTAATTGCTTTCTCTCACTCTCTCACTCACACTCTCCCCCTTTCTCTTGTACCTTGTATAGATGCTTCTCTTCTAATTGCTTTTTCTGTTCCTTTTACCATCTCAAAATCATTATAAAATGCCTTGCCATTCATCCAGTTTTGGACATAGTTATTTGTAACTTAACAAAATAAAGTGTTCCTTGATTATTCAATGTGGATTCCCAACAAATATAATGGTGAAATGCATGTAGGAACTATAATATACGCCCGTGTTTGCCCTCATTTCGGATCTTTTCAATTTGATGGCCAGATTTTTTAATTAATTTTGTTTAACTAAACACTAAACTTCGGATACTGGTAGAATGTGTCACATAGAACAGGGTTTACTCAAAACTTTTTTGACAAAATTTTATATTTTAGAAGTTATTTCATGTTAAAATTGTCATGTTTGGGTAATTTTAATCAATCAATGACATGTATCCAGCTGAAGAAAATTACTGCTGCTGCTTGTGAACAACAACTTCTTTAATAACCAGAGATGTTTTTATAGCAACATAGGTTTGCTGTATCAGGGTTGATTTGAGGCTAAATAACAACAAACTTATTACTGAGACAGACCAACAACGGAGCCTGTATGTGGTTGCATGACTTGCTAGAAAAAGTAGCCAAACTCTTTTTTATATACAGAATAGAAAAACCTCTATCCTGTGATATACATGTACAAGTTAGTCTTTTACTCACATGCTTTTTCTTGAACTTGCCGAAGAGCAAAAAGCATGTCAACTGTGCCTCTCAGACAGAAATCCACATTGTGATTCAGGATATATGCATGTTTACTACATGCGTATTGATGAGGTTAAGAATCACCATTGAAAGAATTTTTCCACCATTGCACAACAAACTTATTTCCTTTGGGATAATGACATACACTGTTCTTCCCTTTGGTTTTTTGTACAAGTGCATTATAATTGCATCTTTGAACTTATCCAATTTCTCAGATCAAACAGACCAGTTCATGCAGCTTTCTTACAAGCTGTCTACGACCATACTTGTACACTTCTATGGGAATACTGTCTTGTCCAGGAGCTTTACCACTGAGAAGTTTTTTAATAGCTGTACTTATCTCTTCTAAGGAAGAATCTTCTGCAAGTTCCTCAATTATAGGCTTCTGATGGATTTCATTGAATACATCAGGATCAGTAATGGATTCTTGATTTAATATGGATTTAAAATGTCAGCCCATCTTTTCAGAATTTCATCTTTGCTACTTAAGATTTTTGACCTGTCATTAGAAAGAATAGGTTGTGCCTTGTTTTGGAACAAATACACCTTTCAGTTTATCATACAATGCTTTCAAGTAATGGGAGTTAGCAGCCCGTTCCAGTTCTTGGATTTTTTTTGCCCACCAAGAATTTTTCATCTCATGCAATTTTTTTCCAAGCAATTTTCTTAGAGATGTATAAGGATCTGAGTGATGGTAAGTTTTTGTTTCAGATCCATGCCTTGTGTCTTTTGTGCATAGTTTTTAGGAAAAGTGTGATTTGAGAATTATTCACATTGAACCAATTTTGATGCTTGCCTTTGATATTGGAAAAGCAGTGTTATACCTAGATAGAATGAGTCTTACAGGTGCTATTACATTCTACAAAGAGACGGCCATCACCCTTTGTGCTAGAAATTTCCAGCAACACCCTTTGCCTGTTCTTGTCACCATAGGATAATCAACTCACCTTCAAACTACCTCCACAATGAATTTGTTTAACATGGTATGGACTTGTGTCACTTGTCACACTCTCTTGTCCAGAAAGCTTAAATTCTGGTGCATATTAATGCCACTTGGGGAAAAGACTGTCTGGATGCAGGGCTGGTGGCTTGGCAGCACCCAAAATGGAATTTGTTCAGGTTTCAATAATAAATGAAGCTCCAGTCCTCTAATAATAATAATAATAATAATAATAATAATAATAATAATAATAATAAATGCCTTGATGCAGTACCAGACAGTGGCTCTCATGGCTTCTCATCTTAACTGATTGGAAGAGTTATCATGTACATTGTTTTGTCTTGGTATAAAAGATGGGCTACAGCAAATATTCTGCTCAGTACCACAGATTTGCTTGTCAGTTGTTTGATCGTAACCAGTTGAACATGTCCCTTAGTGGCTGACAACATGTGCATCTCTGATCATGAGCAGAAGCAGTAGGGGAGTATCATGGTCATGTGTTGAGAGAAATTCTTTGGGGTTTGGATAATTCACTTTTGGAAACATGGTTGTTTCATTCAACATCCTTTAACAACCGTTATTCGGGGACCTTTTGAGCAGGATAGGCTACTCGACCTGAAGAAAATTCTAACTGGGCCCCACCTGCAAGGTCATATGCTGTTAATCTTGATATGAGATCACCATGTCATGCACATATAGTTGTAATGCATATGCCTGATGTACCCTTATCAGACGAGTAGTCATGATGGGTATACCGGGCTTCATATATTTTACCCCAGTATCACTCTGATGGCATGCACTGCTCTCTCACTCAATAGTAATAATAATGATGATGATAATAATAATAATAATAATAATAATAATCCTTTCTACTATTTTGGGGGGGAGGGAACTAATTGATTACATTGACCCCAGTGTTTCACTGGTACTTCATTTATCCTTCCCAAAAAGAAGAAAGGCAAAGCCAATCTCAGCAGAATTTGAACACAGGACACAAGATGGATGAAATGCTGCTAAGCATTTTGCCTGGCATGCTAACAATTTTGCCAGCTTGCCACATTAATAATAATCTTTTCTACTCTAGGCACAAGGCCCAACATTTTTGGAGAGGGCGCCAGTTGATTAGATCAACCCCAGTATGCAACTGGTACTTAATTTATTGATCCTGAAAGGATGAAAGGTAATGATAATGTGGTTGTTGCATTTTATCTGTATTTTCTATTCAGTGATAGGTTCCATTCACTTAAAGATGTATTGTACAGGGGAATCGATATGGTTTTTATGTCATTGGTAATCCACATGCCATCATGTTTATCTTTAGCTTACTGCTAGAGTACCAATGTAGGTTATATTCTGTCCAGTACTCTGCCAACCTTTCAACCAGGCTCCTGGCATTTCCCCCTATATATGCTCTGGTCTAAGTTTTTACAATTGCCTCCATACATTTTAACCAATAAACTATATTCCCTATTTTACAGCTGATCCTAAGGTTTATATTACACATAATATAATTCCTATTTGTGCATGTTGTCTTATCAAAGTGATATAATCTAGTTATTTGTTATCCACTAGATATCCCTGGTTTCTCTACTATCGTAATTTTAAGTTTAGCATTACTCAAACCTTTCCTAAACTTTTGGGCTAATTCTCTTTTATCATGTGTTTGCCTACTCTACCTTACTAATCCTTTCCAGCCTGTTCCATATTTTTTTTTATATCGTGGGCAAATTCCATATGTACCATTTCTTATTAAATCTTCTTTTTCTCTGCACCCCCTTGTATACCCTGATTCTATCTTCTTTGAGTGTAACTGGAGAACTGTTTGTGGTGCAGGAAGTTCTCTGCGTTATTGCATTATATCCTTATTTTGCAGGGTTTGCATGAGACAGATTTATTATTCATTACTCTAAGTCTGCTATAATTTATATTTATTGTAACGTTGCAATATAATGAATTTCTTATGGAAGAAGTACTTAGAGACCATGAATTATCACATGAAAGAATGGAGGAAAGAATGTACTTTGTTAACTATTGTCTCAAGCCAGAGTTAAGTAGCAAGGACAGGGAATCTGGAATTTGGGTGCATAGTTGGATAATCAGAACAGTAAGTCATTTCTATTTTAAAAAAATTAAATTGAGATAAAATAATTACATACATAATACATATGTATATGATACATATATAATGCAAAATCACGTTAAAATCCAAATCCCAAACCAAAGAAAACACAAACACGAGGAAAAAAAGAAAGAAAAAAATCATCAGTTCAACATCAAGGGTCTCAACTGGTTGCACACCACAAGGTTCAACAGAACCTACTGAAGCATGCCAACATGCTGGTAGCATTAGCATGGGTGAGGCTAAGACATTGGAACAGTGTGGACATCACCTGACATCATGGTAAACTAAGCCACCAATGAGGGATAGTGCATTGTCACCTTGATGCTCTGGTGCATAGAGTTAGCTATACAATGAATGTTTTCCATATATAACTTTGTGAAGTTGGCAAGATTTTACTTCAAAAGATTGTCTAAGTTTTCTGCCCTACCAGGACACAAAGAAACTAGCCATGTCTCCAGCAGTACTGGCACCAATGGCTGCCCCTTTTTTCTTGTATGTACAGCTTATTAAATTTGAGCACACGTCCCTTCAATTACCTTTTTATGCTGGCACAATGATATGTGTAATCGTTTTTCTTGTGTGTTATTCTTTGACCTTTGGATGAGTCTACGTTTAACCACTCAGCTTCCACAGAAGACACACACACACACACACACACACACACACACACGTTATCACTAAAATCCTGGTAAATGATACAGAATCTGTAAACTAGGAAACAAACACGTTTGGGGTAGAGATCATTACTGTTGATGAGGTTGGGAATAGCGAGGAAAAGATTATTAAAAACCAGCAGATTGATTTAATGAACAAACGATTGATCAGATTACCAATTAGCTAATTGGTTAACAAGTTGACTAATAGTTAACAACAGGCATGAAATAGAACTTGTGTGGTGTATATTATTGGCATAATGATCCACCCGAGATATAACAACAACAACAAAAAAAGAAAGAAAAGAAAAGGAAAAGGAAAGAAAGAAATCACTCATATATTTATAGATACCTGCTAAAAGTAGCTTCACGTCAAGGATTATCTTAACAAATCTTTTGATCTAATATAGTAAAGCATCCTTGTATATCTGATTAGTTCCGCACGATAGTATGGTTGACAATGCGACGTTGAACATGATATTTGTAGCAGTGTAAGAATATTACTCCACGTAACGTGAAATGACAAACCTGCTGCGATAATCGAGTTTTACTTAAAAGTTGGAATGGAAATAACAGACTACATACAGCAGCTGATTCTTGAGAACGATGTGATTTTTTTTTCATCGCAACAATTCTATCCTTTTTTTTTTAAAATTTCAAAAACACCACCTTGTTTTGTTTGCTTTCTCAGTCTTGTTTTGTTCGTTGGCATTGTGGTAGTTTTTTTTTTGCAACAAATCAAAATTGTAGAATCGTTATTGTTGGTCAGGTTAATATTGTTTTCATTGTTAGAAATGGATATGTATTAGCTGTTAGCCTTTGTGGCCAATAAAAGAATTAATTGCTAGAAAATGGTTATCATTCTTTGTTTGTGACAAAACAAAAACCAAAACATCACATATTGTGATTATTATAACAATATGCTATTATTTATAAAAATAGATGTTACTGATAATAATGTTATTTTGTATTATAATATATAATATTAATTTGTTATATCTAATATGAATATTGATGAGGCAATTTATTGATAATGATTTCTTTTAATCATTAAAAAAAAAATTCTTCCACGGTCACCTAACAAGCTACGGTTTAGTAAAATGTGATTCCTTCGTTAAACAAAGATTTATGATGATAATTTTGTTTTAGCTCGTAAGGCGCTGAGCTGGCAGAAAAAGTTATCACGCAGGCCAAAATGCTTCGCGGTATTTCGTCTATCTTTACGTTGTGTGTTCAAACTCCGCCGAGGTAGACTTTACCTTTCGGGGTCGATAAATTAAGCACCAGGTGCGTACTGGGGGAGTCTAATTGACTTTCCCCCTCCCCCAAAATTTCGGGCCTTGTGCCTAGAAAAGAATATTGTTTCACCTCGTGTTTTCCGAATATAAATAAATAAATAAAATAAATAACACGAAGCCGGTATTGTCTCATTCAACAAAAGCACCACGGAATGGGTCAGCTGTATGTGTATAAAAATATTTTACGCTGGGAAAGTAGTACAACAACAAGATTGAAGAGACGAGAAAAAAAATTATCGAAAAGAACCAAGTGCAGAGATTTTTGATTTCCGTTCCAAATTTTAATCGAAACTCGATCAAATCACCAATTTGCAGTGGTCCTACCAACATACTATGTAGCAGTAATCCTGCTGATGGCATCAACTATGTGACAGCTAGCCTACCTGTCCTGTTACCGCTCTCCTCTCCCCTTTATTCATTTCGCTTTAGTACCCCATCTGTTCTAGTTAAAGAAAAATTTTAAGAACCTGAAATAAAATGAACTATGTAGTAGTGTTATGCAGTATTGATATAGTGCTGCATATAGTAAGGCAGTATGTGATTCAGCGCTGTATAGTAATGCAGTATGTGATGTAATATTGTATTGTGATGTAGTTTGTGATGTAGTGCTATATAGTAATGCAGTATTGTTATAGTGTTGCATAGTAATCCAGTTTGCGATGTAGTTCTGCATAGTAATGCAGTTTGTGACGTAGTGCTACACAGTAATGCAGTATTATCATAGTAATGTAGTACTGCATTATAATGTAGTTTG
>NC_068995.1:36035011-36037971 GCF_001194135.2 Octopus bimaculoides | reverse complement strand
TAATGTAGTTTGTGATGTAGTGCTGCATAGTAATGTAGTTTGTGATGTAGTGCTGCATAATAATGCAGTGTGTGATGTAGTGCTGCATAGTAACGTAGTTTGTGATGTAGTGCTGCATAGTAACGTAGTTTGTGATGTAGTACTGCATAGTAATGTAGTTTGTGATGTAGTACTGCATAGTAATGTAGTTTGTGATGTAGTACTGCATAGTAATGTAGTTTGTGATGTAGTGCTATATAGCAATGCAGTATAGTTATAGTGCTGCATAGTAAGATAGTGTTGTACAGTAATGCAGTGTGTATGATGTAATGTTGTATAGCAATGTAGTGTGTGTTACGGTGTTGCATAATAATGCAGTGTTTGATAGTGATGCAGGTCGTGATGTAGCGTTGTATAGTAATGTAGTGTATAGTAATGCAATTTTTTTGATGTCATATATAGTAATACAGTGTGTGATGTAGTGTTTTATATTTTTTCTAAACATGGTCGTATGTCTGAAGCATTGCCAAGGGCCCAGGAAAACGGGGTGCACGGGGTACACTGGCAACTCTTAAAATTTTGGGGTATGCAAAGTCATAATATATTATTTAATTTCTCTGTCTGTAGACTTTCCAATATGAAATTCCTGACATGTCTAAATAACATGTAAAACTTTGTAATTCCTATCAGCAGCTGAAACACGTGTAATGGTGAATAAATGATATCAAAAAAATTTCAGTTTCCTGGTTTGTTATATAATAAATAACTCCGCAAAAATATTTCCATGATTCTCAACTTTTAATATGTATTTTGACTAACACCCAGCAACATACTGAGATTTCATATTCGATTGCAATAGTGGAAAAGCAGAAGTGTGTCAAGACGCAACAACTGGGATTTATCCTACCTATATAATGTGTGTGATATATACACATACACACACATATAAATGTATATATATGTGTGTGTGTACATATATATATACTAGCAAACGCACTCGTCTTTTGGACGATTTAAGTTGCTTTGGTGGTATTTTTTTCACTTTGTTCCAGGTGCCACCTGAGCTCAGCGAGCCGTTTGCTCTGTGGTATCTCCCATGAAGTAAATTTGAAGGAATCGGTGTTCAGTGTTGTTGACAGGAAGAATAGAACCTATCCGATGATAGGTTTGGCCCTGAATTTTGAACTTTGGCATATAGGAGTCTTCATGAATGGGTTTGTGACCAAAACTTGTCATCTGGAAGTTAGAGTTATAAATGCGAATTTTCTGTATAAATTGCTGCGAATAAGGGTGTTGGCCAAGGAGTAAAGAAAGGAAGGGCTGAGGAGTGTTTTGCAAGTCAGGTAAGCGAACCTTTCCGTTTGAGCAGCATAGGCCATTGGATTCTCCAATCAACTTGAAGATCTTGTAAAATGGACATATTACAGACATATCCTCTGTAATAGTCTTCGATGAGTGGCGTAATCCTCGGCAGGATCATAGTTGAGCGCCTTCAACTACTGAATGGCTTCCAATAGCCATGGGCAAGAGCCTTCCGGTGAGCATTAGATCGAAGTCTCATCATCCGATGGTTATCGTAATCTGCCAGCCTCGTGGCAGAAGTGGATGCAGCGTTGCGTGCCCGATGGATAACACTCACTTCTGGGGCTTCTTCGGCACTTCGTGGCAGAAGTGGATGCAGCGGTGCGTGTCCGACAGATAGCACTGTTTTGTGGGCTTTCTGCGGCCCTTGCGTCAGCATCAAGCACCCGGTAGGTTTTACGCTGCTCTGGAGTAATTGCAGCTCTAGCAGCGGCAGCTGTTTTCAACAGTCTACAGAGCCTCTGGTCTTCAGTTTCCTTAGCCTGTCGGCGCTGCTGCCTTGCTGCTGTAGAAGACTTTCTGCCAATGCGTGCTCTCTTTTTCGGTAGCATGCTTGTATTATCTGGGAAAGGAAAATGGATTTTAGTGTACCAAGTGATTATCGATTCTATTATAAGTTAACAAAACCCCCGCTATTCTGTCTTCCCACATAGCCTGCGCATAAAGTAACAGCGAATGCCGCATAAAGTGAAATTGATATGGAGTTTTCTTAAAGATACGTATAGCTTTCGCTAGTGGTAGCAAAACTCTTATTTAAAGGCTGATTCTTTGGGACGAATCATATGTAATTGTTTAAAAAAAGGCTAGAACCTCAATGCTAAAACGTATTTAAAACAATGGACCACAGCTGAAATATCCTTATAGGATGGGTAAATAAGCCTCCTTAAAGTGAAACAATGCGTTGGTAGGTAAACAAAGGTATTAACAAATAGAAGAGAGGAAATGGAGCATCGCCTTTCAAGTAACCCCGAATAGGTAAAGGTAAGCTTGCGAAAGTTTAACGCAGCTTAAATATAAAGATTAAGATAGTTTGATATTAGATATTCATCGCGTACAGTGTCCCTAGTCAATTTAATCACAGTCAAAAATATTCTCTAAAGCCAATATACGACGATATAGATTTTAAAAAGTGTGGGAGACCCTATATACAAAAAACTATGTATATACAACGAATTTGGAAAATCTAAATTAACATAGACATCCATTTACAATGTAAATGTAAATTTTACATGAAAGAAAATTACCAGAGACATAATACGTGTTATGCTAAAAATAACAGCTAAATAAGGTTTTTTGGATAAATCTTTTAAATTAATATAAACATTTATTTACATGAAAACAAAATGACAGCTTTCAAATCTTGTTTCCTGACTGGGTTACCGCGCAGATGGACCGTCAAAGTAAATAAATAGACAAAATCCTTTCATATTTATAAAAAGATTAAAAAAGTATGGAAGACCCTACATTCAAAAACCTATGTCTATTTACGTCCATTTACGCGGGACTCTGGGCCAAATGTTATAGTGCATGACCACCTTTGGGACATAACTAATATGTGTGCAAAGTTAGGAGAAAATCGGTTGAAAATTGTGGAAATGTATGCGTTAGTCATTATGCAC
>NC_068995.1:36033954-36034716 GCF_001194135.2 Octopus bimaculoides | reverse complement strand
TATATATATATATATATATATATATATGTATATATATATACACACACACATATATATGTACACAAACACATATGTGTGTGTGTATGTGTGCGCGCGCATGTGTATGACTGAACATAAACTTAACTCGCTATAAGTATATATATCTAATATATATAATACGGAAGATGTGTGTGTGTGTGTGTGTGCGTAGGCTGTTCTTACGCCTACAAATACAGCTGTCAACACTCTTAACTACGATTTGCTCAGTCAGCTACCTTCTCCAGAACGTTGTAACAGATCAGATGACACCGTTACCGACCTCGATCAGGTTACATACTTTCCAATTGAATTTCTCAACTCCCAAGATCCTCCAGGACTCCCACCCCATGAACTTCACTTAAAAGTCGGTTGCCCTGTCATGCTTCCAGTTCAGCATTCTGGCTTTTCTTCATTTTCCTATTATTTCTCCACGTGCGGTTAACACAACCCCACTATTTACTGACTTGTACCTTCTACCACACGTGTGATACAGAATGCCACCTAAAAATAACCCCAATCTTCCAGAGAAAGTCACCAATGAGACCATCCTAAAAGAACTCAAAACACTTAACACACACCTACTCACACTTTCCAGCAAAATTGATGAACTTCTCCTTCAAACCCAAGATATCCAAGTAAACAACCCACATCAACATCTTTCGGATAAGATTAATGATAACCTAAATGAAATTAGCACTACACTAAAAACTTTAATTACCAACTCATCATGGAAGGAACCACATA
>NC_068995.1:36031998-36032920 GCF_001194135.2 Octopus bimaculoides | reverse complement strand
ACACACACACACACACACACACACACACACACACACACACACACACACACACACACACATATATATATTTATATATATATGTATATACATACATGCATATATAGGTACAGGATGTCACCAACGGTGCAAATAACATGAAATACGATACGTAAACATCGAGAAAAAAATGGAAAACAGGACAGGTAAACACAGAGAAAGGATCCTTTATCAGTTGTCGGCTGTCTATCTTCTCCTCATTTCGGGTTGTGCTGCAACTGTCTTGATTCTGACTTGTGTTTGAAGCTTGTCCTGTTTTTATAGGGAGAACTTGAAAGAAATTCGTATGTTTTGGAAAGACTTGATTGGTAGAGGATTGTTACATGAGTGGCTTAGAATTTTTGTAGGTTCCCCGCCACGTCCGTGTGTTAATGTCAAGTGACAATGTTTGGCGTCGTAATTTGAGGCTGACACAGTTGAATGAACACAAACAATCAATGCTCTGAATGTATTTTGTCAAGTGTTGTGGAGGATGATCACGTGATTAAGTTTAGAACCTTTTGAACGTTTCCCGCGATGTCCATACGTTAGTGTCACGTGACAGTATATTTTGCGCCGAAAATTAAAGTCGACATGGTCGAGTAAACATATCTTGTTACAGTCAAGGCACTCCAAATTTAATCTGCCAGATGGCAGAGTGGACATGAGTCGTTTGTATGTAGTCTAGTAGCTAAAGTCTAGGTTGTTAGCTGTGAAGGTACCTCATGTTAAGTGGCAGAATGAGTTTTGTGTGTGGATAGAGGATCTTTCTGATTTGGCGGACACCTTTTTTTATTTAGTGTGTTTTCTACCGAAACACTTTAAAACTTCGTATACTTGTATATTTTGTCTTATAGAACAGAAAAAAAAATTTATATTCGAAGTTATTTCATGTTAAAAGTTGTCG
>NC_068995.1:36022529-36030323 GCF_001194135.2 Octopus bimaculoides | reverse complement strand
ATATATATATATATATATATATATATATATATATACACGACAGACTTCTTTTAGTTTCTGTCAACCAAATCCACCCACAAGGCTTTGGGTGGTTCGAAGCTATAATAGAAGACGCTTGTCCAAGGTGCCACGTAATGAGACTGAAACCTGGAACCATATGGTTAGGAAGCAGGCTGGTAATTCTTTTTTGCCGAATAAATACATGCTCTATATATTTGTTCTTCGCCTCAGATTTCTTATTGTCCTTTGTCTGGAAATCTTTCGTCACATATCCAGTGAGCTTTTCAGCGACTCTCCATCACATGTGTCACCTGCTGTTCTGTTCAGTCTATTCTGTCTTTCTATGGTGTATATCCTTATCTGTACATGTATTTGCGTGTGTATGTGCGCGGGCGTCTGTGCGTGTGTGTGTGTGTTTTGTGTGTGTGTGTGTGTGTGTGTGTGTGTGTGTATGTTTACTTACTATACTGTTTGTATCAGCGCCCGTCCTTTATTTAGTTCTTTTCATTTATTTATTTATTTACCACTATATTCCCCCCCCCCCACATTTCGTCTTCGATATACGTATCTGTATCTTTTGTGTGCGTGTATAAGGGTTTATGTATTTCACTGTATCTGTGTCTTTTTTCGCTCCCATTCTGGAGGAAAATATACAGAGATGAGTAAATATATGAAGAAAATAAATAAATAAAGAGCAGCTCACGGAAAAGCAATCTAACGAAATTCCTAAACGTCAAAAACTATCAAACTATTTTACAATGTCAAGTAAAAGTTAATCACCTGCAACTGAAACAAGCCATGCAAGCACCAGTGAGGTCAGTGATAGTGCACAAACCATGAGTGCTCTGTTTAGCAATAATCAACCTACTCTTGACACTTTTGGTGCAGCTGAGAAAAAGCATGCAGTACTATTTTGAAGTACTAAAAAAGAGTTGTAGCAGCTATAAAGTTTTTAAGTGAAAGAGGTTTAGCATTTAGAGGTCATGAGGAAAAGTGGGGCTCCCCAAACAATGGAAATTTCATGGGGGGTGGGCATTGAGCTTCTTGCGGAGTTTGACCCATTTTTACATGAACATTTAGAGAAATGTAAAAATGAAAAAGTAAATATTACTTATCTATCCAAATCTGCGTATGAAGAATTGGTAGAAATCATAGGAAAACATGTGAAAGATGAAGTGATGAATCAGATCAACAACCTAGACATCAAATACTGCTCAATTATTGTTGACTCTACACCTGACATGATATATGTTGACCAGCTGGTAATTGTGGTGCGATACTGTTATAATGGAAAACACTGTGAGAGATTTTTTAGCATTTTTGCCAATAAAAAAATAGTCATCCACGACCTTGTTCAACAAAATAACAATTTCTGGGGGAGCATAAGCTTTTACTTGAAAATATCCGTGGTCAGTCGTACGATAATGCTTCCAACATGAAGGGCTCGGAGAAAGACTATGTACCATGTGCAAGCCATTCACTCAACCTTGTTTGATAAAAGGCAGTGTCAACTGTACCTGAAGTTGTCGATTATTTTGGCATCTTGCAGCAGCTGTATGTTTTCTATTCTGAATTTCCTCGAAGATGGGGGATTTTGAACACAGGGAAATCTAACCTTTTCTCTAAAGAGCTTACGTGTAACTAGATGGTCTGCACACTATGAAGCAGTCCGGGCAATTAAAAATAGATATAGGGATATTTTACAAACTCTCAAACATATGTTTGAAGACTCAGAAGAGAAGCCCGAATGTGAGCGAGATGCAAAGAATTTATAGCACAAGTTGGTAAAATTGGAATATGCTGTTTTAACAGTCGTTTAGGAAGAAGTTATGGAGCGTTTTAACAAAGCAAGTAAGAAACTCCAAACCCCTGGTTCTGATGTATTTGAAGTTCTGATGCATTTGTTAAAGAACTACTAGAAAATTCAGCCGACAGGATTGCACACGATGAATCAGTAGCAAAAGGTTTATGTGAATATATCACCTCAAATTCTGATGTTTCCAAACGCATTGTTACAAAGAAATTTGCAGATGGAACAAGTGATAGGGCTTCTTTGAAAGGGGCTGAACAATTTAGGATAGAAGTTCTAAATCAAGTCTATGACTGCTTGATAATCCAGATAAGCACGAGGATAGACCCATATGGACCCAGATTGCGAAAGGGTTCAAGTTTCTCTCGGAATTGATGAACAATTCAGAATTTGATGAGAACAGTCTGAAACTTATAATATCGCATTAGAAAGACAATATTGACCACAAATTAATAAATGAGTGTTATCAGTTCAAACAGTATTTACACCTTAGGAAATCCCGGAACACAAAAGAAAGCACATCATCTAAAATGCAATGCACAGAAGTTCTTCAGCTTATTTATGAGCAACAATTAATTGAAGTGTTCCCTAATATTACTACTGCACATAACCTGTACTTGACAATGCCTATCACAAGTTGTGAAGCAGAAAGGAATTCCTCAAAGCTTTCCTTTGTTAAAATTAAATTTCGGTCTACCATGACTGAAGAGCGCTTAAATTCCTTATGCATGTTGTCTCTAGAAAATAATATTGCAAGGAAGCTGTGATATGACAAAAATGTTGCTACAACCCCCCCCCCCCAGAAAAAAGAGTATTTTGTAATTTTCATATGTATCCCAATGATGCATCATGCATATATATATAACGCTTCCCTAATTTTCGACCCCCATAAATATAAGGCATAGCCTGGAAAATATTTTTAGTGATCTGCCATGGAACAACCAGATCGACAAAGATATCGGTAATTATCCACACTTCGTTTCTGATGGAAAGAGGGCTCACTTTCAGATTCATTTTTAAGGACCCCACGTCACAACTCCACCATTTAGGCTATCAGGCTCTCAAGCTGGAGTTCCTTGCAAGGGCACAAACATTCTTTGACCCTTGTTGGATGTTACCCTACAATTGCTGTGTGGGAGTACAAACAATGTGCTCTTCCGTGATAGAAATTCAACAAAAAATGTACCGTAAAGATGCCTCTTCATTATCATAAGATTAACAAACGATATCAAAAATTCCACCTTCTTTCCCCTCTACTTGTCTCCTCCATCAACTCCTATTGTGTGTTGCCCGCCTGATTATGAGGCCTCCTGCCCCTTTAAAGGCAATCGTCGTTCTGGTTATTGTTCTTGGTTAAGTCTCAATTAAGTTTGAGTTGAGTGAATCCATTCCATCTGTGAGGATTCTATCTTTTTGCCAGACATACTGTATCTTGGACTATATCATCCACCATGTATTTTAATTTTTAAGACAATAAGAAGAGACAAAGAACTTTGGCTGTTATTTCTAGCAGAGATCTACAACCATCCAGAGACATGTTTGTAGGCTACTTATGTAC
The DNA here is from genome assembly GCF_001194135.2 of Octopus bimaculoides. NCBI lineage: Eukaryota > Metazoa > Mollusca > Cephalopoda > Octopoda > Octopodidae > Octopus > Octopus bimaculoides. Next base: position 36,026,955 of record NC_068995.1, on the reverse strand, counting down.
ATTATTTGATAGATATATAATGTGACATTGATTGATGCCTTGGTAAATAAGTATTGTTGATGTTATTGTAATTTAACTCCAGCCCGGAACAAATAAACATACAATCAATAAAAACTATTTTGTAGCATCTTACATATAAGTTACACACTGAATGGCATAAATGATCCACATTAAAATACAAATCCAATACTGAAAAAAACCCCACAAAATGACACATCCTTGTTGTAACCTGTTATTTTATTTCATGTATAGCAATCATTGTATTTTATAACGGAGAATAAATCGTCGCCAACCAGTTCATTTTCATCATCACGTCCATTTTTACATTTTCCTCATTCACCATTCGTTATATGATATTCCCTTATTTTTGTTTTTTAGATAGCAGTTGGATTTAATAAAGAATTGGCTGCTATTTCTAGAAGTTCTTTAATTGACTCCTGTAACAAGAAATACCGTACACAAGTTCATTTTTTTAAATTAATTAATTGAATTGTTGGTGGTTAAGCTGAACATCAGTTACATTAATCGGACCAATCTGTGAAAGCCTACTTAAGGAAGGGCCCGGGAATAGGGGGTGCTGCGTACGCTAGTACCCACTAAAAGTTTTGGTGAGAGCAAAATCAAAACTTGCAGTCCTTACTTAGTTTTCCCATTTTTAGAAAGTAGTGTTTAAAAAAAGTGATCTGTAAAAAGTTGCTTGAAGTTAGGTTTCTTCTCAAAATAATAACTACGAAGAAAAATAAAAATAAAGAGAAAGTTTATTGACGAAGTTGGTCATAAAATTCTCTAGGGAACTCCCAAGAACCAAACTAATGCACTTCTGATTAGAACCTAATAGCTAATTATTCTTTAAATATGGTTTATTTAACCCCTTAGCGTACAAACCAACCATATCCGACTCAAATATTCTACTTGTTTTAATAGAGGCAGACGTGGCTGTGCGGTAAGAAGCTTGCTTCCCAGCTACATGATTCCAGGTTCAGTCCTACTCTGTGACTCCTTGGGCAAGTGTCTTCTACTATAGCTTCGGGCCGACCAAAGCCTTGTGAGTGGGTTTGGTAAATGGAAACTGAAAGAAGCCGTCGTATATATATCTTCACCTATTTACCTGGGACACGACCCATAATTCGTACAAGCAACAACCGGTGTTCGTGTGTTTACGTCCCGATAGAATAAGTACTAGTAGAGGTCGATAGAATAAGTACTCGGCTTTAAATAAATAAGTCCTGGGGACGATTTGTTCAACTAAAACCTTTAAAGGCAGTGCTTCAGCCTACGCCAAAGCATACATCTTGCAACATAATCACCACCACCACTAAATGCTAAATCACAATATAGCTTCTACTCTAAGTCGGAATCCTAAAATCTGGTGCTATTCCAAACGCGAAAGATATTGTCTAAAGCATGATTGTTCTTTCACTCATCTTCCAGAGATTCGACGCACTTTTAAAAGTGTGACACCCAGCCACTACCAAATCCATAGTACTACCAATTCCACAGCCACTACCAAATCCATAGCCACTACAAATTCCTCACAGTGGCAGTGTTGATCCACACTCTCACCGAAACCCAGAAATTACTCAGATATCCATTGGCTGCAAATAGAAAAATCAACAGTCATATTCAACAATGCAACCATAACAACAAGCAGATAGCAACCTCACTCAAAACAAGAAAATTCTTTTTTTGCCATGATCTAGCAAAAGAAATCAAAGGAAAAAAATAGAGACCTTTTTATTCTCACACAGCACCAAACACTGATACTATCCCAGTGCACAACCACACACCATTGCTGTCATTAACCCACAAATTCAATTCAGTAATAATGGTTAATGTACAAGGCCTCTCGCACTTCACAAATCGAACAAATATATCATCTCTTAGGGACATTGCACACAGTGAAAAGACAATATGTGCAGCACTAAGTGAAAAGCATCCGATCCCAAACATATTAGATACAGTAGTACATATGTCAGTTTATGTACTACACAGAACTGACCGCATAATATAGAAACAAGGAGGAGTAGCACTCTTCATCCGTGAAGAAATGTCCTTCTCTCCAACTGTACAATACAATAATAATGAATGTGATCGACTTCAATTTGATCATAGGTATTACATGCTGTCCTCTTGATGCGGCTAATTATGGAGATTATTTCAGAGATGCTTTGTCGTTCAGAAGTGAGGCCAGCCCTCAGGCCAATGTACTTTTAACAGAGGACTTAAATTTTCCTAGTCTGAACTGGCCTGAGGGCTATTTCCAACGTGGAACTAAACAACTGAACTGGAGGGATATGAACGCTCTTTTCGATACCACGAAAGACTTTCTTATGTAACAAATCATTACCCGTCCAACTAGGGAAAATAACATACTCAACCTAGTCTTTACCACCAATACAAATTTCATTCACAATGTTCATGTAATTCCCACAGCTATTTCCGACCACAGTATTATGCAATTATCTATATATGGTTGAATGAAGGCAACGCACATAAATGACATCAAACATGACTCACCTCTCATGAACTTGAATTTCAGGAAGGCCAAATGGAAGGAAATCGAAACTGAAATCCTCAAAAAAAAACTGGTCTCAGCGTATGGCCAATCTCAGTGTTAACGAAGGAATGAAATTTATGTACGAAGAGTTAATTAGGATCTGTTAAAAGCACACCCTGTAGAAACACGTGTGTTTCCCGCAATAGCTTGATTCTATGAGATAGACAAGAGGTCGGCGAAACGGGGTAAATTACCTCAAGTGGGGTAGAAATGAAATTCTTGGAGGCAATGAGGAGTCATTAGACATAAGTAAAATTATATAAAGAATATGTTCCTTGTTACAACAGAAATTTTTCTTCTGGTAGCACTGCATCTGTCTAATGTAATGGACGTATAAATAGATTCAATAAAATAGATTCAATGAATTTTTTGAATTCAAAGAATCTATGGTTGTCTTCCTTTCAAATCAAGGGGGTAACGTCGGTGTAAACAAATATATTTTGGGGGTAATTGGTTAAAAGAGTTCCCCGATCCCTGAGATAGACAGATACTAATGCGTAACAGAGCCAAACTAACAAAACAGCTGAAAATCCAAACTCTCTCAACAGATGAAATTGAGAAAAAATTAGAAAATAAAGAATATCGAGGTGGATTTAAAACTATTTTATGAAAAAGGAACTTCGTTAAGGGAAACACCGAGTAACGGAAAATATAAAATTTATTCCTAAGTTATTTTTCCACTTTGCTAAACAAATATCAGTTAGACATAACCGGATTGGTCCGCTAATAGATCAAAATCGATCATACACTAATGATTCATCATAAATATGAGTCAACAATATAACAATGCATTTTCCCAACCGAAAGTACATAAAATAATACATAAGCCAAGCGAATTCATTGATTCCCGGAACTCAATTGCAGAGACACATCTACATAATAAATGATATTATAGCAGATGATATACTTACAGTTAATAACCTAGATTCAAACTCAGCATCTAAACCAGATTCTCTCTGTCACACTGTTAACAACGTGCAGAAACAGCATCATGGAACCATTAAAGAGACTATTTCAAAAGTTACTAGATATTAGCATATTTCCAGAACTACTAAAAGACGCAATAGCAATACATATACACAAAGAGGTGGTAGAACTACTTTTCAATTTCCTTTAGAGGTGACGAATTAGGCAAAAGTTTTGAAAGTCTTCATCTTTTTGAAAGCTGTTGAAACAGGAGACAGTTCAGAGCATGAGATTTGATTTTATTCACAGCAGTGATGATCATGCTTAGGGAATCTTGAAGACGACCTCTGAGGTTTCGTGCAGCAAGATATCAGTGGATCACGCTGTGCATCGTGAAGACATCAGGCAGACTGACTTTGAGATAACTGATGAAGCCGCGATGACAGCCAATCATCGATGGTGCACCATCAGTTGCACAGGCTACAATATTATTCAGTGGGATGTCCTTTTTGCCAATAAAGCTCTTGACCACATTGAAAATGGATTCACCCTTGCTATTAGTTTCCAATAGTCTGGCAAAGAGCAGTTCTTGGCATAAACTTTCCTCTTTCACAAAACGAACATATGCGAGGAGGAGGGAATCATTACCTGGCAAAGCAGACTCGTCCAACTGCAAGCTGAATTCTGTTTTCTTTAGAATTATGCAGAGTTGGTCTTCGATGTCGTCTGCCATTTCATCAACCCTCCTCTCGACAGAGCTATTACTCAGAGGAATACCATTGATAACTGACTTTTGTAGCTTGTGTAGCACCGTCTTCAAGGACTTCTTTTACAGTTGGTAAGATTAGCTGTTCCCCTGTTTTGTGAGGTTTTCTGGACTTCGCAATGAGAAGTGATATGTTATAAGAAGCGTGCAAACCATCACTAGATTGACTGAATGAACTGGGGAAAAAAAACTTCCTA
>NC_068995.1:36014924-36019736 GCF_001194135.2 Octopus bimaculoides | reverse complement strand
ATGCTGCAGTATGCGAGTCTGAAGCTCTTTCTTCAACATAGTATCATATATCTTGTGGACTTTCAGACGCCGAGGAATGCCGACTGGCCCTCTTCTCTCTTTCACTCTAATCATCATCTGGAACTTTGCTCGCACCAGACTGTGGTCTGTCCAGCATTCCGATCCATGAAAGGACTTGACATTACAAATGTTATAGATGTCATGCTTGTGGATGATAACATAATCTAGCAAGTGCCAAACTTAAGACCTTGGATGCATCCACGTTGTTGTGTGATCACCTGTGTGCATAAAATGAGTGCCTGCGATGTAAAGTCCATGTTCATCGCAATGCCCCAGCAGCATGAGACCACTGCTATACATTTTCATTACTCCAAAACGTCCTATAGAGTTCCATATTTGCCCGTCTCTTCCAACCCTGGCATTGAAATCCCCCAGTTGAATGACTTTAGCAGAATTAGGGATTTTCCTAAGTATGGCTTTCAGCTGGGTATAAAAAAATACTTTTATCTTCATCACAGCTAGTCAAAGTAGTTGCATAGGCACTTATTAGAGTAGCAAACCGCCCACCTTTCAGATGAAATCGTAGAGTCATTAGAAGTTCATTTATAGGAACAGGAAGCTCCTCCAACTTTTTATGGATATCAGATCGAACTGCAAAGCCAACACCAGCTTCTCGGTGCTCCCCCTTTTGCCACCCCTTCCAAAAAAAGGTATATCCACCTCCTACTTCTGCAAGCTGACCATCACCTTCTATACGAGTCTTTGAAAGAGCAGCTATATCAATGTTATAACGGTTCAGCTCGCGAGCAACAAGTGCAGTGCATGTTTCAAGCCTACAGTCACTCTTGTTATCCAACAAAATGCATCCATTCCAACACGAAATGTTCAAATTCCATCCAAATTTTGTAAATAAAAGCCTCTTTGTTTTTCGAGTTCAGGGTGGACTTCCGTCAGTCGCGCTAAATTTACCTGATATAGAAAGACAAGCAATTTTTGGTTCACCTTTTCTAGAACCTCCCCGGCCTCCGGGGGAGTAGTTCCCTGAAACTACTCAGCCACCCTTGCAGCAACCGAATCCTACCGCTGTCTTAGGCGACAAGAAGACGACTTTATATCTAGCATGGGCCGCCTACGTGCAGGTCGCTGACTACATGCTTCCAACCCGTCAAGTCTGCATGCTTCACCACCTTCACATCGCCGCAGAGCTTCCGAATAAAAAAATGTACTAAAAATATATAAATATATACTAAAAATAAAGTAAATATATTTCGTCTTTGGATTTGGTTTGCAAGATTTCGTTTTTGGATTTGGTTTGCAAGATTTTTTTATGTGATTTCGTGTGTTGAAGCATATTCTGTTGTGTCTGGGGAGAGTCATTTTCTTATTGTGCCTTAAAATTTAACACACTCACCGGTAAAATTTCCACTTATTTTTCTTTTTATTTTCCTAAAATTTTCGTTGCGTCTTGCAACCTTATCAATAAAAAAGTACATATCGAGCAGAAGTTAGCAATGCCTGTGCAGAATTTTTGATCCAATAAGGCTTACACGACACCTCATAGACCCTCTCCACTTTACTGACATTATCCAGAGACAAGCCGGAGCAAGATGTCTGCTGCCAATATGTGTCGCAGGCTCAGCGATATGGGAGCACAATGATCTCTAGTACAAACAAAAAATCCCCTAAATGTTCAATGCCATTCCCTGCATATGTGGTTTTATATCAGAGTGACCTTCTCCTAGAGACATGCTTCAACAGAAGCTGAGGAGTGCCTCACTCCCAGTAGTCTTCCAGTACGCCGGACACCATTCCGGTATTTCTGCGTACTCGTGCTATTGCTAGATAGCCGTTGAGCCTGCACTAGGTTTATCCGACCTTTCAACAGGTCTTGTTTTTAATCCTGCTGGGTTTCTAGCAACCCTCTTCACCAGGATAGCCTTGTGAGAGTGTCAGTTTAGTCGCTGGCAACCCGACCATGCAGCAGGTACTGGATTCCATGTTACCAGTAGCACTTATGAGAGCCTCATAAGTGACCGGACATACATACATATACATACAACATGCATATACATACATAAATACATACATACTGTTGGCACTCCGTCGCTTACGACGTCGAGGGTTCCAGTTGATCCGATCAACGGAACAGCCTGCTCGTGAAATTAACGTGCAAGTGGCTGAGCATTCCACAGACACGTGTACCCTTAACGTAGTTCTCGAGGATATTCAGCGTGACACAGTGTGACAAGGCTGACCCTTTGAATTAAAAGCACAACAGAAACAGGAAGTAAGAGTGAGAGAAAGTTGTGGTGAAAGACTACAGCAGGGTTTGCCACCATCCCCTGCCGGAGCCTCGTAGAACCTTAGGTGTTTTCGCTCAATAAACACTCACAACGCCCGGTCTGGGAATCGAAACCGCGATCCTATGACTGCGAGTCCGCTGCCCTAACCACTGGGCCATTGCGCCTCCACTTACATACATACACATACGTACATACATACATACATACATACACATACCTGCAATACATACATACACATAAATATATAGAAACATATCTTCACGTCAAGATAAATATATGCATCATAATGTATGTATGCAAACAATTAAAAAAAAACTGCCTGGTGTATATAATATTAAAATGTTAAAGTAAGGAAATTGCTCATTAACTTGATATAACATAATTAAATGCAAAATTAAGTTATATGCAGAATCCTGCATGTAACCTTATCATGCTCCATTTTAAAGAAAACTGCCCGACGAACGGGAACGTGAAACTCTGAGTAACAGGGTTTGTGATATTTTTGCTGCTTTTTAATAAAGCGTATCGCTCTACCTCTGGTATTTCCAGTACTATTTTTTCCACCTTGTTTCGCATTTATGTGCTTACTCTTGTGGGTATATTTATATATAATCAGAAATATTGCATTTCTAAATCTCTCAGAGAGACTTATGCAGTAGCAGTACGATAAAGTGATGGTTTGTTGCCAACTTAATGTGGTAGTCCCAGGAAAGGGGAAGAATGCTACTGCTATTTATCCCCAGAAAACACCGTTTCCAGTAGGCTATGTGACACAAGCGTTCTTGGCAACAAACCATCGCTTTATCGTGCTGCTACTGTATAAGTCTCTCTGAGAGATTTAGAAATGCAATATTTCTAATTTTGTTGATCAGTGAATTTATTTCACTTGAAATTGTATGAGTTTTCAAAGGCGAATAAGCATCGACAGTTAGCAAGCCAAGCTACTCCAGACTGATGAAGAGCAATGACTCTGAAACTAATCTTTGCTGGGTGGAGGTGCTTATTTCCCCTGTTTGAAAACTTAAGGACACAGAACGCTTGTGTCACATAGCCAATAGATGCAATATTGCAAATGCTTAAACAATACGCATGTGCAAATAGTTTCACACTTTCATTTCTATCCAAACACGTTTTATTCACTTTAGTTGCCGAAAAAACAAGCATTTCTTAAAGTCGTATTACACTTGCTCTACAAGATGATGTTTTGCACTTCGTCTGAATTGACTTTCTATAATGAAATTCACCGCTTCCTTGATAATGACAGTGCGGCACTAGACGTTTTTCGTCAACATAGGGTTCTTCACAGTAGTGTAAATTGTCCTTCATGTAATTCAACTTGCACCCTCCGTGAAAACATAAGCATGTTCCGATGTCGGAAGATTGTTCGCCGACGTAGACAACGGCTCGTGGAATGTAGATATTCTGTTTCTCTCTACAATAACACGCTTTTAGAGCGCAGTCAATTACCTCTGTGGAAGGTTCTTTTGTATGTGAGCCATTTCCTTACAGAAAGTTGGTCGCATAGATCAATTATGGAAAATTTGAATATTTCATATACTATCTCCATTGACTGGAGATCTTTCTGCTCGGAAGATTGTCTTTATTGGGTGGAGAATCACCAAGAACAGATCGGTAGGCCAGGAGTAGAAGTGGAGACGGATGAAACTGTTCTTGTAGGGAGAAAATATAGTCGTGGAAGACTTGTGAAGACTATCTGGCTTTTCGGTGGAATCGAACGAGAAACCAAAACGAAATTTTTGATACCTCTTTCATCGGAGTGTGGTGAAGAGGAGAGGCGAAATGCCGCTACACTCATTCCGTTAATTACTCGCCACATACGTCAAGGATCCATAATAATAGTGATTCTTGGGGCGCATACAATTCTCTTGGAAATCTAGGTTATACTCCCTTTCAGGTTAACCATAGTGAAAATTTTGTAGATCCAGCAAACTTGTCAGTGCACAGGCAGACAATAGGAAGCTTGTGGGGCGCATTGAAAGGAATGGTGATTCGTCCAGGCATCCGTGCCCGTTTCTTAAAACAGTATCTTTCGCGATTCCAATTTATTGAAGATATTAAACCTGCTGCCAGAAGAATGCACGTCTTCTTATTGCAAGCTGTAAGTCTTTACCCTGGCCCAGCATGATTTTGTCCTCCACCAAGCAATCGGTTCCTTGGTCAAATTCACGAAAAGTTATTTAATGAGCATTTGACGGTTGCTTCCAGCACGTCGTAAAGCAATCCTTCTCATTTCTTTATTATCACTGTCGCATGTCTATATCCAAGAAATGGACCACGCACAGAGGTATGTATAGGTTATTATTTTCTAAACATAATTTCTGTAATTCATTGTGGTAGCATACTTTGAGAATGTTTTCTTACACACGCTTTCTGTTTTATTGTTACTTATATTCCACCGCTTCATCGTTTAATGAGAGAATAATTCTGGAACTACACACACACACACACACACACACACACACACACACAAACACACACACACACACAC
>NC_068995.1:36012933-36014310 GCF_001194135.2 Octopus bimaculoides | reverse complement strand
GTTATGGTTTTAAAAGGAATATGATCAAAAATTTAATTATATTTTTCTAACAAAAGAATCAGTTATCTTGACTGACTTCCTTTCTATCATTTCGAATAAAATTCTCCCCAAGACAGCCACTTGTTTCACCTCTTTTCCTTTCTAAGAAATGCCTTTTTGACATTCTTTCGTTTTGACTCGAAAGATCATATTACAGAACTCGGTAATTTCTGTGAGCATGTGTTGACTTGTCCACTGTCAGTTGACGTATCCAAAAGGAAAGAGAAAGCTAATGGATTGTACGTGCGTGCGTGCTTGTTTCTTTGTGTGTGTGTGCGCACGCGCGCGCCTGCGTGCTTGTTCTTGTGTGTGTGCGTGCTTGTTCTTGTTTGTGTGTGTGTGTGTATGTTTGTGCTTGTTCTGTTTTTTTTGTAATTATGTGTTGTGGAATGTATTTTCAAAACAATTTCTGTAATTCATTGTGGTAGCATACGTTTCTCTTTGAGAATGTTTTCTTACACGCGTTTTCTGTTTTATTACTACTTATATACCACCACTTCATCGTTTAATGTAAAGCACATGTACATATATACATATTCACATACGTAAATACATACATATACGCATATGAAGTCACATACACACATGAGTACGCGCGAAATCAGCCAGTAACAATGGGTACAAATATCTTTAAAAGATACAATTTCGTGTGTTGGGGAGGGGGTTCTGCGGAGCAGAGTAATCATGCCTACATACACGAGTGTGTGTATTTAAAAGCACACACACACGGCTGTGTGGTAAGTAGCTTGCTTACCAACCACATGGTTCCGGGTTCAGTCCCACTGCGTGGCACCTTGGGCAAGTGTCTTCTACTATAGCCTCGGGCCGACCAAAGCCTTGTGAGTGGATTTGGTAGACAGAAACTGAAAGAAGCCCGTCGTATATATGTATATATATATATATATATATATGTATGTGTGTGTATATGTTTGTGTGTTTGTGTTTGTCCCCCCAACATCGCTTGATTACCGATGCTGATGTGTTTACGTCCCCGTAACTTAGCGGTTCGGCAAAAGAGACCGATAGAATAAGTACTAGGCTTACAAAGAATAAGTCCTGGGGTCGATTTGATCGACTAAAAGGCGGTACTCCAGCATGGCCACAGTCAAATGACTGAAACAAGTAAAAGAGTAAAAGAGTAAAGAGTAAATATACATATGTCGACAGTTATGAATACATAAATATGCACACGCGCATTTGCGCACATAAACGTACGAATATATGCATGCACCGCCGTATGATACATACGCATGCAAACATGCAAGTAAACTCACACGCACTTAAACATGCCAGCACACACACACACACACACACACACACACACACACACACACACAC
>NC_068995.1:36005688-36012906 GCF_001194135.2 Octopus bimaculoides | reverse complement strand
ATATATATATATATATATATATATATATGAATGTGCACATATGCACACGCACGCATACACAACCATACACGCACACACAAATGGTTGCTGATAGTTCGTTAGATCTCCTGGCTTAGGTCGGCCTTCATATTTTCTAGATAAGTTAGTAAAAAAGAGTTTCCTCTTTGGTTTGCTATTTGGTCAGATGATACATAGTTCATGTTTATGTTTATTTGGTGTTATGGTTTTTCCATAGTTCTGTCTTCGTTGTTTGGTTATAGGAAGTGAAATGTGGTTGTGTTTTGTTTTTGTTGTCGTAATTCTCCTCTGTTGCTGTTCATATTTATTTTTCGATCGTTTTGTGCCCTTCAGATGGTGGTGGTTGCATTCTGGGTTCAAGCACATCCTTAGTGACACAGAAGTTTGGCACAGTTTAGGATGGAAGAAGGTGCATCCATATTTAGGATCAGGGCCATGGACAGTAGGACAGTATTTGGGGCGGGGGTAAAAAGTAGTTTACCCTTAATTTATACGGCAAATAAGAAAAAGGAGAGGATACAAAAACGACACTAGAATGTCTACCGGCTGATGTATGCCGTTTTTGTATCCTCTCCATATATACATACATACATACAGACAGACAGACAGAAATATATATATACTTGGAAATAGATGCGTGGCGTTCAATTACATAATAATAAATAATATATATGTACACACACACACACACGCACGCACGCACGCACACGCACACACACACACACACACACATATATATATGCATATATGGGTACAGGCCGTAACCAACTGCATAAAGAATATGAAATACGTAAACAACGAGAGAAAAAAGTGGAAAACAGGACACAGAGAAAACAGAGAAAGGACCCGTCATCAGTTATCGGCTGGGCGTAAGTCCATTAATCCGTTAATCGTTAATTAACATTTTCGTTAACGACTTAACTTTTAAGTTAACTTTGAAAATCATTATCGGACTAATTAACTTCCGTTACATTTAGCTTTCGTTAACTCAAGTCCGTTAACCCCAAAATTTCATAAAAACCGGTACACGTTTCAAAGTTTGTATTGTTTTCAGATTGTCTTTGCATATTTGTTATTGTACGCGTCACTTTTAGGTGGTTTTTGTTTCTTGCACACATATAACACGGCTTCGCTCGGTTGGAACTACACGTGTATTACTTTGACATCATCATTCCATAAACTGTTTACGGGGAGAAAAATATTGAAAAATAGGATCTAGTTAGTTTCATTCGCAAAATGAGCCCTCTTTGATTTTGTTCAGATTGCTTTCAATATTGGTATATCGATGCAACTCTGAATTTTGATTACGATCAACCAGTTACTTTATCTCGTAAATTAAAGAACCTGATGTTATTTGGAATTAAAGTTGGGAAATTTGGGTAATTTTAGCCAATCAACAGACAGTGTGGCATTAGCAGCTTGTTACCATGACATGTGTTGTGTTTCACTTCACCCGTGTCTGTACCGCATGTTGTTCTGTATTGATTCTTCATACCACGAGATTCTTTTCACCCGCGTGTTTTGTTTTAATTTTTCTGTGTTAGTACATTACATATTTTTCTGTGCTTTTGTGTGTTAGTATTTTTCTGTGCTTTTTCTGTGTGTTGGTAATTTTACATATTTTTCATTTCATATATTTTTCATTTCATATATTTTTCATTTCATTTATTTTTCATACAAGTATTCTTTTTCTTGGGACAAATTCTTTGCTGACCAGTGTTATTCTTATCGTAGTTTACAAAGCCAGGCATGAAAACATTATTCAATTATGGAGTTTTGGAGACAGACAGACAGACACACACACACACACACACACACACACACACACACACACACACACACACACACACACACACACACACACACACACACACACACACACACATACATGCACTTATATATTAATGATGTACACAAATACATGACAGGTATACATAATACTGAAATACGCATGAAGTAAACACATGCAGACAAATATATTAATATAACAAATTTAAAAAAATAATAATAATATATAATCAATGAAGAGACAAAAGAAACAGTAAGATGATACATGTTGATTTTATTTGGTATTTCTGTTTATTTAGAAACCTACAATGAACAGGTCATTTCACAGACGCTAAACTATAAATTACACAGGGTGCAACCTTAAAGTTGAGGCCGCTCCACTAAATGCAGAAAATTTCTGTCACCCTATTGGCTATAAATACACAGTTTTTTCGATTTTTAAACCCCCATTTTTTCTCTCTACAACATCATACCTTTGTAGCGAGGCTCAAAGAAGCCAGCGCCATTTTGAAACAGCGAGATCTCGCCTGCAACCATTGCCATACGCGAAACAAAAACGAGATCTCGCCTGCAACCATTATTTAAGGAAAAGACAACAACATTTTCCCTCTCATTGCTCTCACGCTGATGCCGAGCAAGACTTCAATGCCAGGAGCTCACAGAAGACTTTTGTCCCGCTGTGATACCACATGCATTGTCTCCAGAGGTTATTGAACCTCACGTGTATGGGAGAGAAGGTTAATTACGCACTGCTGTGAAGAGGATTACTGAAAGCAAACCCCTTGTACGAAGCACCTATGAATAAACGGTTATTGAATTTGCTCCGCCTGAGAACTTCATTCTTCGTATTTCCAGCTCCTTTAATCAGCAGAATAATTATAATGGAAGATACCCCAAAAGTATCATAAAAACCTTCCTTACATTATACCTTCATAGCAATAAGACTGGAAAATTACATTATTATAGCCGATTTTCAGATTTTTTACTCCTTTTAAAAAATGCATATTTTGTGAATCAGTTTAATTAGATCCGAAAAATATCAATAGATGTGTGAATGAGATAAAAACGAGGAGGGATGTTTTGGGATGTGCTTGAGACAACAGTCAGATCTCCCTTAAATCACACATTTTTCCTCTGAAATTACTCAGTTTTTTTTTTTAAACCGAAAATATTTCTCTCACGGGCAGGGGTTGTAAAAAATTCATTTATAAAAAATTAATTGCAATATATTGGTCCAATTAATTGATTGGATTCGGACTGCCAATTAAATAATTGATTGCTATCATATCAATTAATTGCAGCATTGTCAGCGTAAGTTTTTCGATAGGCTCACACTTCATTCACCCTTCATTTGGCAAATACAACATTCTATTATTATTTGAAGTGTTGTAAGGTGGCGAGCAGGTAGAATCGTTAGCACGCTAGACGAAATGCTTAGCGGTATTTCGCCTGTCGCTACGTTCTGAATTTAAATTCTACCGAGGTCGACTTTGCCTTTCATCCTTTTGGGGTCGATAAATTAAGTATCAGTGAAACACTGGGGTCGATGTAATCGACTAGTCTCCTCCCACCAAATTTCAGGCCTTGTGCCTACAGTAGAAAGGATTATTTGAGGTATTGTGTTGACGCTTTGTTCTGACTGTTGAGAATGATTCATACATTCTGTCGTACTTAGGAGTTGACAATTGTGTACGTTGTCAAATAATTGCTACCGAGTGATTCTTGGTTCTGACTGCCGAGAATGATACACACATTCTGTCTTCAAGTCATTAAATCGTAACTTCGCCTGCAACGCTGTTGTATCTTGAATTCCGCACCAATATATTAACTGAAACAGACTTTCAGCAGTGGAGTGGCGAAATACCTTCTATTTTAAACTATGGGGAAATATCTTTTATTTTGAACTAACCCATGCTGCGTGAAAACGTGCAAATCGTCAGAAAATATTTCAACCAAACAGACAGTGAATATGTATGGAAATGCAAGAATGGAAAAAAGTTGACCTAGAAAAACGGAACTGGATGGACAAATCTTACGAACCATATATATATATATATAAAACAGCATCCAGAATATTCTATATCACAAGCAACTGGACAACCATCTTTGGTCAGTCGCTCGGCCTTAAATGTTTATAGTTGGATTGAGTGAGTATGTATTGGTTTAAAACCATTTCCCTTTACTGAAGACCCGCTGACTCGTAAGTACACAAACTTGGAAAGTATGACAAATGTGATCGCATAGAAATACGTGGAGAAACTTACTCAAGAAGTAGAAAAGAAAATATCTGTTGAACTTCCAAGTAAACTTTCGTTGGTAATCGATGGTTAGACTTAGGGTTCGATGCATTTCTTGCATCTTATTCGTGCAATTATCAAAATGACTATTGTACTGATTGCTGGCATTTTGGTTAATGGTAATTGAAATATCATTCACTGCTTCTGATTATGTCGAACTGATAGAGTGTTAAGTATCTATAACAAAAATTTAGAAAATATTGTAGCTATTACCGGAGATAATACTGAAGTGAACAAATCTATAGCAAATTTGTGTAGAATACCATTGATTGGATGTGCCTCTCATAAATACAATCTAACTGTTTCTGCATATTTCGACAAGCAGGAAGTTCTGCTTGATAAAATTAATATGTTGATGGGCATGCTAAAACCATTAAAACTTGCGGGTAAACTTCAGGAAGAAACGTCTTTGCAACCTATACAAAGAAAACCCGTTGGTCCAGTACTTATGACATGATTGAGAAGTACATCCAACTCAAGCCGTTTTTAGACACTTTTCAAGGTAATCCAAAGCTAGTTGATTATCTATCGACTCCATGCGATCATAATGATCTGTAGAATCTAAAAGACAATTTAGTAAAATTACGCTCAGTAACAGTTGCTTTGCGAGGAACAGAAATAGATTTGGGAGATGCTCGAATTCTTTTTGACGAAATTCTCGCATTGTATCCTTACAATAAGTTTTTAAAAATATTTGCTTCCATCGGCAGCCATTGTGCACGGCTCAAATTCTGAAAGTGGAGTCGTGGAAATTTTACAACATGCAGAAACAGTGCTAACTCAGCTTCAGCTCAGCAGGTCACGCTCTTTAATGATTTTCGGCAATACTAAACACCAAAGAATTTAGAAAT
Source organism: Octopus bimaculoides (assembly GCF_001194135.2). Lineage (NCBI taxonomy): Eukaryota > Metazoa > Mollusca > Cephalopoda > Octopoda > Octopodidae > Octopus > Octopus bimaculoides. The sequence goes on along the minus strand of NC_068995.1, from coordinate 36,007,952 downwards.
GCAATTATTTCTAAAAGTCAATCGGGCTTTCTGAGATGAAGAACTAGTTTCAGGAATCTGCAATCGTTCATGACCTTTTGCTATATTCGAACATTTTAACTGTGGTACTCGTTTGAGAAACTCTTTCAATTAAAGACCTTCAATTTATTTTGTTTTTCATTTCCAGTACAATGTAAAGTATACATGTTGTTTGTTCCTTATTCTGAATCAATAAAATTGAACATTGAACGTTTTCTGATCATAAAATTTTTTGAAGCTATAAGACGTGCCTTTTATTTTGCTATCATTTTGACTCTTATCTAAATCAATTATTTACAACCGTGTTTTAAGTGCGTAGTGAAAAAAAAAAATGGTCAAAATCGTTTCGGACCGGGGTGGTGAGGGGTGGCGGGAGTAAAAAAAATTTCAAAATTTTTTCTTCTTTTTTTTCGTGAAAAAATGCTTCCCATTATTCCGAAAACTTTGGTGAAAAACATTGGAAAAAATCCCCCTCAAAATAGAGAAATTCGAACTTATGTGGGTCGTCTGATCCGAAACTCCGTTTTCCAGAAACTCCACCATCCCGTCCCCTTCCAAAACTTTGCCTACTAATTTCTTTGTAATCATAATCTATAATGATTTGCTTTTATGTATGTATGTATGTATGTATGTATGATTTTTCCATGAGTTTAATCTAAGTTCTTCAAAAATTTCAAGCCCGTTGCTAACAAAGCAACAAGCCTTTTTGAGTTAAGGTTCCTGCTGTTTGTAGATATACGGTAGAGTTGGTGTGTTGGTTGAACTGTCGATGCATACATCCAAGTCTGAGCATCTATTCACGTAAGCATCTTACAAATCTTTACTGCGCTACTGATAGACTGGATTTGGATAATCTGCATCAGTTTCTTTTGCTTTTCCCCCGTAAAACCGAGTATTTATAGGTTTTTGTGTAAAATGTTCATTTTTCTGGACTTTTGATTGTTCATTCACATCTGCTTTGCTCTACATGTATGTATGTATGTATGTATGTATGTACGTATGCATGCATATTTGCATGTATGTATATATGCATGTATATGTGTACATGTGTTTATATGTATGTGTAGTCTCTTTGCCTTTTTATTTTTTTAGCTTAGAGTAAATTTTGAGCGACCACCGACTTGGTAGAAAAATTGTGAAGGAAAGTATCATGATTTAACCATTGTCCTTTAAATCTTAAGAAGATCTTACAAATTTTTATAGTCCCAGATATTGCTATCATTTGTAGTTCATGAATTAAGGATTTACGTTCTCCCCGCCAAGATTCCAAGTTCAGTCATACTTTTCTCCAGACAGGTTAGCATGTATCCTGTTGCTCCAATAAAAATGGGTATGAATCTGAATGTATATCTTTGGTACTAGATTTGCAAATTCCTTATCAAAGGCCCATAGATGTCATCTTTCTCTTGTGTTTTTCCAATCACATTCGTGTCTAGGTAGCAACTAATTTCCACAACAGAAAATGCCTTTTCTTTATGGTACTACACAAAAATATCAGGCCGGTTGAGGTTTAACATGGTGGCTGTTTTAATTTTTAAGTTCCACCTGTATTCTTTTGACCCATCGGTCTTAATATGGTCAACTTCTTTAGTAGATATTATCTTTTCTTGTTATCTTGTTCCAGACCGTTTTGGCCACCGTATCATACCTCATAGGAAGATAATTCTCTCACAGAAATTCTACGAAGACATTCTGGGAAGATATTCTCTCACTGATGGCAATTATGTGGTTGATGATTTCGGTTTTGGTTTTGAACTACCTACATTTGTTGTCTGTCAACGTTTTCTGCCTTTTATACCGTAGATACATGGTGGGGATCCCTTTCTCTTGGATTGCATGGATGTAGCCTTCAAAGTGGGATATTACAAACTTGTCGGTACTCCATGCCAAGCTTCTGACATGATCGATCACTTCTATGTTTTTTTGTTTTTCGTGCCAAGTACGTATGCACCACTCAGTGAATTGGTTCACTTTTGTTCTGTTGTTCAGATAGATTTTTACCAATGCTCCTCGGAGAGGACTCTGTATCAGTTCTTATTGCTTATCTCTCCTCAAGTTCCTTAGCTATCCTAATAATAGGCGCACGAGTGGCTGTGTGGTAAGTAGCTTACTTACCAACCACATGGTTCCGGGTTCAGTCCTACTGCGTGGCACCTTGGGCAAGTATCTTCTGCTATAGCCTCGGGCCGACCAAAGCTTTGTGAGTGGATTTGGTAGACAGAAGCTGAAAGAAGCCCGTCGTATAT
>NC_068995.1:36002158-36004675 GCF_001194135.2 Octopus bimaculoides | reverse complement strand
AAAAAAAGACTATCTAACAAACTTTAAATGTAAGCCCAGTCTATTCTATGGACTACCGAAAATTCACAAAAGCCAAACTATAAACGAAGCCATCAAAAATTCACCAAAGGCAAACATACATACACCAGCACCAGGAGACCTAAAATTATGGCCTATTATAGCTGGATCATCCTGTGAAACGCATCGATTAAGTTGCCTCATGGACATCCTCCTGAAACCTTTTCTAAAACACATCAAAAGTTATATTAAAGATGACTTTGATAAGTTAAATCACCTACCAGAAAAAGGTTAAGGAAGAAACAGTCATGGTTACATTTGATGTGATAAACCTATACATTAACATACCCCATGATTATGGAATAGAAGCAATCGGTTCTGGCTGGACAAACATCCAGAAGAAATACCAGAACGGATCAACAAAGAATCAATAAGATTTATCCTTCAAAACAACCACTTCGTGTTCGACACCACCATTTATCGCCAAAAATCCGGAATCAGAGCAGCCCTAACCATTGCTAACCTAACAATGGGCTATTTAGAAATAACAATATGTCAAGAGTCATTTTCTAAATTTGGAAACCCTCTTTCCCAATACACAAAAGAAAATTGGAAAAGATATTTGGACGACTGCTTCATCCTCTGGAATGACGACATAAACTCCTGGAATTCAAAAGACTCCTTAATAGCATTAACACCAACATACAATTTACAATGGAACGCAACCAAGAGGAACTCCCATTCCTAGACATGCTGGTTAAAAAAATAAACAAAAAATAGAAACGGACATTTTTTTTCAAAACCAAAAACGCTAAACAATATCTATTATTTAGCTCATGCCACCCGAGATATATCAAAACGAATATCCCCTAACCCTTCAACCTTGCAAGAAGGATTTGCACCATAGTATCCAAAAACAAATACCAGAGAACTAAGATTGCAAGAGCTTAAAATGTACTCCAGGGCAGACATTACCCAATTCAACTCTTGAATGAAGAGATTAAACGTGCAAAATCGATTGGTATGAAAACATTAAGAAAAGTCGAACACAATAACACACCTATTCTGAAAACACCACCTTATACCTCCGCATACAACCCCAGAAACAAAGAAGCATTGTCCAAAATCTCCCAATACTCCAGAAGGACCCCAAACTGAAGGAAATTTTACGTACCCATAAAATCATTAAAAGCAGTAAACAACAGACATTAAAGCAGATCCTAACAAATGCTAAATTATTTTCAAGAAGAACGGGCGCTAAAGTAAAAAAAAGTGTGCTCATCCTAACTGCGGAAAAGTCCCAGTCTTTTGGAGGGATCAGAATTCCATTTTAGACAAGGGCAAAAATTCAAAGTTAAATCCAACTTCACTTGCGCCTCTGAAAACTTCATTTATGTTATCAGATGCTTGAGCTGACATAAAAACTATATAGGGTCGACAGGAATGTCGATCAGACGGAGATGTACGGTCCACAAACAACAGATATTCTCCCCACAATATCGCCAGATGTATCTCAGTGAACACATTGATAGATGTGCAGAACAACTGCACCCACAATTCCTGATCTTCCTATTATATCAATTTGCTATTTGGATCTCAACGCAAGTACGACTAAATAAAGAGACTTCATTTATCGAAAAATATAAGCCGGAATTAAATATAAACCCATATTTAAAATTAAAGATTTACCCCAACTAGTGTAAGAATCAAATGTAGACCAATATAAAAAATTACAGATTTACTACCCCTTTACTGTAAAATACCTTGGTTACCAATTATTCTCCCTAGCAAATAAAATGTCTAATGCAGAAATTCATTCAAAACTCATAATTTAAAAAGCGATAACAAAACCGGTTATTATGTTGGAAGAGAAAGTTTTGAAAAAAATCATCCCCAACTGAAGAAATCTAACACCAATTTTTACCCAAATCATGTAAAATTCTAGTGGGGTTCATAATACCTACTATCAAACTTGGTGAGCTAACTTAATGCAATGCAGAAGCAGCATATCTCAAATTTCAGCTTTCACGTTTAAGTAGCTTAAAGAGTTATAGAGTTTTTAATTTGTTACTACTTTGGCCCTACTTTAGGAAATATCCTCTTCCTCTCCTTTTTAGTTCTGTGATACTAAAAACTTTGACTATATTAACTGTTTTTCATAATAGTAGGCTTATCCAACTAGAGTATCTAAAATAATGTCTCATAAAAGTGCTTGTGTCACTCAAATAAATAAAAAATCTGGACGAAGAATCTCGTGCAATTTCAAGACTCAAATATGAAAAGAAGACCTGTTCCTCTAGAAGAGCATTCTTTGGAAAAAACTGCAGGATACCAATGAAACTTCAAATTGTCGGTCGCTACCTGTTCCTTGGAGGTACCATCAAAAGAAGAGAAGAAAGAACAAAGGAAATTTTAAAAGAAGTAACTTTTTTTATGGCAAAAAAAATTAAATTTCCCATATTTATAAATTCAAAATGTACAAGCAAAAGTAGAAAAAGTGCTGAATATCTATATATATAA
>NC_068995.1:35997990-36000927 GCF_001194135.2 Octopus bimaculoides | reverse complement strand
TTGCAGACCTCCTTTGGGTCTTTTTATTATCACTACGACACACATAGTCCCCAGTTGGTAACATTGATTTCAAGGCCCTCCTAGATGAGAGACTGGCATTCCACTTAATGTCTATGTTCCATGCTGGCATGGATTGGAGAGTTATTAATGTAGAAATATGGTATCGTAGCTACTAACAGTTGAGGGTTGCGTAGTCTAGACGGCGTTTTTAGATTTCATTATTCTCTTTAACCCGGGCAAAGCCGGGTATTTCTGCTAGTCTACGATAAATGTGTAAGACGAGGAAAATACAATTCATTGAAAGGATTTTTTTTAATTACAAAGGAAAACGGTGAATGACTGTGCAGTGAGGATAGAAGGTTATATTATCTTCAAATTGAAAGCAAAGGACAGGCTGGGTACGCAACTGAAAAGGCAGCCAGTTCCAAAACTATCCATCCATCCATCCAAAAGAAGAAAAGTGTCCTTAATGCCAACTTCAATCAGAGCAACTCCAGTGTCAACGTCAACGTCTGAAGCAGAGACTGAAAGTGAATATCAAGAGTCCGAAAAATCAGATGAAGATTCCATACAAATAAGGAGGAAGTATAGCAAAACTGGAACTACAACCCAGTTAGTAATATCTCCCATGCTATCAACTCAAAAAGCAGCAAAAGTTTGTCGACAATAATCTCAAGTTGGAATCAATGTCAAGACTCCTTCCGAATCTGGTATTTACAGATCGACTATTAAAGAAATTGTTAAACTAAAAAAGAAAATGAAGAAAACACTACATTTAGAAAACTGGTCATTGCATTTTGATGGTAAACATATTGATGATCATGAATACCAAGTGCTAGTTTTAAAGAATGAACAGAGAGAAGTTAAGTTAGAAGCACTCCGATTACCAAACGGAAAAGCCGATACTGTTTTTTTGTGAAAGGAATAACAACTGTTTTAGATGAATCCAATTTATAGACCTGTGTAAAGATGATTGTCGCTGATACAACGAGTTAGAAGCATTCCAATTACCAAAGGGAAAAGCCGACACTGTTGTGAAAGGAATAACAACTGTTTTAGATGAATACAATTTATAGAACTGTGTAAAGATGTTTGTCGCTGATACAACACGGGGAAAAGAAATGGCATTGTCATTCAGTTGCAAAGACTGTTTGCTCAAAATGGTTTGAAAGAACCGCAGTTTATTGGTTGTCAGCATCATATCCTTGATAGAGTTCTTCGTGTCGTAATGGATAACGAACTTGGAGAAAAAGTCATCTTCCAATATTGAATATACATTGATCCCAGAGCTTCTAAGTAATTACGAGAAACTCCAGGCTAATTTCAACAATGGTGAAGAAAAGCAGGATGGCGAGATGACATGAAATTTCTATTTCATTTGACCAGAATTTTTCGTTTCTTTGAAGAAACCGGCAAAGTTTTAAAAAATACTCGACCTAAGTAATGCAAGATGGAATTCTCGAGCAATACTAGCTATTTTGGCATTTATTCTTCTGTCGGAGAAAAGAGTTTTGCTTCTCAATGTTTGTCGATTCATCTCTTACAGCTGGGCAAATTTTTGGCTTACTGTCCAAATGTTGAATGCACATGATTATCAGAAGTTATGTGGTAGCCTTCAAGTTCATGAAAAAGCATTGAACTCTGTAAAAACTTTTGGAGTCGAGAACCATCAAAACTGGAAATTTCCAGAATAAATCAGAGTGCAGAAAAGGCAATCAAGTGCCTTCAAGATCTTTATGATGTTTGTAGAAAAAGGGGAAATTTCAGCTTCGATTTAATTCTTAATTAAAATCTTTGTTATGTTTAAAAATGTGCTAACATTCAGCACCCTTTTTCTTATACAGTTATTAAAAATTGGAATTAAACCTATAAAGTTAAAAATACGCATTGTTTTTAATTTTGTATGTTATCGAATGCTTGTAGTGGTCTATGTCTTAAAATAGCCTAGTTTTGAACCTTTGCATAGAGCAATTTCAATTCAATCATCTTAAAAATATACAAATACACTTTCATTCCACATCTCTCTTGCGTTTACAAGGATTTAGTCATCGGAAATACTGAAGTGTGAATCTTGTGCCATTTAGTGATAACAGTTTAATAAGCCCATAACTCCAGAACTACTTCAACTAGAAAGCTGAAATTTCAGATAAACAATTTCTGCATTGCATTGAGTCAGCACACCAAGTTTGGTAAAAACTAGAGCAGGAGTTATGAACTCTCTTCGAATTTTGCATAATTTGGGTCAAAAGTGGTGTTCGGTTTAAGTTGGGGTAACCTTGACTTTTAGGAAGTTATTCATCGAATAATTTAATAAGGTTATTAGGTTGTGAAAAAGTCATAACCTTAATACACACACACACACACACACACACGCACATATATATATATACAGAGAGTAGTGGTACAACAAAGCACCAATGTTTACTGGAAATAGCAGTCGATACATTTATGACACTATAGTAAAGCTTCAATATGTATATAATGACAAAGACGTGTGACGGCAGCAAACATAAAAAAATTTGTCTTACCTCTAGGAAGAACATTATATAGATGGACAACCCAAAATCGGATAATCCAGTACCTAGGTTTCGGACTTTTCGAATATGCTTGTCATCGTAAATTTGATTAGTCTTCATCAGATGGATTTATCAGGACAATATTTCAAATGTAGCTACATCAATGCCAGTATACTCGCTTGAACGCTTAGCCGTTAACAGACCGAGAACAGTGAAAACATTTTCAATGAAAAATAAAATATTGCAATACAGATGTATTACTTTCCAGTATATACACATTGAAGCCTTACTATAGCCTCGTAAATCGATCATCTGCTATTTCCAGGGTGCTTTATTTTACTGGAAAGCAATACATTTGTATTGCAATATTATATATATATATACATATATACATATACATATATATATATATATATATATA
>NC_068995.1:35993312-35994549 GCF_001194135.2 Octopus bimaculoides | reverse complement strand
AAACGCTGGGGGAATCAAAACAATGAATTGAAATAATAAGTTTTAGCAAATCAAAACAATTCGCATTGAAATGAAGAATTATCCAATGCTAAATTGATTACCGTTAATAAGCTGTCTATTTATACTCATGAAACATTTTTCGTTAAATTTCGGCATTTTTCGTCAAATTTCGGCATTTTTCGTCAAATTTCGGCATTTTTCGTCAAACTGATGTCACGATGGCTAATGCAAAAAATGCCGAAATTTTACGAGTTTTGAAAAATCGATGCTGATTAAAAATAGATTTTTAAAAAATTCCAAGTGACCACATGGGCATAAACCCCACACACGTGTCAAGTTTCATCAAGGTCTGTTGGATAGTCTCGGAGGAGTTAAAGTAACAAATTCACAAACACAAACTTGCCAATTATTATTATACATACATACATACATGCATACATACATACATACATACATACATACTTACATACATACATATATATGTGTGTGCGCGCGTGCGCGCGTGCGTGTTTGTTTTTGTTGTGTCGACGCCCCCAAGCGAAGAAGTAGAGATCCTCCGAAGGTGCTAGATAGAGTAGCTTGAGACATAACAGTTTTGATATCAAGATTGGCAAAATCCACCTTGTTCGTAAAAAGTTTTCGACCTAGGTTTGCACCCCGCTACGCAAATTTCGCTCCCGGGCCACTGCCCAATTTAACCCCTCATAACTTTTTTTTTATTTTTTGGAAATTTCAAAACAGTTTTGTGAATTTGTGTTCTACACATGGGAATTCATACAACTATTACTCTTTTACTTGTTTCAGTCATTTGTCTGCGGCCATGCTGGAGCACCGCCTTTAGTCGAGCAAATCGACCCCAGGACTTATTCTTTTTGGAAGCCTAGTACTTATTCTATCGGTCACTCTTTTGCCGAACCGTTAAGTTACGAGGACGTAAACACACCACCATCAGTTGTCAAGCGATGTTGGGGGGACAAACACAGACACACAAACATATACACACACATACATATATATATATATACATATATTCGACGGGCTTCTTTCAGTTTCCGTCTACCAAATCCACTCACAAAGCTTTGGTCGGCCCGAGGCTATAGTAGAAGACACTTGCCCAAGGTGCCACACAGTGGGACTGAATCCGGAACCATGTGGTTGGTAAGCTAGTTACCTACCACACAGCCACTCCTGCGCCTATTGAATAAAGTTTTTTTCAATTTTTTCAATTTTTTTTTTT
>NC_068995.1:35988681-35992640 GCF_001194135.2 Octopus bimaculoides | reverse complement strand
AACTAGCTTACCAACCACATGGTTCTGGGTTCAGTCCCACTGCGTGGCACCTTGGGCAAGTGTCTTCTACTATAGCCTCGGGCCGACCAAAGCCTTGTGAGTGGATTTGGTAGACGGAAACTGAAAGAAGTCTGTTGTATATATGTATATATATGTATATGTTTGTATGTCTGTGTTTGTCCCCCCAACTTCGCTTGACAACCGAGGCTGGTGTGTTTATGTCTCCGTAACTTAGCGGTTCGACAAAAAGAGACTGATAGAATAAGTACTAGTCTTACAAAGAATAAGTCCTGGGGTCGATTTGCTCGACTAAAAGGCGGAGCCTCAGCATTTCCACAGTCAAATGATTGAAACAAGTAAAAGAGTAAAAGAGTAAAAGAGTATATGACAAAATGACGAAAAATAGTGAAAAAAAGAAAGAAAGAAAGAAAAAGATTCGATTTAATGAAAAACATATGAGCATAAAAGTTATAATTCTAAAGCTGATAAAAAAATTGCTTTGAGCTGTTGAGAGATGTAATTTTATAATTAAAACTCAATTCAAAATTTAAAGTTTGGAACATATTCGTTACTCACTTGCTCTTTCATAAAATAACACCAGTTTTCAATGCTTCACTGGAATAATGAAGTTTACACTGGCAATATATGTCCACGCGTATTGTGTGTGGGTGTGTTTCCCCATAATTATCATTGGTGAATCTAAAGTCACTGCTCAGTAACATCATCTAAGTCATCTCTCTCTCTCCCTCCCTCCCTCCCTCCCTCTTTCGTAATGAAACTAAAATATCTCACACACAGAAAGCTATTGTCGTTTGCGATAGTAATCAGGGAAACAACATCCGTGTCATCTCTACTAAATGTTACTACTCTGTTCTCGTGCATTCCTTCCTCTTCCCTCTCCGCTGGCAGAGAGTCACTTCTACACTATCAACTACCAATCAGCGAGCGAACTGGTCACTGCCACTACAATTACCGTATTTCCCTGTGTATAAACCGTTATTTTTTAACTGGAAAATAAACTCTGGCTTATAGAAAGGTGCGCCTAATATGTATACTTTTTTTAATAAGTTTCAGGAGGAAAATAATATGTCTAGGAGATCGACTAATTCCATTGATTTTATTAGAGGAAATGTCGGTTGGTGAACAACGTGAAAGACTACGGCTACAGTACATTGGTGCCTGGAAGAAAGGTACGCGATGTCATGAAACAGAAAGCCGCTACGACGAAGGAGAAGCCTAAACAAATCGTTATAGAATGCACCAAAGAACGCAACAGCACCGTAAGTGCGATGTTGCCCAATGTGGAAGGCTGCAAGCGGACAACACGTAAGCAACGGCCCACACCACCCGATCCTCGACGACTTCGCGAACTGGGGGAATTGCCCGACGAATATAAAATGACGACACGCGGAGAACATTTCGTGCTCTACGATAATGGCCCAAACTGCGATGACAGAATCCCTGCTTTTGCAACTGAACAGGGAATCCGGGAACTGGCAAGAGCCTGCCATTGGTTCATGGACGGCAATTTCGCGATGGTGTTTTCTCCCAAGTCTATGTAATATGTGTCCCACTTGGAAACAACTTCGTAACTTCGGTTTTCGTCCTGCTGCCAAATAAACGTCACGAAATGTATAAGAATTTCTCCAAGCTCTTGTCGATAAATGCCGACAACTTTCCCTACCGCTACAACTCGACACCATCATGACAGATTTCGAGGATGCCGTTCTTCGCGCCGTGCAAGACGTTTTGGGAGCGTAACGTCCGCAGTCGGGGTTGCTTTTACCATTTGACTCGAAGCATATGGTGGAAAATCCAGGACCTAGGCTTAACGAACTCGTATAACACCAACGAAGAATTCCAACATTTTGTTGGAGTGCTCGATGGCCTTCTTACCACTGCCAGAAGTTCAAACGGGGGTGCAAGTTCTGAGGAACATCATGCCTAACGAAGCGTATGACCTTCTGGACTATTTTGATTCAACCTATGCCTCTGGCTCATATCGTCGACGCGACGCAGGCGGATTGGTTTTGAATCTTCGCCACGTTATACCTATGTTTCCGCCAGAGTTGTGGAATCAACACGACGCCGTTGTAAGTGGAAATCCGCGCACGAACAACATTTGTAAGGGATGGAACAATAAATTTTGCAACCTAGTTGGGCATTGCCACCCAACTATATGGACCTGCTTCCAATGGTTCCGACATGAGGAGGCCAGTTGTTCGACCGCAATCGTGCTATATCAAAATCAGCGAAATGGGACAGAAGCGAGTAAAACGAGAACAAGTTCAACTGCAGCGTCACTTGCAGGCCCTTTGTCAAGAACTTGAACTCAGCCGACGGTCTGCTGTCGAATTTCTGCGAGGAGTTGCACGGAACATACACCTGAACCTCCGAAACTGAGCCTAGAATTGCTCGTCAATATTCAATAATCGCATCACGTATTTTTTCCTTTATATTTGTAAAAAAATTTGTATTTTTAAGAATGCTTCGCTGTTGTGAAGCCATTTTCCCTGTCTGACAGCTCAGCTATTTTTGTGGAACCATTTTTCCTATGTCAGAATTTTAGTTATTACTACTTTCGTAAAACCATTTTTCAATGTCAGATTTAAGATTTATCAACAAATAAGTACTTTTTTCTTTGTACCCAAACATTTTTTCAATTGATTGGTAATATATCCCTGGGATCTTTTCTGTTTCGCCACCAATTTTCAATCTCTTCAATTCCTGCTCAAATTGATTTCATATTCTGTGTAATGATATAGTTATATATGCTAATCACTACTTTGAATTTCATTTTCGCAATAAATCAATAAATAAAAAGTTATTAGCTTTTAAGGTTTGAAAATTTTGGGTAATTTTAGTCAATCGTAAGCTATAGACACATTCATGCCTGTTTCCATAGTAACAAGCCAAACATGAGAACTCTTTTGTCTACGACTGCAAGGACTATATTCTTCGCACATGTGATGACAAATACATTTTACGTGAAACCGCGTGTTGACGCTGTGTTCTGCTGTTTGTGCCCATATTTTTGGAAATTTTTACCCATCTATTTGGATATTTCGCCGATTTGTTTTGTATTTGGATATTTTACCGATCTGTTTTCTGTTTGTATATATTATCGATCCGTTTGATTATGGCAGCAAGCTCTTGTAAACTTGCAACCATGATGGAGACACTTAAAACAAAGGAGGATGCTGTTTATTATTTGCAAAAGAAAGGTGTTATCCCTAAAAGAAAATTATGCAGAAGCAAAAAGTATTTTATGAATAAAAAGTATCGTGGTGGAAACATGTATTGGCGATGCTCCTGCAAAGGATACATTCATATCTCTGTGAATTTATGTGACGCAGGGGATATGAAAATTGTGATTTGTCAGGAAAATTACTCGAATGTATTTCGGACTTTCGTCTTCAATGAACTACTGTGTTATAAGTTTGTTATTTCGCACAATAATTTGTAATATGCTGTGCTATAAGTTTGTTATCTTGAACAATATTGAATTTGCAATGTGTTGTTCATCGCATTAAATGCATATTGAATGATTACAACTACAAAATATGTGTTGTTTACTCGTTTTTTTTTTGTGTGATCGAGGTCGTGAGATGTTTCAAAACTATGATGGTTTAGTAGTTGTGAGATATATTTTGCAAATAAAATATGTTGTAAATAGAAATATGCCAATGATGTTGCGCTACATGTCTTGACTACTTCCATGTGACGACTACTCTGTGTGTGTCGTATGTCCCAAATATAGACTATACTTATTATGATGAAATTACGGGAACAAAAACACCAGAAGTTACCAGTGGGAAAATTACCAGACCGAAATTACTGGGGGCGAAATTACTGAGGATAAAATTTCCAGTGGCGAATTTACCGGTGGTGAAATTACCTACATTCAAGAAACTAATGGTGTATACATACATACATACATACATACATACATATATATA
>NC_068995.1:35986980-35988365 GCF_001194135.2 Octopus bimaculoides | reverse complement strand
AAGGGATTGTCTCCCTTTGGTGACCCTATTATCTTGTGGATTCCAATAGGCCAGTAGGAATTTCCAGAAACTCAAGCACGGTCCAAAGACCTCCGTTCTGGAGTTAAAGATGTTCCCCGGGTCGAGGGACTCCTTTAGAATTCTCGCCCGTTCTGCTATGCATAGTTTTCAACGCTTGGTCCCGTTTATGTAGGGGTCTGGATTTTCATGCTGTTATGTATAGAATATATATATATATATATATAAAGAGAGAGAGAGAGGGGGAAAGAGAAAGAGATAAGATGAAAAACACAGAAGATTTGCTTTACAGGATTTAAGAGTATATTAGAGTCATGATAATAAAGATATAATACAATTTTGTACAAAATAAGGTTTTGTTCTTTCAACGTAATTGAAATAAGGACCGGTTTCGGATTGCTCATCAAACTGTGAATTGAAAGAGATAAATTGCTAGGGGAAAAAATATTGTTAGGGGAGATAATTGTTCCCTCATTTATTTAGCAGTAAAGGGGAGGTAAATCTGTAATTTATTTTTTTTTGTTGTTGCTTTTTTTGTGTTCTCTGCTTTATTCAGTCTTACTAACGTTGAGGTCCAGAAGTCAAGGTGATAAAATGGGAAAATTTCGAATTTTGGTTGTAATCGTTCTGCACATTTGTCAATGTGTTGACTGAAGTATATTTGGCGATATTGAGGGGAAGAAATTTGTTGTCTGTGGACTGTACATCTCTTTCGGAAACAATGCTTTGTTGGAAACGTGTCAGGCTACCTTTCTATGACAGGACCAAAACGTTTGTAAATTACTCTGAAAAGATTCTTTGTTATCCATGACTTCTTATTTGAACGCCACATCAGAGGTAAATTAAACTTTGTGTAACTTTTAAAAGCACTTGAAATTTCGGAGTGACACACGTATAGGGTTTTAATTTCGTATCACTAGCGGCGTTTCTTCTCAAAAGAAGCGTCAGATAAATTTTGGAAGCTTTACATCCTGGTATTTGTTATATGGACTGTTAGATATGTAATTCGTCTGACGTTCCGTGTGTCATGTGGTTCGTCTGAGTTCATTGTTTCATTGTTTTCCTCAGGCAAGAATGGTTTGACATATCAAAACAGAGGCGAGATATAGAACTGAATACTGCAGAGAACAACATGTTTTTAAACGTTAAAACAAAGTTTCTGATTAATCAAATAACACAGTTATCTTCCCCTTTCTCTCTTTGTCACACACACACTTGCACCTAAGCTGCATGACTGAGATGATAAATGAACAGCTGAAAACTAGCAGGACATAAAAATGGCAGTCAACATGAAATAGACTGATATATATATATATATATGTGTGTGTGTGTGTATATATATATATATATATATATATATATATAAT
>NC_068995.1:35977746-35984069 GCF_001194135.2 Octopus bimaculoides | reverse complement strand
TGATACTTCTTGTGTAGCATCAATTTCAGTGGGGAGGTGTTATATGGACTGTTAGATATGTAATTCGTCTGACGTTCCGTGTGTCATGTGGTTCGTCTGAGTTCATTGTTTCATTGTTGTTGTCTTGTGTGACTGTCGGACTAAAATGTCATTGATATATATATGGCGGACATGACTTTTGTTTATTCATAACGAACATTGGGTGAGTGCGTTCTTTGTATGTAATTGAACAATAAATGTAATAATTAAATTGTATAACTCGTTATGTTATCTCTGCGAGTCAGTCCGAGGGAAACATAACAGTATTGATTTTTCTTCTCGAGAAATAAAAATTCTAGTAGCGTGTGCTTCCAGAAAAGTGCAATCTCAGCAACATTGTATACTTGCTCTGGTATGTATCTTCCTTAAGCAATCATTTTCTTCAACTGCTCAGGATAATTAGTAGCAACCTCTGTATCAGCGCTCGCATTTTCTCCGGTCATTTTTATGTTGTGCAAATTCATGCACTTAAACCTTTCAAGCCAGTCTTTACTAGCCCAAAATGGCTTTTCATTAGAAGTTTCACATTCTTTTTTCTGTAAATCGTGATATAAACCTTTGGCTTCTAGTGGACTTCATTTAGGCATAGGGTAGATTCGAACCTGTATCTGCCAATTTCCCTTAACTTTGCAACAGCACTTTTCCTACAGAGAAACATTAAGTTGACAGCTATAAAATGAACACATGGCTTTTGCTAAGTTGAGTTATGTCTTTGCCACTTGACCCTTCTAACCACTTCTAAGCCATGAAAAGTTAGAATTGAGATCACAGACCCCCAACGAAATCTATTGTTCTCAACAATATGTCTCTCCTTCTGACTGGTTTTGTATAGTCATAAATACTAGAACTCCGTAAGCCAAAATCAGTTAGTGAACGGAAGCAACTAGAGATGGCCAGCCACAAGCAGACAGCCACTTGAGACAAACGGCCAGAAGAAGGAAACAATTATTAGACTCACAATTTCCCTCGACTCTGTAACTTTCACTCGCTCACTTTCTTTTCTCTACAACATTATCGTTAGAACTGGTGACCCCTGACTCCACCTTAACCAACAGTTATAGGCCCTTTTTTTTGCTTTTTCAAAACTACCATTGTTTCTCGGCACATTCCACCGATTCTAATCCTCGATCGATTTAAGAGTTCGTTCCATTTTCAGCATTACATTAGGTCTATGGAAAAATAAGGTCTGGGCAATTAATGGAGTAACATTTTCAGCACTTGACATAATTTTCACTCTGTTGTTGTGTATTGTTCTCCCTGCAGACATTGTAAGATTTAATATTTTGACAATATAACCTACTTTTTCTCCCGCATCAAATCTTTTCAAAGCATCAAGCATAATATCCAGTGTAATCCTTGTACGATTCCTTAGAACTGAGTTCTACTTGAAAGCTTAAATTGATGGTAAATCCAAAAGCAGCTGCGATTAATTATCCACAACAAATATGTAGCAAAACAATTGGCCCGGGAACGATCTGTTAGTGAGAGTAAAAACTTGTCTTATTCCTATGGATGTAATAATGAAAATGAGATGAAAAGGTGAACCGAGGAAGACAAAGTACTCTATGATCAAGTTAACTGCACACACACACACACACACACACACACACACACACACACACACGTGTTGGCGTACATGCTAATTTCTGTTATAGACACATAGATTCAAAAGTTAGTATGTTGATAATAGTAATGATGTGGGTTGCAGTGGTTAGTAATGGTGGGCAGGTATCGTTGGTGGCGTGGTGGTCATATTGTTCATACTAGTTTTTATTGTTGTGGCTGTTTACTCCAGTTAGTCGTCGAGGACCTAAGATCAAAAACATTTCATTCAGCTTTTAAAATACACTAGGATACCACGTTATAAGCAAAAATTTAGATTCAGATGAATATGGTACTTAAGTTGAGGCACCAGAATTTAGTACGGTATTATCCATACAATTTCAAAGTAAGGTGGTTAAAATCAAAAGTAAGCAACAAGGATATCCAGAAGTAATGCAGTACGATCGTTTCATGCAACTCCATTTAATTGAACAATGCAAGCATTACATCAATTTAAAACGCAGAGCAATCCTCAGCTGCACAAAGACATAGAATTTAATTAAATTAGAACAGATGGACACATTAGTATAATTATACCTAAAATCTCCAAGAAGTTGAGGAGATAGACAAAGAACATGTTGCCTCTACTTCAGCATAGAAATTACCAAATTTTCAAGAAGACTCTGCCTGTCACTGATTTTATTTATTTTTATGGGGTCAGTTTTAATTTATAGACTAGTTTATCAAATCCTTATATATCTAAGGCTGAGAGAATAAAGGGCAGTATCTGTTAGGGGTAGGGCTGATAGAGCAGACAGAAATCATAGTTGGTATAGTCATAAAAATCAAAATTTATTAGAAGCAATATCATGAGGTCTGGTAAAGGAAAACTTAAAACAAGATGTTAACTGACAACTAGGGGTGGGGGGTCACCCACTAGCAGACCATTGATAATGAAACAGGGGAAGTCTTATCATGTAGTACTATAGTTAAGTGTTTTAAACAATGCTGCTATATTGTATACAGTTAAAGTTTATGGCTATTCAGAGGGTTATTAAGAAGAATATATTAACAAAAGGATAGAGATTTATGAATACTTTTGAGTATAAACCAAACTTTTACCACAATAGAGGGAGGAAAAGAAATTATCCAGAAATAGTTTAATATTTATACATATTGTACACTTAAATACTAACTCATCAAATGGTATCTGTGAATATTGATTAATTGGTATATACTGGTATTAATAAAGGAGTATTGAAGTAGAAGAACATTCTAATTATATATTTTATAAAATTATAATCTAAGCAGTGTTTTTAATAAGTAGTGAATATACCATTATAGTTTTATATAAGCTAAGTATGAAGTTATAGAGATACAAAGATTAGCTTAATTTTATGAATAAATAAAGGCTAATTATAAATTAATAAAGAAATGAAATAAAATAATCAAGTAGGGCAGAACACCATAGAAAAGGAATGAAATAGCTAAATTACTAATACTATGGTAAAAGTATATGTAGCTTATTAACACCTGTAGAGAAGATTTATAGAAAAAGTATAATAATTCAAAATATATTAGACTAAAAAATTATATATTTACTTATTTAGCTAATATCAATAAAAGACTGATATCTGGTATCAGCTAAAAGAATATTTAAGTTATATTTTACACTAATTTTTTAAAACTAAGGGTTATATTATAGGTTTAAGAAGTTATTATTGTTACTCCCTACATGATATTTATAGTTTCTTAGTGGTACTTGTTTAGAAGGGTGGAAGACAGAAAAATTTGTGTAAGTTGAGGGATATATTAATGTTGTGGGTTAGCACATGTGTGTACTGGTGTCTCAGAGCCAGAAGGAAGTAATTGCAAAATATAAAAAAGGTTATAAGTATTGGAAGACTGATGCGAACCTGAAAAGGATACCGGTAAAAGTAGGATATGAGGAACTGAGAGAAAAAATTCGGATTGGACCTTTTGAAGGACACAGGATTGAGAAGAAAGTAAGTGTTGCTGCTTGAGGTGGGGCAGGCGCTCATTTTCATGTATCACTCATGTTACCATATTTAAAATTTTATTTTTAATCCCCCACATTCTCCGCTACACCTTAGAGAGGTTTGGGTATAAATTTGGCAGAGGTGGGGCATTGGTACATTTAGACCAATCTAAAGCTTTCGATAGGGTTGACCATCATTACCTGGTGACTGTTCTTGCACAGTTTGGCCTGGGTCTTGGCTTCCTTAGGTGGATATTTCAATTGTATGATAACATTGACTCGATCGTTCGAGTGAACGATTTTCTTTCAAGACCGTTGTGTATCAAATGCTCGGTTCGCCAAGGTTGTCCACTCTCACCACTTTTGTATCTACCGTTACTGTGAAGGTTGAGTGGCATCCCGAGAGAGCCAGGATATGGAGAGTTTGTTTCAGCTTATGAGGATGATATCACCATCAGTGTGACCAAAATGGAACATCCACAAGAGGTAGGCAAGGCTATTGAGGTTTACGAGACGATGGCAGGAGCAAAGATTAACCGGGAAAAATCGGTCGGCTTGCAACTCAGCACCTGGAGAGGCAAGTCAATGCTTTCAGACAGCGTCGTAGGACGTTGGACGGAGGGACCGGTTAAGTTACTAGGGGTCTGGTTCGGACCGGATCTCCAGGTAGAGAAGAACTGGCCGAGTTTTCGAGCAGGGTGGCCTTCTTAGTCAAGACCTGGTCTTGGCGATGGCTATCCCTGAAAGGGAGGGCGGAGGTGGCCAATGTGTTCATCGCATCAGCCATTACCTATCGCCTAACCGTCGTTCCTTGTCCGGATTCGTGGTTGACCAAGCTGAAAAGAGAGCTCTTCCACTTTTTGTGGAAGGGCTCGAAGCCACTTGTAAGACGCTCTATCTGTTGTCAAAGACTGTTAAAAGGAGGACTAGGGATGCATTTGCTGTTGATCTTTCCCTTGTTCGCTAGTTTTTGTGGATGTGAAGACTGGTGCTTTCGTAGATCAAGGTTGAGTGAGTGGCATACGGAGTGTCGTAAGGCTCTCTTGCTATTCCGCCGCTCGGGTAATGCCAGCCCTGGGGGCTCTACAGCATTTTCTATAGAGGGTTAGTAGAGGCTGAATGTGACGATGGCCTGGAGGAGACCCTGAGTCTTGGGTATATTCAATTTGACAGCCTGTCCTTTCGTACGTTTGGGTTGAAGGCGCTGGATTATTTCCAAAAGTCTTTGACCTGGCAATGCTACAGAAGTGCCTTACCCGTTCGGGATAAGCTTGCAAGACATGGTCAGTGCGATTCACTGACCTGTCCAAGATGTGAGCGGGATAGGGATACCGTCGCGCACGCTATTGTTCAGTGTCCGGAGGTGTCGGAGATGTGGGCTTATGCGGAACATCTGTTGTCTGGTGCAAGAAGAGTATAGCTGTCGACTGAGTCAATTATAA
The DNA here is from genome assembly GCF_001194135.2 of Octopus bimaculoides. NCBI lineage: Eukaryota > Metazoa > Mollusca > Cephalopoda > Octopoda > Octopodidae > Octopus > Octopus bimaculoides. The sequence continues at coordinate 35,979,047 of NC_068995.1, read as the reverse complement.
AAATTGATCCACCTGAATTTTTGTCGAATGAAGGCAAGAATTGTTTTCTCATCGTAGTAACAATAGCGAAAGAGGTGGTATGGAAGACAAGGATGAAAGGAGCCAAGGCAAGCAGCTTCATCTCTGGACTCGCCTTTCATTTGAAAAGGAAAATGAGGCTGGAGAAGAGATGTCTGTCGGAGAAAATGTTCAATGAAAGATGGAAGTATGTAGCACAAGTGTTTCGAGTGGATGTAACCGTGTGAGTACGCCATAAAGTGTCTTGGAAAGGTATCAGTGGTGGATTGGGGCTCGCGGGGTTGGGGCTAAGCCCAAACATCACTCCATTTGTTTTGTCCTTTGTTTAATGTAAATCATTCGATATACAGGTTAAATTTTTAAATGCATTTTTATGTTGAAATCATACCGTGTATCTGACCCCAAATCAGATTATGTTGTCCCCATCTATGCTGGCCCCAAGTGGGAAATAAAGAATCAATAAAAACGTTTTGATCTGTGCATATGTCCTGTTTCCTGTTTATCCTGATGAGGGGGTCATCGCCACGATGCACTTTAGTGTAAATGAACTGCGGTGGTGAGCTCCCGAAATGGCCATATATATATATATATATATGTGTGTGTGTGTGTGTGTGTGTGTGTGTGTGTGTGTGTGTGTGTGAATTTTGAATTTGACCTGTGGAGTCTGCTTATTATCATTTGAACGTACTTGTGTGAGGGGAGTAAAATACTTTTTTCAAGATGTATGTGAATTTGACCTGTGGGAGTCTGTTTACTTATGAACTTTGGACGTACTTGTGTGAGGGAAGTATAAGACTGTTTGCAAATATTTTTTTTTTAAATTAAAAAATTAAAAAAAAATATTTTAATCGTCGGATAAAACTTTTTTAGTCAGTGGACATTTATTTTATTTTATTTTTATCTTTATTTATTTTATATTTGTCTATTAGGTTTTTTGGTAGTTTTTGAATTTCTAGCCGTTTATATATATTTTTTTTATAGGCCGTTCTATTTGTATTTTATTCGATTATATATTTTTATCTTCTGTGATTTTATGTATATGTATTATTTTTTATGTGCTTGAAAACCATGGTGATCTTTTTATATATGATTAAATGTTTGAGGGATGGTGTTGTATGTAAAGTCGTTGACCTAAATTTAATGTTTGTTCTATACTTAATGCTTCTTTCTCTTCGTCTCATTTATATTTGAGCACTTCTTTTGCAGTCCTATAAAGCCTTTTGCTTCTATAAAAAGAGACAAACATTATTTCTTGTTGTATATATATATATATATATATATAT
>NC_068995.1:35956207-35975613 GCF_001194135.2 Octopus bimaculoides | reverse complement strand
TGTGTGTGTGTGTGTGTGTGTGTGTGTGTGTGTATGTGTGTGTTGCTCATACTTTAAAGACAGTCATTTAAAGACGAACAATTTGGAAATACGGCATAAATTTAAGGGAGGTTACTCTTCTCGCCTCTCTTCCTATCGGCAACTTAAAAGTAGCAGCCAGTATCTTAACGTCATAAAAACAGAATCTTCTGGTCTCGTTATTTTAGGACCAAATTGTTCTCATTATGATATTTGTACATTCGTATCACTGAAGATTGGGAGTTTAATTGATTACTTTTACGCTACATTTAAAATAATAAACGTCTGTTAATATTTGGTGGTTTTAAGGCGGCAAGCTGTCAGAAATGTTAGCACGCGAAATGATTAGTGGTATTTCGTCTGTTTTTACGTCCTGAGTTCAAATTCCGCTGAGGTCGACTTTGCCTTTCATAGTTTCGTAGTCAATAAATTAAGTACCAGTTGCGTACTGAGGATCAATCTGATCGATTGGCCCCCTCCCCCAAAGTTTCGGGCCTTGTGCCTAGATTAGAAACGAATATTTGGTGGTTTAGCTGGCAGAACCGTTAGCACACTGGGCTCGATGTAATCGATTTAAACGACTCCCCTGAAATTGCTGGCCTTTTGTCAAAATTTGAAACCAATATTCAATGGCCTAAAAAAGGTAGCGAGAAGGCAGAATTGTTAGCACGACAGGCAAGATGTTTAGTAGCATTTCGTGCGCCTTACGTTCTGAATTTAGATTCCGCCGTGTGCGACTTTGTCTTTCATGTTTTTGGGGTCGATTAAATAAGTACGCTGAGATCGATTTATCGATAATTTACTTATTTACTTCTCCGAAATTTCTGTCCTTGTGCCAAAATTTGAAACGGTAGTGTCGATGACCCTTATGAAGGCTTCTGAGACAGATGAGAAGACAGGAGGAAGTAATTCTTAGATCGGAATGCTGGTTTCAATACTTGCAATGTACTGAACACACCAAAAGATATCGATAAACATCCTGTCTGGCGTAAAAATTCAAAATACGCGATATATTAGTGCTTATCTCCCTTACTTGTTGTTTACAGATCATTTATTCGTTCGAAGTTCATCCTTTAAACTTCAAAACTCGGTGTTTTCTTGCTATATGCAGTCCTCAAAACGACAGAACGGTCTTATTTATTCATTCCTTTATTTATTCATTCATTTGTTTATTAATTTATTCGGTCTGTAAGTTGTTTCGTCAACATTTAATCTTTGTTAGCTATTGTAATATAGGGGAGATAACTATCGATTTTTGCGTAATTCAGGTTGTGCACTGAAATACTCACACGTACTCGCGCCCGCGCGCACACACACACACATCTATCTATCTAACTATCTATCTATCTATCTATCTATCTATCTATCTATCTATCTATCTTTGTTTCAATCATTAGATTGTGGCCATGCTGGAGCACCGCCATGAAGAATTTTAGTCGAATGAATCGATGCAAGTCCTTATTCTTTTAAAGTCTGGTACTTATTCTACCGTCTCTTAGGCCGAACCGCTCAGTTACAGGGATGTAAACACACCAGCACCGGTTGTCAAGCAGTGGTTGTGAACAGAGGCACGAACACACACACACACGAACACAAAGACATACACACATACATACACACACACACACACATACACCCACATACATACATACATGCATACATACATATATACATACATACACACACACACATATATACATGCATACATACATACATACATACACACACATACATACATAAATACATACATACACACACACATACATACGTATATACATACATACACACACACACACACATACATACATACATACATACATACATACATACATAATATTTATAGGAAGTCTTCTAAGAATATATTCTCTTATTCCTAATTAATGCTTTGTTTTCAATTAATATTTCCAAAATCCTATGAAATTCCTGATACAGTTGTCTACGACAGCTTACTAAGCCTGACAAACCTTTACACATAGAGCATGAACGAAACACCTTCCTAGTCTCTATATACTAGAAGGGGTTCCCATTAACAACTCCTCAGCAAATGCCCCCAAAACGTTGGCTGACAGCCTCTAGCGTTAGCGCCATGACCAGGAGCTCGGAGCAATTATATAAGTGGTCAATCGACTAAACATCACTTCGGTATGAAAACCACCCTCCTTTTCCAAAGCTGGAAATTAGCTCTCTTTCCACAGAGAAGACCATACCTGTTCTCCACAGACCAAGGTGGCAGCGAAGAGTGGATCTAGTAAAATCAACTAAAGTTTCCTGATCGCGTCTTACGAATAACTCTCCGTCCAAACACGATCATTTCAAATTCCGCCAAGTAGGTGATCGGGAGGGAAGTGATTGCGTCCTGGTAAGAGCCCAATGAAAAGTGTCATCAAGGAAAGCTTGCTAAATATCAAGAGTTGGTGGAGTAGTACACAAGCCGAGATTAGTGGGCTCACAACGAGCCAGCTTAAATGGTTTGCCTGGGGCTTCTGGGGCGCCCAGTCTGCAAAGCACATAGAGAGAGCTTAGAATCATGAGACACACGTTCCATCATTGAAGTCTCAAAGTAAGCTACACGTAACTCTGGATAAAGAGAACAAACCTGTAGTTTGTTGCAGCTGGAATGCAAGCTGGGACGTCATCAAATTTGGTTGCATTATCTGGGCGAGAAGGTCTGATTTGAAAGATGTAAAAATCCCCTGCGTTCTCCGAAACATCACCAATATCCTCAGAGCATCTGAGGCCTAAATCTTTGGAGATTAACTAATGGAAACTGGAATAGACCAGGTAACGATTTTGAATTGTTTGATATCAACTGGAGAGTCAGCTGACACCACAGAAAAACAACCGGGGCAAGTTGGCTCCCATCCCGACTTGTAAAACCTAATCTATGTTTCCAATTAAACCTCGTGAAGCATATCTCCAGAGGATCCGAGAAGTAGGGGTATGAGAACTCCAAAAGGACGGACTTGAAGATTTTCATCTATAAGGGTTCTGACCTACACCAACGACAAAACGACAATGAATTCAAGATATATTCATTACGCGGCCTCAAATCCATCAGGCTAAAATGGAAATTCTGGATAAGAAGAAAGGAGTGTTGAGCTGCGAGATGTCTTGCTGAAGTAATAACTTTTCACAAAAATGGCACAAGTGAAGAGGAAAGGAATGAAATTAAGCAGTAAACACTTTTCATTTCCATCTCTTCGGTTTTACTAAGAAGATGCTTTGTGATTAGTGAAGAGGCAACCTCAGCGAAGAGAACACTTTTCATCACAATACTTTTGATGACTCTGCAAGAGAGCAGATTATTGTTCAAAACAGAATCCTGGTAAATCTGGCATTCCCAACAACTGAAGCCCAGGAAGTTTAGGTGTAAAAGTTGTCAAATATCCTTCAAATCAAGCTCTACCATCTTTGAAAGGACAAATGACAAGTGTATCCAAGATAATGTATATTACTTTTTGCTTGTTTCCGTCACTAGACGGCGGCCATGCTGGGAGCACCGTCTTGAAGAATTTTAATCGAATGAATCGACCCCAGTACTCTGTTTAAGTCTCTTTTGCTGAACCGCTAAGTTACGAGGACATAAACACACTAACCGGTTGTACAGTGGTGGGGGACAAACACACACAACACACACACACACACACACACACACACACACATATATATATATACGCAGTGGGACTGAACCATGTGGTTGGAAAGCATGCTTCTTACCATACAACCAAACGTTAAGCACTTTTGATCATGAAGTCAGTTCAACCAGGGTTGGCCTGGGGCTGAGCAATATAACAACAGCATCTTTATCTGCTGCTGATACTACTACTACTACTACTAAAAATGCCAAGATTTTTCACCACGAAAGGCTTGTCTCTATTTTTTCTAGCCGGCTATGTTCATACGTAGACACAAAGCCACAATATATAAGAGATATGGGTAATCTTCTAGTTTAGAGAGGTACAAAAAGTAAATAAAAATACAAGGGAAATAACTTAACGTCTTACTAGTATTATCCGTACTATCCCCACCCCACCCGTTCGCGAGCGCGCATTTTTCTCTTCATATTCGTTCACAGCAAGTTGTTTTACACCTATTACACTATTAAAAAAAATTTTTGAGCTCGGGTCAAACGCTTTAGTTTGACCGTTATTTCCCTATACTGGAAGATTACCATAAGTTGTGCAGCGGGTACTATGATATTCAATCACGTGTGTGATTTATATATAAACAGTTAACTTCAATCACGTGTGTGATTTATTTGTTGTTGTTGTTGTTGGCACTCCGTTGCTTACGACGTCGAGGGTTCCAGTTGATCCGATCAACGGAACAGCCTGCTCGTGAAATTAACGTGCAAGTGGCTGAGCACTCCACAGACACGTGTACCCTTAACGTAGTCCTCGGGGATATTCAGCGTGACACAGTGTGACAAGGCTGACCCTTTGAATTACAGGCACAACAGAAACAGGAAGTAAGAGTGAGAGAAAGTTGTGGTGAAAGAGTACAGCAGGGTTCGCCACCATCCCCTGCCGGAGCCTCGTGGAACTTTAGGTGTTTTCGCTCAATAAACACTCACAACGCCCGGTCTAGGAATCGAAACCGCGATCCTATGACCGCGAGTCCGCTGCCCTAACCACTGGGCCATTGCGCCTCCGTGATTTATTTATAAACAGCTAAAAAAAAAACACATTTCAGAGTAGTACGGATAATACTAGTAAGACGTTAAGTTATTTCCCTTGTATTTTTATTTACTTTTTTTACATCCCTAAACTGGAAGATTACCGGAGATATGAATAAAGAAATACGGGAAGGCATCATCATGTCCGGTTCTTTAGCAATTCCGAAGATTTTAAAAGGAATAATATTTCATAGTATACACTTTATGTCTTGACACCGCTTCGAGTACGCTCCAATGCGCACGCGTAATCACAATACTAGTAACAAAGTGAAGTTCCTTGGATTACGTCGTTGTTTATTATTTCAACAGATACACCATCTCAACTCTAGATAATTTAATACATTTATCACATAGAGTTGCCACTGACTACCGGATACAGTAGCCGAGTCTTATGCTGCTGTTTGCTTATTGTAAATATACTTCCCTTTTTATACACTTTGTTTTTTTTTTCTTCTTTTTATTCTCGGGGTCTTCTGTGAATATCTTGCTTCGCCCCCGTTTAGTTTTTCTGTTTATTTTCACATAGATTCGTTGTCATTCAACATATGTGACGCGTTAACCTCAGGCATATTTGCAAATTAATTCTACTGATACTGTGGATTGATGGTAGTGTGTCGTGAGAAATAGGAAACTTATATTTCTCCAGCAACAACAGCCCTGTTCCGAAATGTTGATCTTACTTCACTTCATTTCACAGCCACATATTCACACGTCTTACTCTTTTACACGTTTCAGTCATTTGACTGCTGCTATGCTGGAGCACCGCCTTTAGTCGAAGAAATCGACCCCAGGATTTATTCTTTATAAGCCTAGTACTTATTCTATCAGTCGCTTTTGCCGAACCGCTAAGTTTCGGGGACGTAAACACACCAATATCGGTTGTCAAGTGATGCTGGACACACACCTACATACACACACACACACATATATATATATATATATGTATACGCACGACGGGCTTCTATCAGTTTCCGTCTACCAAATGCTATCTATAGTAGAAGATACTTGCTCAAGGTGCCACGCAGTGGGACTGAATCCGGAACCATGTGGTTGGGAAGCAAGCTTCTTCCCACACAGCCACTCCTGGTTTATATTTTCAATCTAACTTGTGCCAATAGAGAGATTAGTACAGTCTTACCAAATACACTCCCCTGATCACTTTCAGGTTATAGATTCTTGTTCGATTTGCTAATGTTTCCATTTTCAAATGATTGACTTTGTCATGATCTGTTGATGTTCCCTTACTCCGTACAAGAGACAAGAGGTTAATATGGTTTTCCTTTCAAGACGGTAATATAAAGGAGAATTAACTACTAATTCGGATTCTTCGCTGGTTTGGTTCCCTCGTTGGCACGTAGAAGAACTTATGAAAATGATTGTACTTTATGACAGTTGTTCAGCAGTATGCACTCGTCTATCTGATAGACGGACTTTCTAATTAATTACCATTTACCCCATGAAAAAGGAAAAGGTCAAGGAATTGGGTGGTTATTTTCTTCTGTAGAATTATTTTGTTCAGAAATTCATGTCTTTACACCCCCCTCATCACCTCCACAAATTCTGTGCCCCTTTCTGGTAAATTTTTTGGTACTACTTAAATACAGAGGTCCCGACGCATCTACGTAGCCCTAACCCTAACCAACCCTAACACTAACCAACCCTAACCCTAAAAACTAACCCTAACTAGTGTGCACTGTAAAAACATTGTTACGTAGATGCATCAGGACCTCTGTATTTAAGTAGTGTCAATTTCTTTACCATTACTCCTGTGACCGTCCGTACGTCCACCCATCTTTTCCACCCACTATTCTTGTGAGGGTTGTGGATTTCGTCATCTGGCACCTCCTCTTTATAATCTATCAGAAGCAACCTTCGTTAGACTTTCTGGCTGGGTTTTTGTGTGTGATCAACTGAGATTAAGGATATCCAACCATCTTGTTCTTGATCCACCACTCGGAGACAGATATAATAGTAAAACATTACAGAAGTATTCTGCACAAAAGAAATATATGTTAACAGAAAATCTAATCAAAAGTGAAATAAAAAGAAATTGGGTTAGCAGAATGATAGAATGGGAGTGTGCTGAGCTCATAACCCAAGGCTCCGATCGAAACTACGCTCTGCTAACTTTGTAGGTGCAGGAATAGCTCTTCGCGGTACCTTGGGCAATATCTTTCACTATTGTCCCGAACTGTCCAATGCCTTGCGAATAAATTTGGTTGAAGGAAATTGTATGCAAGCTCGTCGCATATATATGTGTGTGTGTGTGTGTGTGCGTCGTGCACACCACTTTGACAACCGGTGCAGGTTTGTTTACGTCCCCCGCAACTTACTGGTTCGGGAAGAGACAGCGTTAGAATAAGTAGCAGATTTTTAAAAAGAGTATGTATTGGGGTCGATTTGTCCGACTAAACAATTCAAAGTGATGCCCCACCCAGCATGGCTACCGTCCTTAAAAAGATGAAATGCAGTTGAGAATTTTTAAAAGAAAATAAAAGTTGACCGGAAGTGATGTGAGTGATATCCTATAATTTCAAGAAGGAAACTGGTGAAATCCCTTTATTTTATTAACAGATCTCCCTCTTTATATAGTACCTTCCTGTGATATCTTACGTATTTCAGATATAGCACTACATCATTCCAACGTACTATTATACCTAGCAACGAACAGAAGTGAAGAGATTCGTTGGCTTACGTGTCGACGCATTATAGACTGCAATGCGATAATCCTGCAGGATTAATGAACTGTACTGAAAGAACCGAAGGGAAACAGTGGAATAAATCCTTTAATTTCACTATCAAATGTTTACACGAAAATTATCGGTGTTTACCGTTGACATTTCCGGTCATTTTAGTTTCACTTTTTGAACCTCTGAACTGCATGTCAGCCGAACATTAATATCGACATTTTCCATTTGAATTTACACATTAAATTTCTGAAGATGACGGTTACATTTTATTTTAAGGTGCTAAAAAAATGCGAAACCACAAATACTACACGGTATAAACAACAAACATCTACAATAAAATTCACGATTCAATATTTGTTAGATTGTTTGTGGCAATAAAGATATATCATATTTCAATAGTATCTGAAGCGGATTTCATTATAGATATATGTTTAAGAGGTACTTGAACTCAACCTGTGTCAAATTTACCTCTTGAACATGCTACATCAATTATTTTATTTAATTCTAGTTAACAGGGATTATATTCTTGTATATGAGATAGAGTAACTCAGGAGGCATAACACTAATTCTTTTGGTATTGGAGGTACTACAGTACCGTCAGTATTATAATTCTTTGAGATTCAAGAAATAGTTTGTGGCTCTAACTAGGCCAGACTAATTTTAGATATTCTCTCTGAAGTATTATTTAACATTTAAACTGACCATATCAGGCCCAAATATTGTTTGTTTTCTCTTCAAACTAGCCAGATCTGGCCTCTCACACCTCCCTTACATTGTAATTCTAAAAATAAACAGTTACACCATTGAAATCTCAAAGCTACAAGATAATATATGATCAATTCCAACCAATAAATAAGTATTGCATTTGACAGAACAGTTTGAATACTAAAGGGTTAAACCCTATTTCTCATATTCTTTTAGTTGTTTCACTCATTGGACTGTGGCTATGCTGGGGCTCTGCTTTGAAGGGTTAAGTTGATCAGATTGATCCTAGTACTTATTTTAAACTTCTTCTTTATTCTATTGTCTTTTTTTTTTACCGAATCCCTGTGTTGTGCAGACACAAACAAACCAACACTGGTTGTCAAGCAGTGAGAAAAAATGCAAAGATGCTCCCGGGCACACACATACATATTTACATATAATAGGTTTCAGCACAGTCTCAAATTCACTCACAAGGTATTGGCTGGCCTTGGACTATAGAAGATATTTATTTGCTCAAGGTGTTATGAAACCCAAAATGATGTGGCTGAGAAGCAAACTTCTTAACCACATAGGTAATGCTTCATCATATATATTCCCATGTTCCTTCACTCGTTTAATGTTTGTTTCTCCATGTTAGCATCAGTTACACAGGGTTTTATTCTCGGCAGGGTTGTATGGCTACATGCTCTTATTGTTGTCAACCCAAAGATGCATTTATTTATTCCAGAGGTCTTCAGAAGTGTAGGGTGATCAATCAATGAAGAATGTCATCTCTGTTTTGCTCAAGTGGTAACAAGCATAGAATAATCAAGATACATGGAAATTGAGGTACACATGCACACACACACACACACAAACGTGTGCATATATATATATATATATATATATAAAATCATCATCATTTAACACCTGTTTTTCATATACTGGCATAGGTTAGATGGTTTGACATACATATATAAACACAGGATTTGAAACTGAGCTCCTGTAAGTTACATGCTCAAAAACCTAAAAGATTGTAGGATAGTTAGCACTCCGTCGCTTACGACATCGGGGGTTCCAGTTGATCCGATCAACGGAACAGCCTGCTCGTGAAATTAACGTGCAAGTGGCTGAGCACTCCACAGACATGTGTACCCTTAACGTAGTTCTCGGAGATATTCAGCGTGACACAGTGTGACAAGGCTGACCCTTTGAATTACAGGCACAACAGAAACAGGAAGTAAGAGTGAGAGAAAGTTGTGGTGATAGAGTACAGCAGGGTTCGCCACCATCCCCTGCCAGAGCCTCGTGGAGCTTTAGGTGTTTTTGCTCAATAAACACTCACAACGCCCGGTCTGGGAATCGAAACCGCGATCCTATGACCGCGAGTCCGCTGCCCTAACCACTGGGCCATTGCACCTCCACTGTAGGATAGTACAGAGCATGCTATACAATGTCATCTGACTACTGTATTGTCTGAGTAGCATGGAACTTTATGGCAGCTCAGTTTTAAATTCTGTGTTTATTAAATGAAATTTATCTCTTACTGGATGGGGGTAGTTTTTTTGGCTGATTGTACTAATAAAAGAACAGAACAGTGCACTATATATATATATATATATATAGTATCAATGAATTTTATAACTGTTAGCTGCTTTTTTGTAGGTTTTTATATTACTATTTTTATTTGTGTTTATAACATTTTAAATCCAGATTTTGAAACCTTAGAATTAAGGTTGGGTGTTATTACATGAATGCTAGCTTGTAAAAATACTTGCAATTTTTTTTTTTTATGTATATATAACAAAAACCACTATTATCTTAGTACCAGCCTTTAGTGATACAGAGATATTTTTTTGCCCAAAATTAGCAATGTGCCTTATACTTGAGGGAAAATTATAGCTGAATAAACACAATATTTCAGTTTATTAAGTTTAGAATTTTGCTTGCACAGTTTTTGTCATAATGACATGCAGACAGACATTGCACATTCATAAAGAACTAGGCTAACCATTATTCCTCTTTGTATATGATTTGCAAGGACAATTACAAGTTCCTTCAAGGTAGCCTACTATGGGCAACAGATAAAATTTGTGGCTGGTGCAAAGTTCCAGCTAGACCTAGGGTGACTTGATGGTGGGTCATTGAAGAAAAACAGTACCATAAGAGCAAAGAAACAGGCATGGAGGAACTGGAAGGTAGCTAGAAGGGAAGCTAGGTGACAGGTATATTTCACTTGGGGAAAAGCAAAAAGGAAGAAATTTGTCAATGTTCCGTGGTGTAAGAACTAGAGGCATGAGATCTTCTGGATAGTAAGACAGCATGCAAAGAAAATCATGATGTAGATGAGAAGTGTACTTGAATGAATGATGGCATTCTGGAAAAAAAAGAGGTGGCACGAAAGTGTCACTATGAAAGGCTGCTAAATGTGGAGAATGCATGGGAAAATGAAAGTCTTCTTAATGTGGACCCAACAGAGAGACCAGCTATCCAAGTAGACAGCTGCATGGTTGATAAGGCAATTAAGGATATGAAGATCAGGAATTACCACCAGGACACTTAAGATATCTGGCAGGGTGGGATATGGCCTGAATACTTGTACAGTTGAAAAGGTCATCCAAAAGGAGTCGTATTCAATAACTGATGTAGCAGCACCATAGTCAGCTGCTACATAGGTAAAGGAGATGTCTTAGACAAAAGTAGTTACAGTGATATCACATTGTTGTGTGAAGCTCTACTGCCTACTTTGGTGTGGTTTGTATGGTTGGACACCTTTCCTAATGTTTACTGCTTTACAAAGTGTACTGGAAGCTTGTTATGTGTCACCAGCAGCAGTGAGGTCACCAAGTAACTTGCAAGACAAGGACTTCTTAGGGGAGTAATAAAGAAAAGCCGTTGGAAAACATATTATAGCAGCGACTCCATCTAAGAATATCTGAAGAAGGAATTGTATTCCGAAATATCATTGGACTATAGATAACTAAATTACAACAGGTATATAGTCCATTTTTTGTATTATAGTGCATTGTTGTACCATTCAAAACTTTTTATTCTTGAGGGAGATGGCTTTGTGCCAGGTAATGAGAAGTTTGTGTATGAAAAGAGGGACAGAAATGGGTGTCTGGTAGTAGAGGAGATACATAGCTACCTCAGTTGGAGAGAGAGAGATCTTGGTGAAGATGTAATGGGGCATGCAGCCAAGTGACAGGGAGGTGTATAAAGTGAAGCGGACCAGGGATTGGATTTGGATAGAGTGTGTGGGTAGGTAAATTTCCGAGATTGCAAAAGGTGACTGAATGGCAGAAGTAGGGGCTGGGGGTGAGAAGATGTAGTGAGTGGATACAGGTTGGCAGAGGGTGTGGGTGTTTGGTGGATATGTTGTAGGGAAGAGATTTAACAGAGGCATGTAATGTGCAGGTAGAATTTTCAGGCTGGATACAGCCAGTTTAAGTGCTAAAGAGTTAAAAATATTATCATTTGGGAGAACAATGACCAAACAAGATCTATGATCTTGATTCATGTATTCATATTCTGCTGTATCACTATATCCAAAATATTTTATAACTCAATTAAAAAAACCTTTATTCTTTTTTTCTAGGATGATGGTAGAAAGTTAACTTATTGACCATGACTCAGTGGATGTGTGAAATCTTTGAGTAGGAAACAAAAACTACAGTACAATAAATGGAATGAATTAAATGCTCAATAAAAGGAAAGTTCTGGTTGAAATGCAGTATTAATAAGGAAAGAAAATGATATTTAAACACCAAACAATTTAATTGATGAACACATTGCACAGCTAAAAGTAGCAAGCACAATCTGTTTTACTGAATGTTTACTGATTTGGAGAAATTCATTTGATTTATTGTTGTCCAATGGTGAACACTCACCATCCATGTATATGCACATGTACATGTGTGCTTATGCACATATACAGACATACACACATATACATGCAACACTCATATACTGATTTTGAATTGGCGTCATTAAGTATGAATTAAAACATCACCCTGTTCTTTAATGTCTGGGAAATATTCTAATAAGGATATTTTCCAGAATGCTACTAGTCCTGATGAAATGTTTTCTAAATGCAACATGGCTTCTTCTGATGCAGTTGACTTTATTGCTGATGTAAACAATCAGACTTCTCAGTCTGAAAAACCTTATAAGTGTAGCTACTGTAAAAAATCTTTTACTCAATCTGGCCATTTGACCACACATGTTCGTACACACACAGGAGACCGGCCATTCCAGTGTCCTTACTGCCCAAAGGCTTTCACTGACCGAGGCAATCTTAATACGCATATTCGTACACATACAGGTGAGAAACCATTCAAATGTGAATTATGTGAGAAGGCTTTCACATTTCATATTCAATTGAGTCGTCACAAAAAAGTTTGCATGTCCAGGAATACAAATTCCACATCAAGTTTTCAGATGGATGAAAAGAACAATAATCATAACACTACCATTGCTGTTGCTAATCAATCTCAATTTAATAATTTTACATCTGATATCAGTCCTATACAAAGTGCTCCTTTTAGTGAAAATAGTTTATATTCAGCATCATCTGGTTTTATCTTAAGTGAATGTTCTGATGATATGCAACAACCCACTAATTTGTTTTTCAGTAAAAATGAAGCAAACAATGCAGTCTCCAGTTTCCATAATGAATCAACATCATCAAATAACATGTACAGTGATGCAAAAGATTCCTCTTCCATTTGTGGCTCATCGAAAGATTTACGTGAAATTTCTGCTGACACAGTTGTGTCCAGTTGTAGTTTGTTAAATACAGAAACTTATGATTTGTATAAGTCTGAGGATGAATCCTTGCCATACACAAATGTCTCAAAACATGAGAAACATAAATTCCACCCCCAAACCAATAGTATATATGTAACTGCTAATATGACTAACACTGGTTTTAATAGTCAACAGATTGAAGAAAGTGGAACTAGTTCCATACAGAAAAATGCTTGTCTCTCTGAAAATATCAAGTATGATAAAATTATCTATATTGATTCTGATTCACCTAATGGTACTTCTGAAGAAGTTAAATCCACTTTTGATGCTAACACAGTGCCAGAAGATGAAGTTCCTTCATCTAATCCATCAGATCTTCTAAGTGGGAGTGACAAGACAACAACTGACATTAGGAACCAAGAGGATTTAATTAATAGTAACACAATTTCAAAGAAACCTGTCCATCGAAAATCTATTTTTTGTGATGTATGCAAAAAGACTTTCCATCATTCTTACCAGTTAGTAATACACTTGAATTCTCATAATTGCCAAAGAAATTTTGAGTGCAAATTTTGTGGCAAAACATTCCAACAAGTTGCTCGTCTCAATTCTCATTTACACACACACACTGGAGCCAAACCATATAAATGTTCATTTTGTGGTAAAGGGTTTGCTGATCGGAGCAATCTTAAGTCTCATCGTCGTCTTCACACAGGTGAAAAGCCATTCAAATGTACTTTATGTTTTCAAGAGTTCACGTTTCACATCCAACTTAATCGCCACAAACGTAATTGCAAAGCAGCTGAGCCTGTTGTATTGGAGAGCAATACATCATTTAGTAGTACTGATAATAATAATAATAATAATGATGTTGATACTTTACTACCAACCATCTCAATGCCATCCCATGTTTACAACATTAACAATAGCGGTACCAATTACAGTATCCAACTTAATCCAGATTTCATAAAAAACTGTGATAATTCCGAAACTCTTAATAGCTCAGTGAATTCTTCCTGTGAAGTAGATTCTACTTTAAATCAATCCGATTTGATAGAGCCTGGTAGTAAAGATAACATTGTTGATCTTACTGTTGAAACACCAGATAATAGCACTGATGAGCAAAATATCTGTTTGAAACCATGGAAAACTACTGATAGAAACCTTTTATCCAGGTTATCTACATTTGATGGTAAACTTCAAGATAATACTTCTAACCAACAGATAGAGTTCCCTTCAGAGTTTTCTAAAGACTGCTTAAGGCAATGTCACATTGACTTGTCTGAGGATTATGATAATGACCTGACAACTACTACCAATTGCAATAGCAATACCTCTGACTATAGTTCTTTGTCTTCAGGATCAAAATCAGAGGAAGCTTTGTTAACTTGCCAATATTGTTACAAGTCATTTTCTAAGAAGGATGACTTAGACAAACATTGTAAGAAAAGCCATAGCAAATTTCCTTTAGAAACCTTCAAAGTGAAAGCCAATGTGAGCAACATGAAAAAGCCTTATACTTGCAAATTTTGTCCCAAATCATTTCTACAACCTAGTCATTTAAATGCCCATATCAGGACTCACACTGGAGATAAACCGTTCACTTGTCAATTTTGTAATAAGGCTTTCTCTAATCAAAGCAATCTTAACACCCACATGAGGCTACACACTAAAGTGAAACCCTTCAAATGCCTTAGCTGTAACCAGTCCTTCACATTTCACATTCAGTTGCAACGGCATAAAATTAAATGCTTTGGTAACAAGAATCTCTCCATACAATATCCATCCAAAGAGAAAATATCAACTATTTCACTTATCTCTCAAGTAGACAAGCTTTCCAGTTTTGAACAAAGTGGAACAGAATTAAGAAACAAAGAGTCAAGACATTTCATCTCATCCGTTAAAGAAGCTAATGGTTCTCCAGACAGTTGTTATATGGAAAACCCTTCAAATACTACATCATCTCTTCAGGTTAACACAGCCAACAAAACAGTAAAGACAAATAATTGTGAAACACATTACAGCAATCCGTTAAGTATTGGTGTAATGGAAGAGAATCAAGTGGAAGTTGCTGATGTTGGTGAAACTAAAGAAAATGTACCAGAAATCAAGGAAGAATGGAAAAAACACAATATGTCGATGAGTACTGAAATAAATCAGTCTGATGCAGCTGATTCATTAACTAGAAGTAAGTCTACTACTGAAGAGTTAACCCTTACTGAAAAATCCATTGTAGAATCTACACCAATAGATAAATCTTTAGAGCTGACTGATAAAAATCAAATTCCCTTGCAGTCAAATTTGCTGAGTTATCATCCTGGGAAAAAGTTATTTCGTTGTAAATATTGCAAAAGGAATTTTCTTGGACTTTATCTACTGTCAGTGCATCTACGATCCCACAACTTTGCAACGAGTGAGAAAATGTTTGAATGTGCTTTATGTAAAAAGTCTTTTCAGAAGGCTGGCCAGCTTAATAGCCATGTACGTACACACACAGGAGTCAAGCCATTTTTGTGTCAGTATTGTGGGAAAGCCTTTGCTGACCGTAGTAACTTGAATACTCACAGGAGAACTCACACTGGAGAAAAACCATTTAAATGTTTATTTTGTGGAAAAGCTTTTACATTTCATATCCAGCTTAGTCGACATAAAAGAGTCTGTAAACCTTCAGCATTAGCACAGTTACATCATCAATATCAGAAACGAAGTAATTCTTTGCAAATTCCTCTTCAAAATACTGTAGAACAAACTAATTTGGCAAATAATTCCAGTCTTTCAAAGAAACTTGGCCAATCTGGAGATATATTTTTCAGTGACAAAACAACTGACCGCATACTCAACAGTAATGAAATCCATTTTAAGGATCCTTTATCAGTTCAAGTTTACAATAACCAAGCTGAATCAATGATGCCTTATAGTACCACTAGTCTACAGGAAGAAGCTGAATTACAGGATTGTAACAACAGAACTGTTACTAGCAGTAAGTCAGACAATTTACTCCTTCCAAGACCTGGTAACAGTTTAGAACAGGCTGAACAAAAACCAAATTTTAATTATCAGGATGCTTCCTCTAGAAAAGCTGTGGAATTAAAAACTATCTCTACTCAACAGAACTTAACAGAAAATCAATGTAATCCAGATGTGTATAGCAATGATATCATAAAATCATCCCGATTTTCTGAAGACCAAGATTCTATAAATAATTCTTTGTCAACTTTTACATGTAACAAAATATCAGGGACTGCTAACAAAAACTATTGCAATGATAATGTTTCCCGAATGAATTCATTAACACAATCTGGAGAGGAAGCCAGTTCTTTTGTGAAACCAGGCATATTTTGCAATGATAATGACAATGTTGAAATGAGATCCAATGTCTCATCATATACTCAAAGAAACAATGAGAGTTTGGCCACAAATAGCAGTTTGTTTCCTTGTTGTTACTGTGGTAAGGTTTTCAAACTAGTGACTACACTAGCAGTTCATATTAGGTTACATACAGGAAGTAAAGTATATGAGTGTGAATTTTGTGGTGAAACTTTTTATCGATTTACAGAGCTAGCAGTTCACTTGAAGCTTCATCCCCAAGAAATATTGTTTCAGTGTGAATATTGTGATCTGACGTTTTCACGTGATTGTCATTTGCGACTCCATGAAAAGAGCCACTTGTTAAAGGATGGAGTGCTTCAGGAGAGCATAGCTCAGAAAACCTTAAAGCAGAAATTAAATAATGACAATAATTTCATTTGTCCTATATGTTATTGTATATTTCCCAACAGTTTTACTTTAGACAACCATTTAACAACTCACACAGCTGGGAAATTATATCAGTGCCAAACATGCAAACAAGCTTTTACATTTCCTCAGCCTTTCAAAAGGCACATTCAAGAATGTCAACAATTATTGAAGGATCAAGAATCTACTTTTATCTTGGAGCCAATTTCAACCCAGAACTCACAGCCATTTTCCTCCCAAAATGTCTTCAGAAAGGATTTGTTGGCTAATAAGACTTCTCGAGAACAGCTGCAACCTGTTGGTTTATTTTCAAATACTGGAAGACTCTCCTCTTTAGCAATGGAATTATGGAAGCTGCCTCCCAATCTTGATACCATAAACCAGCATAAAAAGCAATTTACAGATAATAACAATTCAGTTCTCTTAGCCCCTTCAGAAATTGATGGTAATGAAAACTTAGTGTGTAATTATTGTGAACGTAAATTTTCTTCTTGCAAATCACTTAATTTACATCTTAAAACTCATCATGCAAATTTTAGCACCAAGAAAGTGTATCGTTGTGAATTTTGCATGAAACTCTTTTTCCAGCAATTGTTACTTGATAAACATAAAAGAACTCATCATACCCAAAACCCATATAATTTAAAGCGAGAAAGTCTTAAATGTCGATTCTGTGCAAGGACATTTCAACAGTCGAGCCACCTGAAATCACATATTCGGCACCATACAGGTGACAAGCCTTTCAAGTGTCAATACTGTGGTAAAGCTTTCTCTGATCGCAGTAATTTGAATACTCACATCCGTACACATACAGGAGAAAAACCATTCAAATGTACCAAATGTAGGTGTGCATTTACATTTCACATCCAGTTGACACGGCATAAAAGAATTTGTCAGAACCCCAGAGATGAGACAAACTCAACTACAGTCTCTGGAGATAGACAACAACATGATGAATCTAGATTATCTCAGGCAACAAACTCCTTTAACCATTGTTTCCCAGAATCAACATCAAGTTGTAGTATTCCTGACGTAGCACAGTCAACAAACGAACATTCTGAAAATATAAATCTTGAAAGTAATTTAAGAATTCCATTGTCCCCTTTGTTTTTCAGTAGTAATATTTTAGAAGATAATAACTTAAATCAACCAAGAATTTTGACTTCATCCAATTCAACAGAGCAGTTTGCTTCAAAGCTACCAGATACATCATCCAAATGTGATTCCAGATTATCTGATAGAGTTTCAACTACAAAAAGTAGCAGTCATTCTCCAACTAACCTTCATTCAAGTCATTATAACACTGAAGCTGATGTTTTAGATTGCAAACCTATCATTGAAGTAGATGCTAATATTTATTTGCAGCCCACTGTCAGTATAAAATCTGAACCTTTTCCCCCAGATGAACAACTTTTAGTTTGTCCATCTGAGATCACTTCTAACATGCCATTTAATGTGAATACAGATAAAATGTTTAATGATACTAGGAATACTTCAGAGTTGGAAAAATTTCCAGATTGTGCTAAAGAAGAAGAAGATTTGAAACCAGATATCGTATCAGTAGATTATGTTAAATGTCAAGGGGATGAGATTGGTAAAAGACAAATTTCTACAATTGATTCTATTCAAATGGAAGAAAATCCACATTCAATAAATAATTCATTTTCAGACACAAATCATTCCACATGCAGTAGTGCAGCTAATAAGTCTTCTGAACATGTGGAAGATGTTTCTAATACTAATGAGAATGAGAACTCTTCTAGTAAACCTCTTCACAGTTATACTGCTGTTGATTGTCTATTTGGTAGTGATGTGACTATTCCAGATAAAGATAACACACATTCTTTGAAACCAAACCACTTAGATGAAACATAATTTACCATAAAGCTCACTCTTCATAACCTAAAACAATGAAATTATAGAAAACACAAAACTCAAACAATACTACACTACTGTTGTTTATAGTGTTATTGAGTGTATTAAATTTTGTGTTGATTTTAGTTCTGCTGATATCACACTTCACGAATACAACCCATTTGTACAATTATAGGCAAAAACCGTCCAATCTTTTCAAAGTGTATTACTTTTTCTCTCTCTCTCTTTACAAAACAATCTTCATTACTAAATGTGAAGTGAGATCAAAACGTTCTGAGATAAAATTTATTGCAGAATGCTTCAAAAGGTTTCTCATCTTCTGTTCATTTTTATAATTTTCACAATTTTTTCATTTTTATACAAAGAAAAATAAACATATCAATATGTCAATCAGTCACACATATTTTATACATTTAACAATTGTTTTTTTTTTTTCCAGATTAAATTAGCACATACACCTGTCTATGTATTACAATAAAGCTGAATTGAATTTTTATTTTACATTTAATAGATTTCTTTTATCTTTCATGTGTTTCAGTTATTGGCCTACGACTATGCTGGAGCAGCATCTTGAAGAGTTTTTAGTTGAACAAATTGATCCCATTATTTACATTCTTAACATCTTGTTGTTAACACAACGTTTCGGCTGATATACCCTCCAGCCTTCATCAGGTGTCTTGGGGAAATTTCGAACCTGGGTTCTCATTCCTAAGGTATTTTTCGATCTTATTATTATTCAGGTCACTGCTTGTAATCGAACCTGGAATCTTGGTGTTAGTAGCCCGCGCTCTTAAACAACTACGCCATATGCCTGTGAGCATATGGCATAGTGGTTAAGAGCGTGGGCTACTAACCCAAAGATTCCAAGCAGTGACCTGAATAATGATAATAATAATAATAATGATAACATCGAAAAATACCTTAGGAATGAGAACCCAGGTTCGAAATTTCCTCAAGACACCTGATGAAGGCTGGAGGGT
>NC_068995.1:35955374-35956197 GCF_001194135.2 Octopus bimaculoides | reverse complement strand
AGGTTCGAAATTTCCTCAAGACACCTGATGAAGGCTGGAGGGTACATCAGCCGAAATGTTGTGTTAACAACAAACAAGATGAAGACAAATATCCGTCAAATGATTACAGGAATGTAAACAAACCAACAACAGTTGTCAAGAAGTGATGTGTGTGTGTTTGTGTGTTTGTGTGAAAAATAGACACAAAGACACACCCACGCATAAATAGACATTATACAGTTCTGGCACTGTTATTCTCTATATCATTCAAGGGGAAATGTAATTGCTATCTCTAGTGATTGAGTATCTGTCATTGACAAGACCAAGGAAGGTCAAAATCACACAATTTGGTGGTCACAGCACTGGAGGTGGCAGAGATCTATCTCTCTGCTTGTGATATAAACGAGTGCGTTTTGCACCAAGAACCAATATGAGAGCTTTTTTTCTCATGGTAACTACTGCAGTATGGTTAGTTCTAACAGAACATCCATGTTTAAGTGGGAATAAATATTAAAGAGTAAAGATACATTTCAGTCATGAATGACCATGGGATTGTACCTAAAGGTTCCCTTCTGAGGCACAAGTCCAGGCAACGTTGTTTATAGAAGACCAGCAGTTGCCCATGCATACCAGTCTTCCCCTCTTCATGCTTCTGATGATATCCAAGGGAAAGGCAAACGCCGATACAGCTTGGTACCAGTGACATTGCAACTCATTTCTACAGCTGAGTGAACTGGAGCAACGTAAAATAGTGTCTTGCTCAAGAACATAACATGCAGCCCAGTCTGAGAATCAAACTCACTACCTCATGATTGTGAGTCCGACGCTCTAACCACTGAACTAT
>NC_068995.1:35952832-35955289 GCF_001194135.2 Octopus bimaculoides | reverse complement strand
TATATATATATATATATATATATATATGACAGGCTTCCACACAATCTTTATCTACACATATATAGGCATTTTATGAATGAAGGTGCACAGCAGATTATGTTGGCTTGCATATGTAACTGCATATTCCATGTGCAGCATGAGCACGTGTTGGTAATTTTAACCAACTAATGTTGTATGACCAACTGTAAAATTAAAAGAAAAGTTTAATGATGTACCAGTCTCCGTATTCTTCGTAATTGTTTGAAATCTACCCTCCTGATAATATTCATAATCCAGGGAAATGAACCATCAGAAGAATTACAGCAGGATTGCTTATATTAAGCAATCATTGATGTTTATTACTACTTGATGTGGCTAGCAGTAACCTGGAGTATGCCTAAGAGTCATTGTGGTACCTGCCTGGATAATTTATTCCTATATACTACCTTATATGTATATACATATATATATATTTCGTTTTTGTATCTTGTTTTGCAAGATTCTTTATGTGGATCCATGTGTTGAAGCAAATTATGTTGTGTCTAGGGAGAGTCCTAGTCTTTATGTCTCATTATCTAACACACTCACCAGTTTAATTTCCACTCATTTATTATCTATATTCTTTGAAAATTTTCGTTGTGTTTGCAACCTTGTCAATGGATGTCAATAAGTGGAAATCAAAACCATTGAGTGTGTTAGATAATGAGGCATTAAGACAGTATGACTTTCCCCAGAAACAGTATATGGAGTGGCTGTGTGGTAAGTAGCTTGCTTACCAACCACATGGTTCCTTGTTCAATCCCACTGCATGGCACCTTGGGCAAGTGTCTTCTATTATAGCCTCAGGCCTACCAAAGCCTTGTGAGTGGAGTTGGTAGATGGAAACTGAAAGAAGCCCGTCTTATGTGTAAATAGATATATGTATGTATGTGTGTGTGTGTGTGTGTGTTTGCCCCCCCCACACACACACACAACATCACTTGACAACTGATGCTGTTGTGTTTCTGTCCCCGTGAATTAGTGGTTTGGCAAAAGAAACCGATAAAATAAGTACTAGACTTACTAAGAATAGGTCCTGGGGTTGATTTACTCAACTAAAGGCGGTGCTCCAGCATGGCCACAGTCAGATGACTGAAACAAAAGAATAAAAGAATACAAGAATTACAGAATGGAGTAGGAAAAATCCAGGCTACATCTATTTCATAGTGAGTGAAACCTCAGAAGTGGTAAAATCCAAGTGAGGTGTATATCACTGGCTACTCCTCAGGCCAAGGATATCTTGATTGGACTAAAGGTTACATTGTCGCAAGGAGGGCACAGTATGTGAGAGGGATATACCCCTCACATACTGTGCCCTCCATACATTCTGATTGAATCCTCTCTGCATCAGCATATACCTCCTTGCGACAATGTCGCTTTTAATCTAATGAAGATATCCTTGATCTGAAGAGTAGCTGGCATTATACACCTTGCTTGAATTTTACCACTTCTGAGGTTCCACTCGCTATGAAACATATGTAGCCTGGATTTCCGATACTCCATTCCATAACTCTTGTAATCTTTTTTGCACACTCAGAAACCCTGGTTGCCTACCGTGGAATATAAAAAGAACTTTTTTTCTGCTTTTCATTCTCCGATAAAGAAAAATATCTGCAAACTTCCATCTCAATAAACCACTATTGTTCCTGAAAGTTGTTTTTTTATATTTACTATTTCACTATGGATTGCTCAAAGCTAACTTTCTTCCTACACCAAGATCCCTGGATCTTACATTTATACATATATATATATATGTGCATATAGTGGTTGGTATTAGGAAGAGCATCCAGCTGTAAAAATACTGCCAAAACAGTTACAGAAGTCTGGTGCAGGCTTCTGCCTGGCTGGCTCTTGTCAAACCATCCCACCCATGCCAGCATGGAAGGCGGACATTAAACGATGATGATGTTGATGATATATATTTATTATTTATATATATATCATTTGAATAACGAGAGAGATGGAAAATGGAAGATACGAGAATGTTTATTAATCACTACAATTGTTTTGATCCATCTAGCATTGATTCCTCATGGGTGCGATACTTAACTGGTTTTGGAGTATCCGACAGTGTAAATGTGTTTCTTCAGGTGATTACAAGATGTATCCGGTTAATATAATGATTGTTCTGCAAGATATCTTCTCAGTTTGTGTATAGAAAAGCAGCACATTATATATATATATATATACATATATATATATATATATAATATATATATCATCATCATCATCATCATCGTTTAACGTCCGCTTTCCATGCTGGCATGGGTTGGACGATTTGACTGAGGACTGGTGAAACCGGATGGCAACACCAGGCTCCAATCTAATTTGGCAGAGTTTCTACAGCTGGATGCCCTTCCTAATGCCAACCACTCCGAGAGTGTAGTGGGTGCTTTTACGTGTCACCTGCACGAGGGCCAGTCAGGCGGTACTGGCAAC
>NC_068995.1:35950150-35951552 GCF_001194135.2 Octopus bimaculoides | reverse complement strand
CCCTTTGAAATACAGGTACAACAGAAACAGGAAGAAAGAGTACAGCAGGGTTCGCCACCATCCCCTGCCGGAGCCTCGTGGGGCTTTAGGTGTTTTCGCTCAATAAACACTCACAACGCCCAGTCTGGGAATCAAAACTGCGATCCTATGACCGCGAGTCCGCTGCCCTAACCACTGGGCCATTGTAAGGTGGTTAGCTGGCAGAAACGTTAGCACACCAGGCGAAATGCTTAGCAGTATTTCATCAGTCTTTATGTTCAAAGTTCAAATTCTGGCAAGGTCGGCTTTGCCTTCCATCCTTTCGGAGTCGATAAATTAAGTATCAGTTGCGTACTGAGGTCGATTTAATCGACTGGCTCCTTCCCCAAAATTTCAGAACTTGTGCCTACTGTATAAAAGAATACATATATATGTGTGTGTGTGTGTGTGTACACAAATACACATATATACATACATACCTACACACACATACACACATGTATGTATATATATTCAACTTACGATGAAAGTAAACAAAGTTTGCTTTAGTCGCGTTGGGATGTATTGAAAGATACAGAAATAATTTATTCTCAAATGCATGATAATGGCATGAACAGGATAAACTATCCATATATTACAGAGATGTGAGTTCGAGTCTCATGGCCAGCCAGTAACGATTTTTCTGTAATATATACATAGTTTATCCTGTTCATGCTATTGTATTAGCATTATCATGCGTTTGAGAATAAATTATTTCTGTATCTTTATATATGTAATATATAAGACGAAAGATGTGTGTATATATGTGACCAACAATAGGCTTTATTCCACGTAAAATCATTTTTCATCCAATTTCGTTCATGCTTGACAAATTGACACAAGGTTCTACAGTCTTTAGATTTGTCACTTATGGAGTAATAGGGCATCTTGGGTCAGAAGGTCAGAAAAACATACTTATAGTGACTATTGTGGAGAAGAGAGGTAACTCTTTGCGAAGTAATGGAAGAAATTGCTTATCTCCCTTACACCAGAAGGTGTGTTTGTGTGTGTGTGTGTGTGCATCGTCTCGTTCTCATAAACATCCACAAACTCAAACAGTACAACGAATGCAGCTGTTACCATACGGCGTTCGGTAAATTCAGTAAAAATTATTTATTAATTTATTTATTTATTTTTATAATTCTGAAAAAGCTACAAATGAAGAATTTAGTGTGTTTGTGTGTGGGGCGGGGAGGTAATTTCAAAATGCTGATTTTTGCTAATTTTTTTGCTGATTCGTATTCTCCATAGCCGAAAACGGTTTTTGTGTAGAAAAAACAAATAAAACTTTTTTTTAAAAAAGGGGTGTTTTGGTTGGGTACAAAAGAAAGTCTTGCCGAGATGTGTGTTGTTCTGTTTGTGTGTGTGTGTGTGTGAGAGAGAG
>NC_068995.1:35942078-35950140 GCF_001194135.2 Octopus bimaculoides | reverse complement strand
TGTGGGGCGGGGAGGTAATTTCAAAATGCTGATTTTTGCTAATTTTTTTGCTGATTCGTATTCTCCATAGCCGAAAACGGTTTTTGTGTAGAAAAAACAAATAAAACTTTTTTTTAAAAAAGGGGTGTTTTGGTTGGGTACAAAAGAAAGTCTTGCCGAGATGTGTGTTGTTCTGTTTGTGTGTGTGTGTGTGTGAGAGAGAGAGAATAGCATACATTTTTTTTTTGTTTTTCCTCACATCTTTTTGGAATGAGTGTGTGAGTGATTGACTGAGAGAGAGAGAGAGAGAGAGGGAGAGGGAGAGGTGTTGTCGGAAAGAGAGAAAGAGTGTATCACTGTGTGTGAGAGAGAGAGAGAGAAATAGCGTAAATTTTATTTATTTACATTTTCTTGCATCTTTTTTTAGTGAGTGTGTGTTTGACTGAAAGAGAGTGCGAGAGAGGTGTTGTCAGTGAGAGAGAGAGAGGTGTGGTCAGAGAGAGAGAGAGAAGGTTCTTGCTCTGTATGTGTGTGAGAGCGAGGGGGAGAGTATGTGTCGTTGTGTATGTGAGACACCATTTTAAAATTTAAAAATGCTCATTCACCTGAGAAACATGTATGCATATGTATTTATGTATGTACGTGGCAGTTAATGGGTGTATGTATGTGTTTTTGTGTGCATGTGTGACTGATCCTACCCATTTTAAACATACATGACAACACCTCTCTCTCAGTCAATCACTCACACTCTCACTCACTAAAAAAGATGCAAAAAAACTAAATAAAAAAAATTATGCTATCACTCTCTCCCTCTCTCTCTCTTTCTCTGTCTCACACACACTTTCTCTCTTTCTCTTTGATTTTCAAAGAGATATTTACATCAGAAGGACAGTTGACCACTGTGATAATACATACTTTCTCTTGTCTGTCCCAAACAACAATATCCATCCTGTTATGCTTTCACTTGACAGATATTTTGATGGGAATGTTTCACCAGTATTCCTTGTGCTGATATTTGTGTATGTATTCAATAACTAAGGGGGTTCTCTATATTTATTCCAGGACAGTCTTTTCTCTGAATGGCATTGTATATTGTTTTTGTGACAATGTCATGTCACATAGGGAGGTAGTACCTTGATGATATTTTCGGGCAGCTGCTAATCATATGTAATGTCTTCCACAGATATATGACATAATCTACATTTATGGTTGCCCCTTAGAACACCAAATGCTTCACTGTTTTTTTGCTGATTAGGTATTTAGTAGCAATCTCCTGTGTGATGTTATGTAGTGGTCAGGAGTCTAAGAGAGGCTTTGCTTCATGTCAATATTGCTATCTTCTTCAAGTCTTCAAGAAACATACCCATATAACATCTTTTTTTGGTATGCTGAGCATTTCACCTCCAGGTCTTCTTTGAGGTATTCTAGTCCGGCTGATTTGGGGTTGTATAAGAGGTCATCAGGAAGAGAGTACTTCCCGAGGAGTTCACTTCCAACATATAGGATATTGTTTGCTTCACTTTTCAGCACTAAGCTAATGTATTTATTTTTGCTGCTGTTGTTTGGCACATGCTGTCTGAGAGAGACTATGTGACATTCAAAGGCTGTCTGCACTGATCTCAAGTCCCTGCCTCCTTTATTTCTTCTTAGGTAGAGCCTGTCGATATCACTATTTTTGTTGTTGTTAGAATCACTATCACTATTTTCCAGTTGATATTAGGATCTTGTGGATGTTAATGTCTATGGAGTGGGTTTCTTCTGCAGGCAAGTCAAATATTCCAAATGTTGGAATCAGCACTGGTACTGCAAATGCATTGTGGGATGTTGTTTTGTTGTAAGAGAAGAGTTCAGGCTGCCATATTTTTCTAAGTCTGGGGTAACTTTCCTGGGACACTCTATCTTTATTCACAGTACCCTAATATGGTATATTTTCATCAATGCCTAAGTACTTGTAAAAATAGTGAGACCATTGATGCACAAGATTTGTGTGAGGGACTAATTTTCCTCATTCAACAATCAAATAAGAACTTTTCTTCTGGCCAAATTCCATTCCAATGTCAGCTGAAAATGTTATTATTAATTTCAGTTGCTTTTTTTTTTTTTGGTATTGTTAACATTTTTAGCATAAATCTTGAGGTCATCCACAAAGAAATTATGGGTTACATTGACATCTCTTGCAGTTGCTGACCCTAGCATGTAGCCATTTGTTTTTTGCAGCAGGAATGATAATGGGTTTATTTCCAAAATGAACAGAAGTATAGAGACTATCTCTCTGGAATATTACCTTTGAAATATTTATAGCATTGGAGACAATCATTCCACTCACTGTTTTAAGTGTGAGGATTGTGGCCCAATTCTTTGTGAGCATCTCTATGTCAAATAGAAACTCATCATCAGCCATGAGTAGGGAATAGAGTCAAACGCCTTCCTATAATCAACCCATACCGTTGTAAGGCTCCTACGATGTTTTTTTTCCCCCTTTGACTGTACAGCTTCGTTTATCAGAAGTTGTTTGGCACCTTCCTACACTCCCTTCTTTCCACCAGCATGCTCATCAGTCACTGTGCTGTTGGACTCAAACTGATCCTGGAGGAATTGGTTGAGACAGCTTGTGTACGGTTTGTACATAATGTCTAGGCAAGCAATGGGCCTACAATTTTCAGGCAACTGTATGTGTGTGTGTGTGTGTGTGTGTGTGTATGTGTGTGTGTGTGTATGCATGTTTGGATGCACTCATACTATTGACAGTTCTTATGTGCTTCTAACTTGTAAAACGCACCCAGTGTTCAGAAGGGCATTCATCTGTAGAAACTATGTCAAAGCAGGCACTAGAGCTTGGCAGAGTTCTCTTTGTCATTGGCTCATGCCAGCATGGAAAATGGATGTTACATAATAATGATGATGATGATGTTGTGTGTGTGTGTATGGCTCAGTGGTTAGAGTGTAGGGCTCACAATCTTGTGATAATGAGTTTGATTCCCGGACTGGGCTGTGTGTTTTATTCTTGAACAAGAGACTTTATTTCACATTGCTCCAGTTCACTCAGCTGTAGAAATGAGTTGCAATGTCACTGGTGCCAAGCCATATCAACCTTTGCCTTTCCCTTGGATGACATTGGTGGTGTGGAGAGGGAAGGTTGGTATGCATGGGTGACTGCTGGTCTTCCATAAACAGCCTTACCTGGATTTGTGTCTCGGAGGGGAACTTTCTAAGTGCAATCTCATGGTCATTCATGACTGAAGGAGGTCTTTATATATATATATATATAATTTAGACAAAAGAATCAAAGTTCATGAACTCATCCATGAAAATCCAGTCATATATAGAAAAATTTAATAAGTAAATACACTAAAAAGAACTATAATAAAATACAAAGTGATAATCAATTGAAATAATAAAATGACTACACGTGTTTCATAACCAAATTTTCAAATAGAAAATAAAATCAAATCAAATCGATTAAAATAAATCGATTGAAAATCAATTCTATTCAAAAATATAGCTAATCTTCGGGTCAAAATGCAACAATAATAATAATAAAATGAATGTATGTATATCAACCAACAATAAATAACATGAATTTATATAAAAATACTCATTATATCAAGAAGTAAAAGTACTTATATTACTAATAAATAAAAGAAAAATATTTAACGATATTATACTTATCGAAGCTTTTATTTAAACTAAAATTAAACTTTATACTACTAACATATCGTTTATTAGAATATCAGCTAACAATATATAACAAATGAATTTCTATAAAAATACTTATTTTACCAATAAATAGTAATAATGTCGTTCACGTAGTGCTCTTCCTCCCTCGAACATATGAGCCAAAAACACCATATTACTAGAACTGTGAAGCGCACAGTTCTATAGAAGGATTTTTGTATTTTTTTCATAAACTGGGGGATGGCTACTGACATTAAGCTTAAGGATTATATAATGTACAAATATATATAGAAAGAATTAAAGAAAAAAGGACTCATTATATTGAAAGTTATCGATAATATTGAGTGATAATAGGGGGTGCTGCAGTTCCACAGTCTATACACGAGCTACCACTGGGATTGGATCTGTAGTCTTTGAATTAACTTTCTCCTGGTTTTGAGAAGCCTAATTTCTCAAGATTGGTATTTAGGCAGTGTGTTACATATCCAAGGATCCCAATAATTACAGGTATAAAGCTGAACATGTATATATATGTATGTATGTATATAAAGTCTGTGCTCTTCTACCTCAGAGTGTACGGGCATAGCTCTATAAATACATGTCTCTCTCTTTCTTTCCCTCTCTCTCTTTCTTTCTCTCTCTCTCTTTCTTTCTCTCTTTCTTTCTTTCTCTCTCTCTCTCTCTCTCTCTCTCTCTCTCTCTCTCTCTCTCTCTCTCTCTCTCTCTCTCTCTCTCTCTCTCTATCTATCAACACACACACACACACACACACACACACACACACGGATATCAATCCGATTGATATCCGAAAAAATTAATTTCTCATCTTCAGTGCAGAAAACGAAAATTACTATTTGTGTGAAAAAGTCGATGAAATTTGAAAGAAATTGATAAATAGTTGAATACAGTTTAAATAAAAATTCTCCAACAGAATAACGATTTATTTTATAGGCACAAGGCTTGATATTGTGACGGGATTCTGGTTTAGGCAACCACATAACACCTCAACTTTTTTTATTTTTTGGAATTTTGCCGATATTGTCATTGGTGTTTGAGACATTCGATTCATATTTTGTCTGTTATTTATTTTACCCGACTGTCCTAATAAAATAAGGTAGAGTTAACCTCGATGAAATTTGAACCCGAATAATAAGTATCCAAAACAAATATCGTATAGCATTTAGTTCATTGGTCTAGCAATTCTGCCACGAAACAAATTAAGAAAAACTTGTAAACTCAGCAGTTGATACGAAAGTACTGCTACTGTCCAGAAGCTGGCTTTGGAAGTAGGTTGAATGCACGTGGGTGGATGTTTACTGTAGTTAATGTTGCTTCCTGCTTGGTCGACGTCAAACCCGTTCTTATGTGATGGTTGTTTATTGCAATCGTGTACTTTGCTTAATGTCATCGTAAATACTTTGCGGGCAGAGGTAAAGAATACGTACACCATCCGTTTTCGGCATAACAAAAAACCCTAACCACTGGGTATACGTGTTCTTTACTTTCGCCTACTTTGCTTACGTCGCTTAATTGATACTATGCGATGTTATTAAAATAAGGATCGTTTTAGAGATGATGATAACATCTCCAGAATAACGTTGCATTTGGATTTGAGAACTTTTATTGAATACTACTGTTCTGGACTTTTGAAGTAAGTTTTTCATTTTCATTTCAACTTATTTCTACCAAATATAACTGCATATAATACTATGGTATTATCGGCACCTTTTCGTTTCAGGGACTCTTGAAAGTGAAACAAGTAAATTTATCGCTGTTATTTCCTTTTAATTATTCTAACTTTCTGAACTGTCGATACCCTTGGGTGTTACTAGCCAAGCTTTTCATAATTTAATTATCAATGTACTGACAATAAATGCAAATAACAGGCAGTAGAGGCCGGTTTGGTACCATGTACCTCACCGCAAAGCATTCAGTGTGACATTCTCATTGTTTTAGTGAGATTCACTTAATATTTTGAGAGTAAATTAATAATCCACATTAGCAAAGCATTAACTAGACAAATATGTCAAATGACAGCCGTGAGAGAGATTGTCTGCAAATTAAGGTGACAGTATTATTAAGAATATACTATTTGGCAGCCCAGAACGCGTGCATTTGTGTGTGATTTTATATCTATCTATCTACACACACACAGATATATATATATTTGAGAGAGAGAGAGGTATGGACCCAAAAATCAAAACGCAACGACAGCAAATCAAACTGTTGCCAACCAAGTAAATACGTTCGTGAATTGTTTTCAGTATTTACCAAAATTTATTTGAACATTTGTATATTGTTAGTAGATACTCAAAATTTCATGAACCCATTAACTGGTGTCCCGGAAAAAGTGTAAACAATCTTTAACATGATGTAATGTACCAGCAACTAACTCTAATTTTACCAAGTAACTGGATGAATGTATATAGTGTCATTCATAGACAAAAATGATACTAGGATTAATTTATTGGCGGTCTTTGGTTTGAAGTACAGACATCTGCAGAACTAAAACATACATTTTTTTGTTTACAAACAACTACATTTCTTGTCACTTGTCGTTCCATTTCTAAATTGTTTTCGTCATCTATTACCCCCACCTCATTCCGATTTTCTGGTAGTATTTCGATGTTGTGACAGTTCCCACAAAATACTTATTTTATTGTGAATTAAAATTATGAGTGAACTTGAATAACTGGAAACTGTAAGGTAGCCCATCGGAGGTACAGTTCATTTTCTGGAAGGGATACATTTAATCTACTGCATGGTTTACGAAATAACCACCTGGTCTATGGGTGCTTTAACTGCATCTGGGTCATTTCTCCAATCAAAGATAACATACCCACTTCGCCTCACTTGACCCCGAGGTCCTCTAAAGTATCATAGATACTGTACCGTTCTTTAAAAAAAGGAAAAAGTAACCAAGTTGGATGTACCTATACATGTATGCTGCCCCGACTTTTCTACAAATACGCTTCAGATTCGATTATATGGGAGTTTGTTGTGAAAATTTTTTTTCTGTCGTCGAGGAGAAGAGTTTCGGAAATTTCACAGGAGTCAGTTTTCGTTTCCTCATAAATTTCAGAAAAATGGTTATTTTTTCATGAACTTTTCTACGAATACACTTTAGAATGTGTCGATTACGATTATGAAGGAATTTAGTATCAAAAAGAAAGTTGGAGGTCTATTAGACATACATACTGCTACACATCACAATTTCTTTCGAAATTTCAAGTTTTATTTTGTGTATAGATTTGACGTGTGTCAGTATGCATGTGTACGAGCTCACCAATGTTATTCTGTATTAAATTCCTATATCATTTTAATCTACACGCTCTGAAAGGTATTTATAGGAAATTACTCATTTTTCTGCAAGTTATGAGTAAACAAAGTCGGCTCGTGTGAATTTTCTGAAACTCCTCGAAAAAGTCTTTTCATTACAAATTCCGATATAATCAGAATCTACTCCATCTGAAGTGTATTTGTAGAAAGGTTTATTCTGGAAGTTATGACGCAACGAAGTAAGGGGGCGGGGCACGCACGTGGAGGTATGCCCCAAGTTGTGCGTTTGTGTGTGTGTGTGTGTATTATAACATCTTGTTTCAGTCATTACACTGCGGTCATGCTGGAGCACCGCCTTGAAGAGTTTTAGTCAAATGAATTGACTCATGCTTTTTTTTTTTTAAGCCTGGTTTTTATTCTATCAGTCACTTTTGCCGAACCCCTTAGTTACAGGACTTAAATACACCGACATCGGTTGTTAAGCGATGATGGTGGTGGTGGTGGGGCAAACACAAACACAAAGATACACATTCGACGGCCTTCTTTCAGTTTCCATCTACTAAATCCACTCACATGACTTTGGTCTGTAGAAGGCGCTTGCCCAAGGTATCTCACTGTGCGACTGAACTTGGGACCATCATCATCATCGTTTAACGTCCCCTTTCCATGCTGGCATGGGTTGGACGGTTTGACTGAGGGCTGGTGAGTCAGAAGGCTTCACCAGGCTCCAATCTGATCTGGCGAAATTTCTACGGCTGGATGCCCTTCCTAACTCCAACCACTCCAAGAGTGTAGTGGGTGCTTTTACGTGCCACCGGCACGAAGGCCAGTCAGGCGGTACTGACCAAAACTTTGTGATTAACTTTGGTAGGCAGAAGTTACTGCTGCATGTGTATATGTGTGTGTAGGTGCTTGTGCCTCTCCGAGAGAGAGAGAGGGACCATATAATTGGGAAACAAGTTTCTTACCACACAGTCACACCTACGCCTACTACATGTCTGCACGCACACACACACACACAAATCTCAAAACGGACACTGAAGCTTGGTGAGTCTTCTGCCTAGCCAGCTTCTGTCAAACTATCCTACCCATGCCAGCATGGAAAGCATATATTAAATGATGATGATCA
>NC_068995.1:35939086-35941315 GCF_001194135.2 Octopus bimaculoides | reverse complement strand
TATATATATATATATATATATATATATATATATATATATATATCCTCATCATCATTTAACATCTGTTGTCCATGCTGAGATGAGTTGGATGGCTTGATCAGAGCTGGGGGAGCTGCACCAGACTCCAGTCTGATTTGGCATGGTTTCTACACTTGGATTCTTTTCCTAATGCCAACCACTTCACATAGTGTGCTGAGTGCTTTTACATGGCACTGCATGGGCGCTTTTAATCTAATAGTATCAATAACTTTATTGAACAATCCAATTTTATACCTGTACATGCCAGCCAGTCCTAACCTCACATAGATATTTCAGCAAAGATTTAGAGTGCTTTGTCATATTCCATTTGAAATGGAAACTCTAGTAACATATATCTCACTTAAGCTAAACACAATACACACACACATACATGCACACACACACACACACACACACAAACTGTATATCACGCTTTATTGCAGGTCAAATTTTTGTTGATAACTTGGTCCACTGAAAGATCCGGCATAACTACAGAGTTGTACCCCCCAGACTTTGGAAGGTCATAACCTTCAGAAAAATGAATATTTTTTAAATGAAATTTTCTATGCATATAGTATTTATTATGTAGATTCCGAATATACAAACATTTCCGGTGAAAGTGTTTTGGAATGGGGGTGAGGGACAATTTTCGGAAATTCCAACAGAGTCCACTTAAATTCTTCTTAACTTCCAGGAAAATGAATATTTTTTCTTGAAATTTTCTACAAATATACCTTGATGTATGTACATTTCGAGCATGTAGGAATTTTGAAGGAAACAACTGCAGGTTATTTTTGAGAAGCGTTCCCCACTCGGTGGTGTTTCGTAGCAAGTCGTCCATATTTGTTTCATTTTTCTCTATTATGTGCGTATGTGCATCCGTAGATTTCTAATGAAGTAATAAGCTGAAAAGAGAAGCCATCATAAGAAAACTTACGTTAAAAATAACATGCACACAATTTTTTTTTCTCAATAGAAGTAAATTCCAAAGTAAACGTTTCTAGTAGAGAAGTAGAAGAGAACAGAAGCAGCGTATTACACTCTCTGAGTGGTTGGCGCTAGGAAGGGCATCCAGCTGTAGAAACTCTGCCAAATCAGACTGGAGCCTGGTGTTGCCATCCGGTTTCACTAGTCCTCAGTCAAATCGTCCAACCCATGCTAGCATGGAAAACGGACGTTAAACGATGATGATGATGGTGTAACTTCCTTGTTTAGAAATGACATCAAACAGTCTTTTGTCCACAGAAGCTGTTGGCCGACTAATCTGAGATGTCATGGTATCAGAAACTGTTTTGATCTTTTCCCACAGGGCATCCTTCGATGAAAAATGGATACTTCCTTCATACACTTTTTTCTTCAAGATCGACCAGAGCTGTTCGATAGGGTTTAGGTCAGGAGAAAAGGGTGGTCAAGTCATGAATGATTGGCGTGTGATTTCCAAAAATTCTAAAAATAGTAAAACACAAAGAACTAAACATCAAAATAAACATCCTATGAATAATATACACTTCCTAAAATCATTAGATAAATACCAAAAATTACCTAAGTGGAGCTCAAATAGACAAATTATATGGTTTACACCTCTATTTTCCTTAAAAGTCAAAGGCTTAGCAAAAAAATTGCTTAATATAATTAAAAAATGTTTCCCCACAGAACATAAGTATCACCACATATTCAATAGATTATGTATTAAAATTTCTTTTTCTACAACACCAAACATAGGATCTATTAATGCCAGTTCAAATAGACGAAAAATTCATACATATAAAAAACCCCACCATAATAACAATAATGTTAATAATAGCAATAATAATAATAATAATAATAATGACATCACAAATAGATACGGATATAAATATGCAAACCGCTAATAATAATATTAGTATAATAGGACTGCAAAAACATAATAAATACCATATAACTGAAAAAAGACAAAATATATCAATAAACCCAACAATACAACCTAATATAAATAAAAACAATTCACAAATAATAAATACACATAACTTCAACATAATAGACACTACAACAAATTCTAAAAGTAATACTTTATATACCACTAATAATAATAAGGATAATAATAACCATTCACCACAACAGAAATATAAAAACAATAATAATTGCTCATGTAAAAATAAAAAAATATGTCCTTTACAAGGCAATTGTAAAAGATTGAATATAATATATAAATGCATAGTCACAATTATTAAT
>NC_068995.1:35936795-35938128 GCF_001194135.2 Octopus bimaculoides | reverse complement strand
TATCCAACAACAAGATGAATTTTACTATAATTACATACCGAAGTCTTATATATATTCAGAAAAACATACCAATTTTTATAAAAAAAATATATATCACTTAAAATTTCAACAAAGGATAAAAAAATGAACTTTCCAAATTATAGGAGGATTAATTTTACAATTTCTTTAAAAGACAGTATACACTTTAATATTTTTAATATTTTAAATATTTTTTAATATTTTAATTAATATTACATATACCATTCGTTCTTAACACATAGATTATAAATCCATTCATCTCCGAAGAGTGGAATTATTGATAGTATGCTGATCTTTTGATTACATTGGTGTTACAATAATATCCGCGAAACAATCGTCAGATGTTTAATTTTTTTTTAATTTTAGACTTTTTAAAATTTTAGACTTTATAAGATTCATGCTCAATTACGCATAAATTTTTATATGCATTTATATTCACATGTATCTTTATCTACATTCATATTTTTATATATATTTATATTTCGAATATCTTAAATTTTAAATTTATTATACTACCATGTCATATTGGATGTATATCTTTCGAAATTTAAATATTAAATATTGATTTCCTGCGAATATTATTGATAATTTTATGAATTTATTTATAATATAACCCCCCCCCCACACACACACATATATGAGGGGTGATGAAAAGTCCCTGGCTTTGGGTAAAAGAAAATAGAGGAGGATCAGTTAATTATGATGTTATTCAACATATTCCTCTCTCAGATTCACACACTTATTGCAGTAGTCCTTTAGTTTTTCTAAGCCCTGTAAAAGAACTCGAAAGGTTGGGCTTTCACAGTATCCTTGAAACCAGGAACCGCTCAGCACCTCCTCCTATATCTTTTATCTTTATCTTTTGTGGTCATGCTGGGGCACTGCCTTGAAAGGTTTAGTTGAACAAATTGCCCCCACTGCTTATTTTTAAGCCTGGTACTTATTTTGTCACTATCTTTTGCTGAACCACTATGTTATGGAGATGTAAACAAATCAATATATGTTGTCAAGCAGTGCTGGTGAGAATAAACACAAAAGTATACTCACACACAAAGACATAGAAAATACTTGGTGCAGTGGTGTATATTTGGAAAAGTAAAGCTGGTTTATCTCAGGCAACATGGGTAAAGTATAATATAGTAAGACAGCAGGGTAATGCTGTTAGTAGGAGAGATTAGGAAGGTAAAGGAGGCGGGCAGGTGAAACACTGTAACTGAATAAATTAAGAGTTGAAAGGAGTAGAAAAAAACAAGAAATGGTGAAAACTATTTCTATTATTATTATTATTATTATTATTATTATATATATATATATA
>NC_068995.1:35923109-35936527 GCF_001194135.2 Octopus bimaculoides | reverse complement strand
ATATATATATATATATATATACATATATATGATGGGCTTCTTTCAGTTTCTGTCTACCAAATCCACTCACAAGGCTTTGGTCGGCCCGAGGCTATAGTAGAAGACACTTACCCAAGGTGCCATGCAGTGGGACTAAACCCGGAACCATGTGGTTGGTAAGCAAGCTACTTACAACGGGAAGGGCTCTATGTATGATTTCACACTTGTTGATTGTATTTATTGATGTCATGTTGCATGAGGAAGGTGATGAAGATCTTATTGAAATGGAATTCAGAACCAATCAGACAGTTACCATATAAAGGAAGCATTGTGAGGCATCTAGTTTCTGTCTACTTAATTAAGCATGATGTGTAAGGCCAGTAATTTTCCTGAAATGAATCTGTGTATGGCATTATGATCCTAGTGACAGGAGATCAGTATGTAGCTTGAAGACATAACTGGTACTTATATATATTAGCAGCCTGCCTATCATTCTTAATGTCATCGGCCTGTTCAGTTTGCTTGTACACACTTCACTGTGTCAATCATAAGAATGGCTATGTTTCTTATCCTTCCAACTCCTGATCTATTACCTTATCAAGAAAAAAACAAAAAAAGCAAAAAGGCAAAAGAGAGTCACTTACTGTTATAGTTTCTTCAATAACAATGACAATATTGACCAAAGTTACCGTGGTCTTTTCTGTAGGCTTTTCTTTCCACGGCTAAACCTAAACTGTCCTCCCCTTTTTTACACGAGAACATTACTGTGATACACGATCCCTATTGATCGCTTTTTTTTTTTTCCCCCCAATCCCTTCTGATCGAACTCCCCCCTTTTTTTCTTCCCTACGATCCCTTTTGATCAACCCCCCCTTTTTTTTCTCCTTCTCCCTCCCAAAAAGAAAAGCTCTACATTGTATTTGTCCCATCTGTGTTGAGCCCTGTGTGGCTAATAAAAGAAATGTATTACCTTCACTTCCAAAATTTCTAAGGTAATAGTGTTGGTTCTAAACTAACTCCTTCATCAACTTCAGTTTCTCTTCCTCCTTGGGATGGCCACCAGTGCATCATCTGCAGAGATAAACTTATGGGAGACTTGATCTCTTTCTTATATCATATATCAGTTGTTTCTTGCCTTTGACAACATAATGGAAAGTAAGATTATTACCCTTGACTTCATTAAAGCCTTTCAAATGGGTTTGGTTTGAAATCCTTTTAGTTATTGTTATTATCTTATTGTGTTGATTTCCAGTTTATTGTTTCATTGCATTGTGTGTAGGTGGAGCTCTGTTTAACTTTCTATCAAAGATTTTTTTATGTCTTGCTCTCCTCCTCCTATAATTTAACAGCCTATTTACTGCAAATAACGTCATTCTTGATTCCCCCTTCACCTGCAGGGTAGCAACCATATCATTGATATCTCAAAGCTACAAGACAATACATGATTAAGTCAAAACAATGTGAATAATCTGAATGCTAAAGGGTTAAAACCTGAAACAATTCAGTTTAATGTAAATTTTGCAAGGGTTTTCTCTTTGTTAAATTTCCTGAATATAAAAGACTTAGAAATTCTTGTTAATGGGGCTAATTATAAATGAGTTCCTTCGTGTTTTCTTTGTCAAGCAATAGCATGCTAAATACATGCAGAGCACACAATCTAATCTCATTGAAAAATATGTATTATGTACCTCAGTACTCTTAAGTACAAAATGTTCTCAGTTTATGGACTTAAATTCAGTTTTACATAATCCAACAAATTTTATGTTGTGTAAACAAAAACAAGGCTCTGCCCTCCTTTTTTTTTTAAATTCACAGCGAGAGTTATTTTCTCTGTATAGCTTCTTTTCTATGGAATTATGCTTCAATAAAATGTGTGATGGGTAGTGAGTTTTAAGAGTTAGTGCATCTGTTAGAAAGCCTTGTGGTATTCATTTCAGCTTCCTGTATTCTGAGGTCAGATTCTACTGAGGTCAGCTTTCCCCTTCATACCAGTCATATACTGGGGTTGATTCTTCTCTCTGGAAAGAGATGGTAAGGCTCCATTATGTTCAAAATGGTCTAGATGTGTCATATATCATGCAGAAGCCCTGTGATTCCATCAAATATTGGGGTGGGTAGAGGTCAAGAGAGGTACAGTATACAATATTACAGCCATGATGAGATTTTTGCCCTGTTGTTTGGTTGCTGAAAACCTATAATTAACAAAGTTTGTTGACAATACAAATGATGTCTTGAAGTTATATTTTCTATTTAAAGAAAGGAGTGGCTGTGTGGTAAGTAGCTTGCTTACCAACCACATGGTTCCGGGTTCAGTCCCACTGCGTGGCACCTTGGGCAAATGTCTTCTACTATAGCCTCGGGCCGACCAAAACCTTGTGAGTGGATTTGGTAAACGGAAACTGAAAGAAGCCTGTCGTATATATATATATATATATATATGTGTGTTTGTGTGTCTGTGTTTGTCCCCCCCCCCCACCATCGCTTGACAGCCGATGCTGGTGTGTTTACGTCCTTGTAAACTAGCGGTTCGGCAAAAAGAGACCGATAGAATAAGTACTAGGCTTACAAAGAATAAGTCCTGGGGTCGATTTGCTTGACTAAAAAAAAAAAGGCGGTGCTCCAGCATGGCCGCAGTCAAATGACTGAAACAAGTAAAAGAGTAAAGAGTAAAACTATTTTTCTGTTATTCTATGTTGAAATAGCTGGTCTCATTTTGAAGTGGCCAAGTCTCATTTGGGATTTATCAATCTCACTTTGAAATGGTGAAGTCTGACTTATGATATGGGCTCACTTAAAATTACAAATATTGTAGTTACTTCAAGCTATTAATGGATGTGCTGCATCCTTTAATAGAGATCTCACAAACATCCTGAAAAGTTAGAAAGACTTTGTTTCATTCAACAACATCAATCATTCTGTCACTACACAAATGAAAGAACCAGTCTGACTTGGGATCATCAGCATCGTCATCATTGTTTAATGTCTGCTTTCTGTTCTGGCATGGGTTGGACGGTTTAACTGAGGACTGGCAAGCCAGGAGGTTGCATCAGGCTTCAATCTCTTCTGGCAAGGTTTCCTAATGCCAACCACTCCGAGAGTGTAGTGGATGCTTTTTACATGTCACCGGCATGGGGGTCAGCCAGGCAGCACTGGCAACGCCCACATTCGAATGGTACTTTTTACATGTCACCAGCACAGGAGCCAGTCAGGTGGCACTGGCATCAACCATCACGATTCCGCTTGACTCAACAAGTCTTCTCAAGCACAGCATATTGCCTGATGATTAAAGGGTACTTTTAAATGGGTCAGTTATGCGACACTGGCATTGGCTGCAGATAAGATCTCACTTGGCTTGCCGGGACTTCCCAAACACAGCATATCTCCAATGGTCTCAGTCACTTGTCATTACCTCTGTGAGGCTCAATGTTTGAAGGTTGTGCTTCATCCCAGGTATTCCTGGGTCTATTTCTTCCACAAGTTCTTCTAGGTGCATTCCTCTGGCTTGCCAGCTCCTGTCAAACTGTCCACCCATGCCAGCATAGAAAATGGACGTTAAATGATGATGATGATGATCACCAACACACTACGGTTATTACATTGGACATGCTATATTTGTCTCTTCTATTAATTACTACAACGGCTACTACTCTGAAATGGCAAATTGCACACCACTTCTTTATGCAACCTCCTTGGCTTGTCCGTTTCATCCCTTGCTTCTGCCTTAAATTTTATTATTCTTCCTCAGTCCTATAGTTCTCTCGAATATCCTTACCATCCTGATTTTTCCTGCAGATATTGGTGTTAAGATGTTCAAGCAAGGCTTCAACTTCGTCAATCTTCAAGAGCCTAAGTGCTTGTGTATCCTCCTTTGATTAAGTGGTACATTAAGTGGTACATTGTGTCACATCCAGTCCAATTCTTTTATGTGAAAATAAAGTTCCAACATGGTTAAAACCAGATTCAACCAGCTATGAGGTAGAGAAGGCAAGCAAAAGTAATTTCAGATGTTTCCACAGATTGGGGTAGAAATTCAATATGCTCTGATGGTACCACGAACCTTCTTTGCCATTACGGCAATATCGCATCATTATGGCATCATTGTCATTTTGTAATTCTATCAATTCCTACTGAACGTCATCCTTGCAGTCAACTGCATCAACCTCAAATGGATTGCTATACCAATTTGGAATATTCAGCGCAATAATATCTTGAAATCACTCCACCATGTTATTGTGCAATGATTGTAAATAGTTGTGATATGTAGTTAAATCCTCATCAACCAATTCATCTTTCAAAGAATCAAGTTCCATGTCTCTTTCTTTTCAGAATC
Organism: Octopus bimaculoides; assembly: GCF_001194135.2. Classification (NCBI taxonomy): domain Eukaryota; kingdom Metazoa; phylum Mollusca; class Cephalopoda; order Octopoda; family Octopodidae; genus Octopus; species Octopus bimaculoides. The sequence continues at coordinate 35,932,218 of NC_068995.1, read as the reverse complement.
ACTTAGTGCAAGCATACCGAGTGAGATCGTTGCCAGTGCCGCCGAACTGGCTCCTTGCAGTTGGCACGTAAAATACACTATTTGAGCGTGACCGTTGCCAGTACCACCTGACTGGCCTTCGTGCCGGTGGCACGTAAAAGCACCTACTACACTCTCGGAGTGGTTGGCATTAGGAAGGGTATCCAGCTGTAGAAACTCTACCAAATCAGATTGGAGCCTGGTGTAGCCATCTGGTTTAACCAGTCCTCAGTCAAATCGTCCAACCCATGCTAGCATGGAAAGTGGACGTTAAACGACGATGATGATGATGATGATGACATACACTTCTCACTCACATCTTGATTCTCTCTGATACCCTGCCTTGCAATCCAGAATATCTCATACCTCTGGTCCTCATGCTTTAGAACATTGACAAATCTCTTCCTTTCTGCTTCTCCCCATTGCTAAATATACCTGTTGCTTAGCTTTTCTTCAAGCTACCTGACATAATTCTCTGCACCCCCATTCTTCTAATACTTCCAAGCCTGTCTCTTTGCTTTTAAGCTTTTCTCTACTTCACAGTTTCAGCACCATGTCCACTCTTGGTCTGATTTGGTACCTTGCCCAAACTACAGATTTGACCATAAGTAGATTATCCCCTAAGAATTTCCAGTTGTCCTCTATATCATAAGTTTCTACCTCCTCCTCCTCCTCCTCGTCACTGTTATTCGTCATTATGGTAGTCTGCAAAAGAGTACCATGAGTAGTCATGTATATATTTTTTTCTTCCTTTTTTTTTGTCTACCTTTTTTACTTGTTTCAACCATTAAACTGCAGCTATCCTGGGGCACCATCCTGAAAAATTTTTAGTTGAATGAATTGACCACCCCTCCAACACTTTTTTTTAAAGGCCTGGTACTTACTTTATTAATTTTTTTTTGCTGAACCACTAAGATATGGAGGTCATAAACACACCAGTTCCAGTTGTCAAGGGGTGGTGGGGAACAAACAGAGACATAACAATACACACATACACACACACACACACACACATAGTATAAAGACAGTTGTGAATAGCCGATGCCCCATCCACAGTTGAGTGTGATATGATGGATAGAAAAACATACCCTGAACCTAAAAAATGAATAGTCCTCTCTAACAAACTAACATATACCATATCCAATGTACACGGCAGAACACCAGCAATACAGCCATAAAAATAAATATGTGAACAGTTAAGGACTCTTCACTAGAGGCACCACTTGAAATCAAAACTACAGCACACCTAAGTGCTAAAATGAACAAAAGACTATGCAGAAACACTAATCTTAACCTTGATCCAAATAGACTGAACCCTAACTTCAGACAGTGAGGTCAACCACACAAGCCTGCAAACAGATCAGGATTCAGCTCCACATAACCTCCACCACCACCTCCCCCTGAACATTAACAAAAGAACTAACTCCACTCAGTTTGCTTTGTGACTTGCCAAATGGATAGACTCTGAAGAAGCTGCATTGCTAATAGTAACAGGTTGCTTCTGCAACTGCCAGTAGTCTGTGCAGTGGAAACACATGACGGTCGTTATAATATGCTGTAAAAAATTGTAAAATAAGAGAAAATAGATCTTGAGGATGAACAAGTCTCCATATTCTTTATAATTATTACTAATATATACTCCAGACAATATTACCGTCCAGTGAATTGAACATGGAATTACCCATCAGAGGAACTCACAGAGTGATTGACAACTAATAGCAGTTAGAGACATTAAATACTGATTGATGTGATTAGCTGTAAACTGGAACCTAATTATGTCTCACCATGGTATCCACCTGGATAATATATCCCCACAAACTAATATGTGTGTCGTCGTCATCGTCGTCGTTTAATGTCCGCTTTCCATGCTAGCATGGGTTGGACGATTTGACTGAGGACTGGTGAAACCAGATGGCTACACCAGGCTCCAATCTGATTTGGCAGAGTTTCTACAGCTGGATGCCCTTCCTAACGCCAACCACTCAGAGAGTGTAGTGGGTGCTTTTACGTGTCACCCGCACGAAGGCCAGTCAGGTGGTACTGGCAACGGCCATGCTCATCTCGCTCGAGAAACCTCATGTGTCACCCGCACAAGAGCCAGTCCAGGGGCACCGGCAACAATCTCGCTTGAAAATCCTACAACAACCCCACACAAGAGCCAGTTCAGGGGCACCAGCAACGATCTCGCTCAAAAACCCATATATATATATATATATATATGTATGACAGACTTCTTTCAGTTTCTGTCAACCAAATTCACTCACATGGCTTTGATCAGCCTCGGGTTATAGTAGAAGACATTTACCCAAGGTGCCACACAGTGGAACTGAACTCTGAACCATATGGTTGGGAAGCAAGCTTCTTACCACACAGCCATGCCTGCACCTATGAATGTTTATTTTATTATTTATTAAGCGGCAACGAGAAACCTGTACTTCATTTAATTGATCATATTCAGTATAGTTTGCTGCGAGTAATTAATCAAACAAGTGAAAGTTTATCACCTGTAGATTTTGTGCAGGTATCCACTAGTCCATGTATATGTGTATGTAAGCGATAGAGAGAAAGAGAGAGTGAAAGAAATAAGAAAGTGCCATGGAATGACTTCTACCAATATACTGTTGCTGTTTTGGTATTAGAGAAATGCAGTTGTAAAGAAAGTGTAAGTTGTTGTAAATGCTTTGTACAGTTTCACTGTACCATAGCATGAGCAAGCAAGTTGTTTCTATTGTTGGCTAGATCTGATCAGATTTGCTGAAGGAGGCCTTTGCTATAGAACTACCTAACCAAGCAATGATTTAACAAGTGTTCTAGCTGTTCTTAACATGAGATTATCGTAGTTTAAACAGGTGTTCTCTATTGCAAATACAGATCTGGCTGCTAGTTCATGTAGGTTGGGGTATTATGTTTATACATAATGTGCAGATCAGTTTGATTTCTTGTGGGGTTTTTTTTTTTTCAGTAGCAGCAGAAATAAACAAACTAATATTTTTATTGAAAGAACTGGGTTATTCATAATTATATAATTCAAAACAACTTTAATAACTAAAGGTGTGGCTGTGTGGTACGAAGTTTGCTTCCTAATCACATGATTCTGGGTTCAGTTCCACTGCATGGCATCTTGGGGAATTGTTTTCTACTTGGGCTGACCGAAGCCTTGTGAATGAATTTGGTTGAGAGAAACAGAAAGAAGCTGATCATATAAGTGTGTCTTTGTGTTTGGGTTTGCCCCCCACCACTGCTTGACAACCAGTGTTGGTTTGTTTACACCCCCATAACCTAGCAGTTCGGCAAAAGAGACCAATAGAATAAGTACCAGGCTTAGAAAAAAAAATGTGTACTGGGGTTGATTTCTCTGACTAAAAGTTCTTCAGGGTAGTGCCCCACCACAATTGCAGTCTAATGACTGAAACAAGTAAAAGATTAAGATAAAAGATATAAGTGCAGGTATAGCTGTGTGGTTAGATACTTGCTTCCTAACTACATAGTTCCAGGTTCAGTCCTACTGCGTGGCACCTTGGGCAAGTGTCTTCAACTATAGCCTCGGGCCTGCCAAAACCTTGTGAGTGGATTTAGTAGATGGAAACAGGAAGAAGCCTATGATATCTGTCTGCCTGCCTGTGTACATATATGTATGTATCTATGTATGTATATACGTATGTAGATATATACATATATGTATATATCTACATGTGTCTTTGTGTCTGTGTTCCCCCTCCCCCATCACCATTTGACACCTGGTATTAATGTTTATATCCCTGTAACTTAGCAGTCCTGGGGTTGATTTGTTTGACTAAAACCCTTGAAGGTGGTGCCCCAGCATGGCCACTGTGACATGACTGAAACAAGTAAAAGATAAATATATATATATATGTATAGGTGTAGGAGTGGCTGTGTGGTAAGTAGCTTGCTTACGAATGACATGGTTCCGGGTTTAGTCACACTGCGTGGCACCTTGGGCAAGTATGCTCTAAATGAATAAACAATGACTTACAGTCATGATAACAATAGTATTCAGTATTTACATTGAAAACACACATCTGACTAAGGAAATGCAACCCTGTACTTCCTGTGGACATTTAATACTTGCTGTTTTGCTTTTATCTTGACTGACCCTAACCTCTGCCAATGTCACCTTACTGTTTATTACATGATGCTGAGGCAAGGAGACAGCAACACGTGCACATCTATGTACTCACACACACACACACAAACATGATGAACTTTCTCAGTTTCTGTCTGTTTACCGAATCCACTTATATATATATATATATATATATATATATAGATATATGATGATATATATATATATATATATATATATATATATATATCAATATCAATATGATGGTATATAAATATATCAAATCCACTCACTTAGGCTTTGGTTGATCCAGGGCTTTAGTAGAAAACACTTGCCCAAGGTGCCATGAAATAGGACTGAACCCAAAACCACGTTGTTGGAAAGCAAACTTCTTATGACGCAGTCATGCCCTGCACCTATAGCTTATTTATTTATTTATGTATACAAAACAGAAATTATAATTTAGTAAAGCTTTAAATTACAATGACATGTAAATCTTGAGCATTTCAAACATAAACGTTCATTAAAACCCTATAAAATCATACTGCTAATTGTCTTCAATGCTAACTGAACAAACCTTATTCATCACAGTGAATGATGTCATCACACAGATCCTCGTTGTCATCACTGTTTGTAATTATAGGATGAATGAAGGTGGAAAATTGGTGGAATCATTAGCATCATCATCATCATCATTGTTTAACGTCTGCTTTCCATGCTAGCATGGGTTGGACGATTTGACTGAGGACTAGTGAAACCGGATGGCAACACCAGGCTCCAATCTGATTTGGCAGAGTTTCTACAGCTGGATGCCCTTCCTAACACCAACCACTCAGAGAGTGTAGTGGGTGCTTTTACGTGTCACCCGCACGAAGGCCAGTCTGGCGGTACTGGCAACGGCCACGCTCAAAATGGTGTATTTTATGTGCCACCCGCACAAGAGCCAATCCAGGGGCACTGGCAACGATCTCGCTCAAAAATCCTACGAAGGCCAGTCAGGTGGTACTGGCAACGGCCACGCTCAAAATGGTGTATTTTATGTGCAAGTCAGACAAAAATGCTCGGTGGTGTTTCTTTTGGCTTTATGTCTTGAGTTCATACTCCACCAAGGTCAACTTTGCCTTTGATTTTTTTTTGGAGGTTGATAAAATAAGTCCCAGTGGAGCACTTGGGTCTATATAGTCAACATCCTCATCATCTTCATTTAGCATCTGCTTTCGATGCTGGCATGGGTTACATGGTTTGATTGAAACAGGTAAACTGGAGAGCTGCATCAAGTTCCAGTCTGATTTGGCATGGTTTCTACGGCTGGATGCCCTTCCTATTCTTCACAAGATATAACTTAGAATGATCCCAGATATGGAAACTCTTTTTTTTCCATAATCCACCAACTTGTAAATTCCTTAACTTCCTTTATCTGTTTTCTACATTCACCCTTTTTCTAACCATATTTCCTTTTGATTCCTTTTAAAAACATATTCTTTGGCATTGTTATTCTCTTTAAAATAATTGGGTTTAATTACAATATTTGATGGCATTTAAAATTTTCTTTTTTTCCCAAAAGAGTCCCCAAAAATCACCTTCTATCATGCAAAGAAGATCCTATATTACATGCTTTAATGCACTAAAAACTGTTTTCCTGAATATGTGTTATTGAAATTGGGGTACGTTTTATATGCCCATGCATCTTTTATACCATCAAATGCAAGAAAAAATCAAAGTAAACATGCTTTTCTGATGTCCAATAGTATTGTTAATCTTTTAGCATTCAGATTATTGTCAAACATAATGCTTATTCATGCACATTGTTTTGAATTAATCACAAGTTATCTTATAGTTCTGAGATTTTGATGATGTGATTGTTTATTTTTAGAATGACATTGTAGGGTAGGTGTGAGGAGCCAGATTTGGCCAGTTCAAGCATAAAGAAGGTAGAATATCTTGGCTGGATATGGCCGGTTTAAATGCTAAAAGGTTAACCCTTTCATTACCGTATTTATTTTGAGATGCTCTGTGTTTCTTTGAATTACTTTAAATATAACAAAGAATTTAGTAAAATAACTTAGTTATCATTCAGCTAGTGTTAGGAACATAAATTGTGACTAAGGTTTGGTAGAAGATTTTAATTCAAAACTTATAAAAACAAGACATTTGTACTCAGAACCAGAGCCGGTTTCAGCTGGGGTTGGTAACGAAAGGGTTAAACTGCAATTTGGATCACAGTTTGTTTTTCTGGTATGTCACGATTTCCAGGTGTTTTGTCTATCTTTTCAACACATCATAATCTTTTCCTTCCTTCTACCTATTTTTAACTGTAAAATTGATGAAATACTAGTCTCACCTAGATTCAATATTATGTAGACCAACAGGTAGTCCTCATGTAATCTCCATTCTCTACTGAAATATCAAATCATACCATCTAATACCATTATCTACTCCATCTAGCATTTATCTTATAATCCAAAGTTTCAACCTTCTTTTCAGTTCTTTTGCATAATAAATTCAGATGGTTCCATAAGTTACACATTTTCCACTTAGTAAATTTTCTTTTTCAAATGTGAGGAATTGAAAGAGTGATTTGTCACCATACTTTCTTTCTCACCTTATCTAAAAAGTTTCTTCAAAATACTAAATCCACTAACTGCAACACAGCTGTATGTCTTTTTAATAACTCCAGGAAGTTTTTCGCATGCTGCTGTATGTTTCTTGTTTTTCCTGGGTTGCATCACTGTATTCTGCAAGTGCTAGGCAGAAGCTAACATCAGCTGTACTAACAAATGAGAATCTGTTCTGAATTTTATGCAGTCTTTTCAATTGCCATAGTTGACAAAAATTGTAATAATAGTAATTAAAATACCACTGATAAAGAATTAAGTACTGGTGATTAGAGTGAACTCTACTGGTAACTACATGCAAGAAATGATTATGTAATTATACTACACTAATTGTATATAACAGTAATTTATTTCTTTTTTGATAATAAACTTGATAAACATGTAATTTAATATGTTTGTGAACTGTATATCAAAATGCATAATAACGAAGAACAAATTAAGTTTCTTACTATACTGTTGTATATTTGATAATCTCTTAATTAGGAAATGTATCTCTTATTTGTGGCTGTGTGGTAAAAAGTTTGCTTCCCAACTGCATGGTTCCTGGTTCACTCCTACTGTGTGGTACCTTGGGCTATGGCCTTGGGCTGAGCAAAGCCTTGTGAGTGGATTTGGAAGATGGAAACTGAAAGAAGCTCATCATGTATATATATAAATATCCATGTGTATGCAGCTTTGTGTTTACGTTTGTCTCCCACCATTGCTTGGCAACTGTTGTTGGTGTGTTTATGTCCCCATAACTTAGCAGTTTGACAAAAGAGACCTATTGAATAAGTTTCAGGGTTTAAAAAAAAAAGGAACTGGGATCGATTCATTTGGCTGAAACCCTTCAAGCTGGTGCCCCAGCATGGCCACAGTGTTATGACTGAAACAAGTTAAAATAAAAGATAAAAGATGGTAAATTTCAAAATTTAAGCCCCTCAAAAGTGGGGAATGGGATGGGTGGTCAACTTTTACATGAGATTTAACTTTTATTTGAGTACTAACTTAAAAGCCGCACTGTGTGCAGATTTTTAAGCTAGCTCCTACAGAGGGCTCATTGGGCCTGTGGCTCAAAACTAGAGAGAGCAATAATAATAAAGTATTAATTGGTACCCTATCAATATGGTATTACCCTACCAATATGACATTACTTTAAATTCAGTTTAAATGAAAAACTTGTAAGTTCACAAATTTTTGGAGTTCTTTTAAAATTTGCATTTTCCCGAGCGAGATCGTTGCCAGTGCCCCTCGACTGGCCCTGTGCAGGTGGCATGTAAAATACACCATTTCGAGCATGGCCGTTGCCAGTACCGCCTGACTGGCCTTTGTGCCAGTGGCACGTAAAAGCACCCACTACACTCCCGGAGTGGTTGGCGTTAGGAAAGGCATCCAGCTGTAGAAACTCTGCCAAATCATATTGGAGCCTGGTGTCGCCTCCTGGTCCACCAGTCCTTAGTCAAATCGTCCAACCCATGCTGGCATGGAAAGCGGACGTTAAACGACGATGATGATGATCTGTTAGCATATAACAAATCTACATTCAGACCTGTTTCCAATGCTGGATGTTCAAGAACCAAATGAAGGGCAGGTTTTCAATCCTAGGACATCTTGATTTCAAAGAGATATATTCATGTAGAACAAATGTAGACTGAGATACAGGTCCTGGATGAACGAACAGCCAGGATTTCACTTTATTATTATAGATATTGTGTATCAGGGATATATGGTACATAGTCATGTTAAACTGTTTGAGTCTGTTTACCCGTTTGAGCATCTGCAGGCCACCATGAGTTGGAGAAATGATAGTGAGGAAAGAATTAGTTCTCAGCAGGAGGTATCATTAGGTCATGTGTTTAGCAGGGAAAACTAAGAAAGAAGGGATGACAAAATTAAAAATGGCTATGCTTGAATAGAAGATTATTGTCTTCGTTTTAATGTCCACTTTTCCATGCCTTGCATGGGTCAGATGAAATTTGTTTGGGTAGATTTTTCTATGGCTGGAAGTTCTTTTTCCGACACCCACTTGTCTTCAAAGAAGATAATATTTGTCGTAGACCTTAGGGATTCAGCAAAAGAGACCTATGAAATAAATACCAGGCGTTAATTAAAAGAAAAGATAATATTTGTTGTAGTCCGAATTTTACTTGAGTGACACCCCCACACCACACCCACATTTATCTTTTATTTGTTTCAGTCATTAGACTGTGTCCATGCTGGGGTACTGCCTTAAAGAATTTGTTTTAGTTAAATGAAGCAGTCCCAGCATTTATTTTTTTTAAAGTCTGGTACTTATTCTATCAGTCTCTTTTGCCACATCGCTAAGTTACAGGGATGTAAAAACTGGTTGTCAAACAGTGGTGAGGACAAACACAGACACAAAGGCACATGCATATATATATATATATATATA
>NC_068995.1:35921852-35922310 GCF_001194135.2 Octopus bimaculoides | reverse complement strand
GTTACGTCAAGGCACATGGCTTAGTGGTTAGGGTATTGCACTCATGATTGTGAGATTGTGGGTTCAATTCCGAGACTGGGCATTGCGTTGTGTTCTTGAGCAAAAGCACTTCATTTCACATTGCTCTTCTGTGATCATTTCATCATCTGACATGTGGCACATGGTGCACCTGTACAGGTAATGTTGATTTGATGGAGGGAGTGAGCTTATGTTTACACAAACATTTGATCACGTTAAACAGATCAGATGTGTGGTGGTTCAACAAGAAATTACTGAACCCTCACACATCATCTAATGACAGGAGAGTCCATGATATATATTGAGAAAAAAAGAAGCAGTCAGAATTTAGGATAATTCTTTATTAGCACTTTCATTCGTTTATCAAACTCAACAAGACAAAATCAAAATGGTAAAAACAGAACATTTCATTGTTCATCTATATGAATCAGATGTATTTT
>NC_068995.1:35917048-35921406 GCF_001194135.2 Octopus bimaculoides | reverse complement strand
TATATATATATATATATATATATATGTGATGGGATTCTTTCAGTTTCTGTCTACCAAATTCACTCACTAGGCTTTGGTCAGCCCAAGGCTATAGTAGAAGACACTTGCTCAAGGTGCCACACGGTAGAACTGAACCCTGAACCATGTGGTTAGGGAGCAAGCTTTGTACCACACAGCCATGCCTGCTTACAATAAGCACATAATGTTTCTGTCTACCAAATCTGCACACAAGGCTTTGATGTGCCTAAGACTATTGTTGAAAACACTTGCTCAAGGTACCTTGCAGTAGGAATGTACAAGAAACCACAGAGCCATGCCTGCAATGTAAGTAATCAACTTGTTGAGAAGGCAGACTATTAGCAGGAACATTAATAAAAGACAGAGGGAGAGTAAATAGAAAAGAAGTGATTTGCACATTTTCTGGAATGTGAGAATCTGATGCATGAGATGTTTCAGACTGCAAGACTATGTTCCAGAGAAAAATCAAGATGTCATTGGTGGAAAGTGGAAAGTATATACAGAATGGAATAAAGTAGCATACTTTGTTGAAACTGAAAGAGTTAGAGGTTCTGGCAATGTATCATGTTAAAAAAAAAAAAATATATGTTAGTGACAGAGGCAGTATCAATGCCAAGAGGTAATATCTATTCCCTTCATGCGGGTGACACTTAAAAGCACCCACTACACTCTCTGAGTGGTTGGCGTTAGGAAGGGCATCCAGCTGTAGAAACTCTGCCAAATCAGATTGGAGCCTGGTGTAGCCATCTGGTTTCACCAGTCCTCAGTCAAATCGTCCAACCCATGCTAGCATGGAAAGCGGACGTTAAACGACGACTTGTTATTACTGATAAAGAAAACAAAGTAGTATGGAAGTGTTATTATGAGAGGTTGCTAAACAAGAAGACATAGGGAAAAAATAGGAGGAAATATTGTGAGAAAATGTTAAAATCAGAGTGATTTTCTTCCAGTGTTTTCAAGCCTATACATAGATATATATATATATTTGTCTGCTTTTATGTTCATCTCTGTATGTTAGCATGGGTCATGCAAATATATTATTGAGGCATTGCTTTAAAACTAGTTGTCCTTCCTAATGCCAACCACTTTACAATGTGTAGTAGCTGTTTTTTTATGTGGCACCAGCACCAGGGCTCTTGTTGTCACACCAGCACAAGTACTTCTTATGTTGCATTAGCACCAGTACTTTTTATGTGGCATCAGCATCGGTATAAATTCTGCTGTGGTGGATAGATCTTCCTGAGTACAGCAAGGCTCCAGATATCTCAGTCCTTTGTCAGATATATATACACATGCATACACCTACACACATATATAATTTAAATGAAAATGAACTAAGAGAAATAACCCAAAGTGGCCAGTGGCATGTATTTGAACAACAAAGATGAATAAAGTTATATTAAATACCATAAGAAATAATTCTTATTGAAACCATCTCCGTTTTCAGAAAAGGCAAGACAATCACTTGGCTGTGGTTAGGACTAAACTAAACATAAATGAACAATAATCTCATGAATCAAATATTCTCCAAAATTGTCATACAATTAAGAAGGGTTAATTTTTCCAAAATTACCATGCAATTGTCAGGAAGAGTTAATTTCATATTTTCACCATTAGCTTAGGTGATGGTGAAAATTATAAAAACTAGCTCTTCCTGTATTACTAGGTAATTTTAGTGCAAACCAAAAACCTTTTTCTTAAATAAATTAGTTGTATATGTAGTTAGCACAGTTAGGTCTGCCTGTCTTTTCATGTCCAGAAAATACTTTGGCCTGCAACATCTGTTGACTTTATACAATCCTCAAGTGATGCCCACAATGGAATCCTGTCCCCATATGTGGGACAGTGCTTCTGCTAAACACACCACCATCCTGGTCCATATCCAGAGAAGGTCACTCAACTGATTAATGTTCCATTACTATGTGATATGCCCTAGCATTTTGCACACTGATATGCTGTCTCCTTTCTCAGCTACTGCTGTAAAGGCCTTTGTTCCTCGGTTGGTGTTGGCTGGTCTCATACTTTCATGTCTGAGATACCCCTGACCCATTTGTGTCTCTTCACCTCTCATCAGCCTTGTTGTGTCCAATTAATCCAAGCCCTGGTATAGCTTCTACAGTGTTAGATCAACTAGTAACCTTCTTTCCTATGTCAGTTAGCAGTGACCCCTTGTCCAGGTAAAAACAGTGATGTCACTCTTCACACTATCAAAATTCTCACTCTTGTCCAGCGTGAAAACCCCCTGGCTAAGCTTCTCAGCTGTGGTTTTCATCCATCTCTCATATCTTGGATTAGAAAAATTTCATGTTGAATTGCACCATTGCTTGCATATGCCAAAAGGCCTTTCTCCAACCTATGTTCCTTAAAGTATAGTGTACTCCATGGTTCAGAAATGATCTTCAGTATATTAACAACTTACTTGCTATCATTCTAACAACACATGTTGCTTATGTGATGATTCTCCTCATTTACCCTTCTAGACAAAAACAACATTCACATGTAACTTGAACCCCCCATTCTTCCCGTATACACTAAAATATGAACAGAGATCTTTAGAGTATGTTTAACCCTTTAGCATTTAAACCAGCCATATCTGGCCCCAATATTCTGTTTTATGTTCAAACTAACTAGAACTGACCTCTTACATCTATCCTACAGTGTCATTAAAAATATATATAATCACATCATCATCTGTGCTGGTGTCGTGTAACTAGAGCCATGCTGGTGGCACGTAAAAAGCATCTTTTGAGTGTTGGGCCTCACAGAGGCAATGACAAATGACTGAGACCTTCAGCAATATGCTGTGCTTCAGCAGAAGACTCATCAAGCCAAGTAAAATCCTAGTTGTGGCAGATACTGGTATCATGCAACTGGCACCTGTGCTGGTGGCATGTAAAACTCCAATTACACTCTCTCAGTGGTTTGCGTCAGGAAGGGCATCCAGCCCTAGAAACCATGACTGACCAGTCTTGAGTCTGGTGCAGCCCCTCAGTTTACAATGTCTGGTTAAACCGTCCAACCCATGCCAGCATGGACAATAGATGTCAAAATGTCAAATGATAATGATGATGATGATGATGATATCATTGAAATCCCAAAGCTATGAGATAATGCATGATTAATTCCAAATCATGTGAATAAATAAACATTATATTTGACAAAATAATCTGAATGCTATAGGGTTAAATTGGAACAATTCTGCTTGGTCTCTTTCAATAGCACAAATCCAATCATTCATCATCATCATCGTTTAACGTCCGCTTTCCATGCTAGCAAAACAGACATGTTCATTATAATTCCTAAGCTTGTGCATACAATAATTCTGGAATGCCAATTTCCTTTTGCTCTGCATATCTTTGTCACAGAATATTAGTGATAGAATTGTTGACATTTTCTAGTACTGAATTCCATGTTGTTTTTATCAGCACACCATATATGGCATTGCAGTCTTTCTGGAACTGGTAACATTATCAGGTCTCCGGATTGCGTCAGATATTTACTTACTATTTAGTGCAGTTAGTGAAACAGTTATTCTAATATCTACTGATATGCCTCTCAAATATTGACATTACATTGAATCTCTTACAAACAACAAATACCACAAGAGACTTCATTAACATACTCCATTTAGAACTGTTAGTTTTATATTGTCACAGCTTCACTTCTGTTTAACAAGTGACACAACCTCTCTCCAAATTTTTCAGCTGTGTTGAGATATCGTAGCTTATGGTATATTCTTTGGCCAACTTTTTTGAAAACCTCCATATATAAATGTGGACTATGGGCTATTGTATATGATATCATATACATGTGGCTAGTGTGCAAGTGTATATAATATTATATACATACAGACAATGAGAAAATGTATATGATATCATATACATGTGGACAGTGGCCAAGTATATATGATATTGTATACATGTAGACTATGAGCAAGTGTATATAGTGTCATATACATGTGGACTGTAGGAAAATGTATATATCATTATATATATATATATATATACCTTCGTACATTGGGCCTCACCGAGGCGATGACTACTGACCGAGACCTTTGGAAATGTGCTGTGCGTGAGAAGACCCGGCAAGCCAAGTAAGATCGTTGCCAGTGCCCCTGGACTGGCTCTTGTGCGGGTGGCACATGAGATGCACCATTTTGAGCGTGGCCGTTGCCAGTACCGCCTGACTGGCTCCCGTAGGATTTTCGAGTGAGATCGTTGCCAGTGCCCCTGGACTGGCTTGTGCGGGTGGCACATAAAAGACACCATTTCGAGCGTGGCCGTTTTCGTGCAGGTGACACGTAAAAGCACCCACTACACTCTCTGAGTGGTTGGCGTTAG
>NC_068995.1:35914870-35916631 GCF_001194135.2 Octopus bimaculoides | reverse complement strand
TGTGTGTGTGTGTGTGTGTGTTTGTGTGTCTGTGTTTGTCCTCCCAACATCGCTTGACAACCGATGGTGGTGTGTTTACATCCCCATAACTTAACGGTTCGGCAAAAGAGACTGATAGAATAAGTACTAGGCTTCCAAAGAATAAGTCCTGGAGTCGATTTGCTTGACTAAAGGCGGTGCTCCAGCATGGCCGCAGTCAAATGACTGAAACAAGTAAAAGAGTAAAGAGTATATATATATATTTATATTTATATTTATATATAAAGATCAATTGGAGTCATTTTGTGAAGATTGCTGATCCCTGTGTTTATGAATATATCAGTATATGTATAAAGAGATATCATGTTAATTAATTTGACCGGGGAGTCATTTTGCACTCTTTTTTATTGCTTGCAATTTGTACATAAAAGTGATTTATACATTTTCTATATGATGGGAAGATAAAAAAGATCAAATGAATATGTAGTCATGTTGTTGTATAGCCACTGGCCAACCTTGCTCTAGTAGACCAATCAATGTTTGATAGTATTTCAGCCATGATGAGTTGGTTATGGTTAGTGTTCCAGACATGATCACCTCATCTGTTTCTCAAATATTGTATTTAGGGCCATATTATCCTATGTGTTCTCCCTTTCTGAGACAATAGGTCATGAAGCAAATTTAATACCAACCTACCTGAAACTGGCTTCAGTTCAATGATACAAATTCCATGTTAAAGTGATGTAAATTAAAGTCTTTCATGTTAATTTATATTCTAGATACCAGCTTAATAATGACAGAGTTATCTAATTAAATTGTTTTCAAAATTGATTGAAACAAAGGCAGAATATTGAAACATAAATATGGTAACAAAAAGGGTTAACTCTTCTTTCTAAACATAAAGGATACTTTATTTGTTCCATGTAGCCTGTTTATTGTGCACAAATGGACAAGTAGGATTGTGTCTCTTCATACTTTCATAATATCAGTTGGATGGCATAAACACATTGGTGAATTAAGTTAAGTGATGGTGATTGTATTTATTCAAGTGGCTGTCATATACAAGAAGCTCTTATGTTGGTATTTGTTAGCCATTAAGCACTTGTATTGTAGTAGATGTAGTTAGGGTGTTAAAAGTGAAAGAAATAAGTGTATCCTTGTTGGATTAAGCATTGTTTTGTTAAACTTAATTTTGTTTTGTTTTATATTAAAATGAATTCTCTATTGTTCATCCAACATTGAATAGGTTAACACCAATTCCAGTGATTGTTAAGCTCCAACATCCTATTATGTGTATTATATATATATATATTAAAGACAGGTATAGAATGCACTTTGTAGTGTTCAAGAGATTTGAACTTGAGCTGGTAGAGGAGTAACTGTAAGGATATTCAAGTTGGGCAAGTTGATATACAAAAAAATATTAAATACATAAAATACACCATTTTGAGCGTGGCCGTTGCCAGTACCGCTGGACTGGCCTTCGTAGGATTTTCGAGCGAGATCATTGCCAGTGCCCCTGGGTTGGCTCTTGTGCAGGTGGCACATAAAATACACCATCTTGAGCGTGGTCGTTGCCAGTACCACCTGACTGGCCTTCGTGCGGGTGACACGTAAAAGCACCCACTACACTCTCTGAGTGGTTGGCGTTAGGAAGGGCATCCAGCCGTAGAAACTCTGCCAAATCAGATTGGAGCCTGGTGTGGCCATCTGGTTTCATCAGTCCTCAGTCAAATCGTCCAACCCATGCTAGCATGGAAAGTGGACGTTAAACGACGACGA
>NC_068995.1:35910381-35911221 GCF_001194135.2 Octopus bimaculoides | reverse complement strand
TATTAAAAAAATTTTCTAAATGAAGTTTTTAATCATGAAATTTGGTATGCATTGCTTATATTAAAATTTTTACACCTTTTTCACTGCCATTATTCATATGTTTCCCCTTCTCACTCTCTGGGAGAGAGGCACAAGCACATACACAGACATATACACACACGGCAGTAACTTCCGCCTACAAAATTCAATCACAAGGCTTCGGTCAGCCCGGGGCTATAGCAGAAGACACTTGCCCAAGGTGCCACGCGGTGGGACTGAACCCGAAACCATGCAAGCTGGGAAGCCAGCTTCCTAACCACACAACCATGCCCAAAAGTGGAGAAGATAGTTGGGATGAAATAAGTTACAATTCAATTACAAAAAGGCACAATAAATTTCCTCCTAAACTAATATATTTTTCTAATTCCTTGTATGTAGGAAATCTTCCTTGTTGAACACTAATGTTCGATGTAGTGTGCTTCGTTGAATTTGAAAAGCACTCATTCCTGTAAGTCCACAAATCAGAACAGGATTTCCATTATGAAGATTGAAATCAGGAGATTCAGGGTTATTCAAATTAGCATATTGTTTCAATAAGAAAACTTTTTCCAGTTTCTCCCACATTAGAAACAAATTTGACTAACTGTCCACAGTTTTCACACCTACATTGTAAGCTCGCAAGGAATGAAGCCAGTATGTTCCGTTGAATGTGTAATGTCAGTGTGCATACCCGTCAGAGTGTAAGTATCTTGAGAGAAAGCTGAACATAAGAAGCATCAGTTGTGGTGTGCAAGAGAGACGATTGTGCTGGTATGGACATGTGGTGAGAATGGATGAGGATAGCTGCGTGAAAAAGTGCCA
>NC_068995.1:35897914-35909952 GCF_001194135.2 Octopus bimaculoides | reverse complement strand
GGCACATAAAAGACACCATTTTGAGGGTGGCCGTTGCCAGTACCGCCTGACTGGCCCTCGTGCGGGTGACACGTAAAAGCACCCACTACACTCTTGGAGTGGCTGGCGTTAGGAAGGGCATCCAGCTGTAGAAACTCTGTCAAATTAGATTGGAGCCTGGTGTTGCCATCTGGTTTCACCAGTCCTCAGTCAAATCGTCCAACCCATGCTAGCATGGAAAGCGGACGTTAAACGATGATGATGATGATAAAGTGGCGTACGTACACTTTTGCTCACCTTGTATGTATCTAAATTTTGTACGACTCTTTTACTCTTTCTTTTAGTCCCCCTCATACTTCTTTCTTTCCTCTTTTCTTTTTCTTGCTGCCCCTCTCTCACATTTCTTGGGCTTCTCTTTCTGTAATTCCTAGTTTATCTCCCTTCTACCTTTCTTTATGTCCCTTTGATTTCCTCTCTTTCTCGCCCTTCTCCTAACCCTTCAATCCCTCTGCTCCCTACCTCTCTCGTTTCCTTTCACATGATCTGTGTTCGACCAGGCATGATCTTTTGTTCTTGGCTCAACTGCTGGCCATGAAGCATCTCTTATATTTCTGTCTCTTGACTTTCATCTCTTATGTTCGTCTTCCATGTTCTTGCTTCAAGGCTCTCACTCTACACACATCAGCTCAATTTGATTCACCTTTAATTAGTCAAAAGACACCTGTTGTTATTTTCTTGTTGTTTGTATTTGTAATTGTGTAACATGTTTTCTGTATTTTGTCTTCTTTGTCATACACATTCGCTTGCTTTCTCCCCAATAATTTAATGCTCTTAGCTTAGATTTTTTGGGAGCATCCAGATTTGAACAGTCTCAAGTGTAACTGCCTGAAGCTGTAAGGATAATTTGGTAACATGACTGATGAGAGGAGGCTGCGAATGACCCATCTTCATTTTTTCCTGTCTGTCTTTATATTGTTTTTCCTGTTTGTCTTTGCATCGTCTGTCTGTCTGGATGTTTTAGTGTTGTTTGTTGCATTCTTGTTCTATTTTTTGGTTATATATATATATCTATGTGTGTGTGTGTGTATGTGTGTGTGTCTTTGTGTTTATGTTTGTGCCCCCATCACCGCTTGACAGCTGGTGTTGTGTTTATGTCCCTGTAACTTAACAGTTTTGGCAAAAGAGACTGATAGAATATGTACTAGGCTTAAAAAAAATGAGTCCTGGGGTCGATTTGTTCAACTAAAACCCTCCAAGATGGTGCTCCAGCATGGCCGCAGTCAAATGACTGAAACAAGTGAAAGATTAAAAGAAAAGATGTACCTCAACTTACATTGTTTTGGGTTATACCATTCTCAACTTTATGTTGTGTGTTTTTAGAAGTCAATGGAAAAGATAACCTCAACTTCAATCAATTTACCTGACTTTATGTTGGTCTCAGCAAACATATTGAACTCTTTAGCATTCAGATTAATCTGTCACATGCAATGCCTATTTTTTCACATTGCTTTCAATTAATCATGTATTATTTCATAGCTGTGAGATTTTGACAGTGTGTTTATTCATTGTTAGAATGATATTGTGAGGTATGTGTGAGAAGTTGGACCTTCCCAATTTGAATATAAGTAGAATATTTGGGCTGGATATGGTGGTTTGAATTCTAAAGAGTTGAAAGCGTAAAAATGAAAAAAATCCCACCTAAAAACTAATACTGAAGCTGAAAATAAAATAAAATACATGAAAATATGTACAAACTGTTTATTAAGCAGCTATAAGCTAATACATTTTTTTAAATATTTTTTTTTTGTGTTAGATCGTTTTTGAGTTATGTCACATGTTTTGGATTCAATTACCGACATAAGTTGAGATGTGTCTTTATTTAGTTTTCCTGTGATATTGGGTTCAAATTTTGGCACAAGGCCAGCAAGTTCAGGGGACTGGGTAGTCAGTTACATCAACCACAGTACTCAAATGGTATTTGTTTTATTGACTCCGAAAGGATGAAAAGTACATCTGACCTTGGCGGAATTTGAACTCAGAATGTAAAGATGGACAAAATGCCACCAAGCATTTTGCCTGGTGTGCTAACAATTCTACCTGCGTGTCACCTTTAATTTTCTTGTGATAATAGCCAGTGGGGTTTAATTACAGGGCTTTTGGTTGCTTTAACCATGAGGCCTAATTTCATATTGTGACTAAATTTGAGATTGTTAAATATGGATAAAACCCTGTATATATATATTTTTATATTGCCTTTATGCTGTTTAGTTTTTTGACTGTGTAAGTATCAGTTTTGTTTTCCTCTTTTGACTGTAGTAGCCAGTGGTCTGTGCTTAGATGGCATGAATTCTTTAGGATGTCAGTGTTTAGTATTTCAAATGAAAGTAATATTTCCATCTTGTGTTTTTGTCTTTGTAGAATGTCTTTCACTGATGACTGGTTTGAAGAAAACATTCTGATTAAATGGAATAATATCTTGGAAAAACAAGAATACATTGAGTTTCTGTTGCAGAAAATTTCTCTGAAGGTAACTTGTACACAATCATGCATTCCTGTATATACACATGCACGCACACATGCTAGCATGCGCAGATTGAGTGAGAGGAGAGTAAAGGAGTGAGAGATAATGGAAGAGAGAGAGAGAGAGAGAGAGAGAGAGAGAGAGAGAGAGAGGAATTTTCACTAGTTCCCTCCAACTCTAAAATATTTTGTGACACTCCACAAAAGTAAAAATACCCATTAGCTGCTTAACCCTTTCAATATCAACCCACTTGAGATTGCCTTGCCCTGGATACAAGCCTCCTGTTTTAACCCTTTATCATTCACATTATTGTGCCAAAATTAATGCTTTTTTTATTCACATTCTTTTGAATTAATCATGCATTATGTTGTAGCTATGAGATTTTGATGAGGTAACCGTTAAGTTTTAGAATGATATTGCAGGGTTGGTGTCAGAGGACAGATCTGGCCAGTTTGAACATAAAACAGACAAAATACTTTGACTGAATATGTCTGATTTAAATACTAAAAAGTTAAAATAACATAAAATCTCCCATCAAAATTTTATTTTAATTTATGCTCCAATAACATCATCATCATTTAACGTCCACTTTCCATACTGGCGTGGCTTAGACAGTTTGACTGGAATGGGTTGGCCAGGGAGCTGCACCAGGTTCCAGTCTAATTTGGCATGGTTTCTGTGGCTGGATGCCCTTCCTAGCACCAACTACCCCAACAGTGTAATGGGTGCTTTTAAATGCCATTGACATGGGTGCCATTTACATGGCACTGGCAATGGCCACGGCTTCAACTATGATTTCACTTGGTTTGATAAGTCTTCTCAGCATTGCATCGCCAAAGGTCTCACTCACTTGTCATTACCTCTGTGAGGCGCAACATTTGAAAGATCATGCTGTTGGCAACAGCCACGACTATGCTTTCTTGGTTTCCATTTACATGACACCAGCAATGGCCACAACTGTGATTTCACTTGGCTTGACAAATCTCCTTAAGCACAGCGTATTGCTAAAGGTCTTGGTCACTTGTTATTGTCATCCCATGTCTTCCTGGGTCTACCTCTTCCACAAGTTCCAATGCTATTTTTATTAAATTCTTCATTTTTTTTTAGAATTAACAGAAATGAAGTCAATGTATTTTGACAGAAATATGAGAATGGAACGGTTATGGTTGAGTAAAGTAAGGCTTACTGGATCTTGTAGAGAATTAAACCTGTCAGTTTATATCATCATCATCATCATCATTCAGTGTCTGTTTTCCATGCTAGCATGGGTAAAGTGGTTTGATTGGAGCTGGTATGCTGGAGAGCAAAACTAGGCTCTAGTCTATTTTAGCTTAGTTTCTATGGCTGAATGTCCTTCCTAATGAAAAATCACTTCACAGAGTATATTGAGTGCTTTTTATGTGCCACTGGCTTGGGTGTCCTCTACATATCAATGGCACAGCTGCATTTTATGTGTCACCTGGTACTGGCCATGACTACAATTTCACTTAGCTTGACGTGTCTTCTGAAGCACAGCAAACCGCCAGAGGTTTCAGTCACTTGTCTTTGTCTCCATGACACTCCTTTATATCTGTATATATATGAGCCTGAACAGGGAACATGTATTCAGTGTTCAAATTTGCCTTTCTTTTGGTCAGATTAATTTACTCATTTCCTTAAATACATCCTGTCTTATTTTGTAAGTACCTCAGTCAACTGCTTAGCTACTTTTCTTGTCTTCCATTCCTACTAAACCCCAAACCTAAATAAGTTTTATTCCTCTTATCCCACTGTTGTCATTCTTCTTATGTCTGGAATTATGATTCATTGTTTTTTGCCATTTCTCTTGATGGTATTTTCCTGCTACTATTGATAATGTCAGTGGTGGTGGTGGTGGTGGTGGTAGTAGTGGGGGTAGTATGCAGGTGGTGGTGTATTTCTCAACACGGATATATTATTACTGCTAGTATCCCTAACACAACAACCATTAACCTATTACTGCTGCTGCTGCTACTACTACTACTACTACTACTACTACTACTACTACTACTACTACTACTACCACCACCACCACTAACTAACTAACTAGCAATACTTTCTACTATTGGCACAAAGCCTGAAATTTTTGGGACGGGGGCTAGTCAATTACATTGACCCCCAATGCTCAAATGATACTTATTTTATTAACCTCAAATGTTCTGAGTTCAAATTTCACCAAGGTTGACTTTGCCTTTCATTCTTTTGGGGGTCAATAAAATAAGTACCAGTTGAGCACTAGGTTGATGTAATCAATTCCCCCCCACCCCCACCACCAAAAACAATTGCTGGCTTTGTGCTAAAATTTGAAACCAAAATTAATATTAAATACTGAGAGCAATCTAACTGATTCCACCCCTCCCCCACTGTCCAAGTGCCTGTCTTTGTGCTTCTGTTAGAAATTATCTTTGTTATCTTCTCTCTTGTGTTTTGAGTTCAAATCAGACCAGAATCAATTGGCTTTTGTGGGAGTCAGCAAAATCACCACCAGTTATGTACTCTGTGTGTGTGAGTGTGCTTGTGTTTATGCATGTGTGTGTGTGTGTGTATGTATGTATCTGTTAAATATTTGTGTTCTTGTGATAATGTTCGAAATCACTTGTTATATTCATCAGTAGCACTGGTAATGCCCTAAGTTAGTCAAAAGTTAATCCTCTAACTTTAGGTAATCATGCAAAACGAATCATTAATCCTTTCTTGTAATTTATAATACATCATTTCAAACATTTTTCGTATTGTTTTTTTCTTATTGTTTTATTTGTTTTCTTTTTCTTTCCGAAGAATCCTGGGGACAAGCCATCAGCTTCTACAAGTATTTATAAAGAAGTTTTAAGCAATCTAGATGGATGTTACAATTGCCTTGTTGCTGTTATTAAGGTTTTGAAATATTCAGGTGAGAATTTTGAATAAGAAAATAATTTATTTTCTTGCCAGATTTTCTTTTTGTTTTTTTTAAAAGAATGGAAAAGATGAGGTTTCCATACACTAAGACATTTCTTGTTTATCCAAAAGTGTATTCAGTTTTCTGTCCCCTCATCATCATCATTTAACGTCCATTTTCTTGCTGGCATGAGTTGGATGGTTTGATAGGAGCTGGCCAGCTGAAGACCTGCCTGGGCTCCATATCTGTTTTGGCATGGTTTCTTTGGCTGCACACCCTTCCTAATGCCAATCACTTTACTGAGTGTACTGGGTACTTTTAGGCAGCACTGGCATGGGTGCTTTTTGCATAGCACCAGCGCCCATGAGTCCAGAAGAAGGATGTAGAGGACATGCCTGTATGTAATGACAACCACATTTTTACTTAGCTTGTGATGTCTTCTCAAACACAGCAAACTGCCAGAAGTCTCAGTCCTTTGTCATTCTTTCCCACCAGGATCTTAGGATCTCCCTCAATTCATAAACTAACCTCTCATTACTTGGCAGAAAGCCTACTCCCTCAATACTACTCCCCACTCAGTTGAGGGGAGGGGTCTTGTCTTACAAATTACTTAGTAACCTCACTACTGCTGGTGCTTTGTAAAAAGCACCTGATGCATTCTGTAAAATGGTTAGCATTAGGAAAGGTATCCAACTGTAGAAACCACGCCAAAGCAGACAGTAGCATTTGGTGTAATCTTCTGACTTGTCAGCTCCAGTCAAAATGTTCAACCCATGCTTGCATGGATAGAGGACATTAAATGATGATGATATCCAAACCTAGAAAGCAGCACATAGAATCATTGCTTTTACAATAAGTAATGCATCTTATTCTCTTGCCATATACTATTGGGTATTCACCTAAATTTGGTAATGCTTTATATATGCCTGTTCTTACAGAAAAAATATTTTAATAGCTATTGTATATTTTGCAGATGTGTGTTTATGATATTCATTGTTCTTTAGCCTGTCTACATCCTCTCTTTTAGTTGTAATAAATGTCAGTTTGGTTTGTCCCAACTCTGCCTTACTGCATCCCTCTATTTCTACATAGATATCAGCATTTTGAAATGTATTTGGCCTGTTGTAGTATGGATATATAGATGCAAAATCCATCTGACTCATGCAAGCATTGAAAAATAGACATTAAAACAATAATGATGATTTTTATTTTGTCTTTTACTTGTTTCACTCTTTAGACCATGCCCATGCTGGAGCACTGCCTTGAAGGATTTAGTTGAACAAATTGACACCAACACATATATTTTTTGTTAAGCTTGGTACTTATTCTATAGGTCATTTTTAGCTGAATCACTAAGTTATAGGGATGTAAACAAGTGGTGGTGGGGGACAAACGCATTCACAAAGACATACACACACAATATACATTTAGAAACACAGAGGTACATGCACACATGCGTGCACACACACATACACACACATGCACACACACGTATAAGACAGGCTTCCTTCTATTTCCATCTACCATATCTTCTCACAAGGCTTTGGTTGGCCTGAGGCTATAGTAGAAAACACTTGCCCAAGGTACCATGCAGCTGTACTGAACCTGGAACCATGTGGTTGAGAAGCAAGCTTCTTACTACACAGCCATATGAAGATGAAGATGATGATGATGACAATCCACAACATTCAATAATGCATTTGAACACTTTAGACTTTTTGACTTTGTGGCGTACAACATAACAAGCAAAAATTATTGGTGCACTTTGCATAGAACTATTTCACTTTTTGTATTTGGTTTGCAAGATTGTTGATGTGAACTTGTATGTTGAAACAGATTTTGTTGTAATATTTATCCCCACTTAAATGTGGATGTTCTGTTAGAACAAATTATACTACAGTAGTTACTCTGAGAGAAACTTTCATATTAGCTTTTGGTGCAAAATGCACTCTTGTTTATATCGCTAGCATGGAGGTAAATCCCTCCTACCTCCAGCACTGAGACCACCAGATCATGTGATTTTGACTTTCTTTGGTCTTGTTAATGATGGATGCTCTACTGTTAGAGATAGCTGTGACTCATCTCTCCACCAGCGATATATAGAATAACAATGCCAGAACAGGTGCTGGTGTCACTATCTTTAGCAGTCAAGTGTCCATCATTGACAAGACCATGTAAAGTCGAAATCATGTGACCTCTTGATGCTGGAGGTGGCAGGGATTTATCCCCCCATTAGCAATATAAACAAGAGTGCATTTTGCACCAGAAAACCAATATGAGAGTTTTTCTCATAGAATCTACCACAGTAAAGGTTGTTTTAATGGAGCATCCACATTTAGGTGGCGATAAATATTACCTCTACATATTAATACTGCCTCTGTTTTTAATATGCATTTTTTTAACAATATCACTAGCTTATTGTGACACCAGCACCTCTTCTGGCACTGTCAATCTATATATTGCTGGTGGGGATATGAATTGTTGCTGTCTCTAGAAATCGAGTGTCAATCATTGACCAGACCAGACAAGGTTGAAATCACATGATCTGGTGGTCTCAGCACTGGAGGTAACAGGGATTTATCTTCCTGCTAGAGTGCATTTTGCATTAAAAACCAATAAGAGAGTTTCTCTTGTGCTATCTATTGTAGTATAGTTTGTTCTAAAAGAACATCCACATTTAAGTGGGGATAAATATTATCTCTCAGTAATTAATACTGCCTCTGTTGCTTATATATGCATTTTGTTGTATCTTGAGAGGGTCATTATGCCAATAACATGCACATATTCTTGTCCTGTTTCATTGATGAGGTTGCGAATAGTGATGAAATGACCTTGACAATTCTAACTGACTGACTGATTTGCCAAACAATCCATCAACTAGTTGAATAGTTAACTGCTTAAATAGTTAAATCAATTGACAAATATAAAATAAAGAAATGAAACAAAACTCTCAACTTACTACAAAATTTGCATCAGAAATTTACAAATAACTGTTTTAATCATTTTGAAAATGAAATCACAAAAAACTATTACTTGCCTTGTTTTATTAATCCTTGTATGATTTTTTATATAAGAAATAACTTGTTTTTCAAAATGCTGACGTATTAGTATGAATGTTCTGAAGCCTTAAAATGTAATTCTAAAAACCTCCTTTGTATGTAGATACCTCATGTGATACACAAGTGTACTACAGCATGTGCACACGCACAAACACACACACACACACACACACACACACACACACACACACACACACACACACACACACACACACACACACACACACACACACACACACACACACACACACACACAGAGCTATATATAAGCAAGTTAGGTACGTCAATATACAAACAATATTAAATGCATTTAATACAAAAAGTGTACATATGTTTATATATGAGACGGTCTGACTTACACAGAATAGAAATGATACCAGAAATTAAAGAGGTTGAATAAGAGTTTTACGAGTCCAGCAGCTGTTTCTGGGGGCTTGGTGGTTCAAAATAATGATACTAAATTGGTTCCATCATTGGATAATACCAGCCTCAGTCTTCAGGGAAGAATTTTACATTTAGGGTGTAAACGGAAAGGAGATTAAAGATGGAATGATTTTGTGGAGAACTAAGTGTATTAGGAGGGGGAGTTGAGAGGTACCATTTAACATCTGCTTTCCATGTTGGTATGGGTTAAAGTCGTCTCTCCTTGTTTCTTTCTGTGTTCCTTTCTGTTGAAGAGCATAGGCTTGAAACGTTAAAGATTTTTTTTCTCGAACGTTATACTAATACATCCATTTGTTGTTTACATCACCTGCTTCGTCTGTTGTTTTTTGGGGAATTCTCCCATATATATATATATATATATTTATATATATATATACTGTTTTTCTTAAATTTTATTTACTTTAAACTGTATCTACTCTTTCTGTTTGAGATGCATATAGCATCTCCATTTGGGCTGTTTGAATTATCTCTCTATGGCAGTATATTCTCTCCTGTGCTTATATCTACTTTTTTATGTCTTTTGGTTGTATAGATGACATGTTAAAATGATGCCTAGTGCAATCATGTCAATAATTTCTCTAGTAAATATCTGATGCTCTGTACTGCCTGGGATTTTTGCTATGTATTGTACACCATACAACTTAAGATCATTGTGTTGTGGAAGGATTCTGACCACTCCCAACTGACTAAAATGGACTGATACATTGTTATGAAATAAAGAACTTTCAGTAGTTCAGGATAAGCAGTTCACTGTGAGCTGTTGGCAGAGAGCGTTTAACCTTGTGTAACAGTAATTGTAGTGCATCGTGTGAATACTTTTTTTCACACTACTTTGTTAAATTATTCATCTAACTTCACTATATATAACCTTGCTTACTCATTCCACTGTGGTAGGATGAGAGCCTTATACAATGTTCTGAACATAGAAGATTTGTTCTCCTCAGAAGAAGTGTTAATGCTGTTCTTCTTGCTGAAGATGATTGGCCTGCAAGAACCTTGTGGTATTAGGAAGGGTATTCAACTGCTGAAACCAAGTCAAATCAGACCGGAACTTGGCGCAGCTCTCCTGCTTGCCAGCACTGGTCAAACTGTCCATCCCATGCCAACATGGAAAACAGATGTTAAATGATGATGATGATGATGATGATGATGATGATGATAATGATCATAGTAGTGGTGGTGGTGGCAGCAGTGGCGGTGCAATGCAGAAAATGTGAAACCACCAATGAAGTAATATTTGATATCTTATTTTTATGGTGTAACCCTAAGCAGTTGTTGCTGTTGGTTACCCTTTGGTCATCTCTAACTGAGCTGACTATGACTAGATGTTTTCTAGTCACCATCATCTTCTTTTTAAGTATCAGGGACTACTTTGTTTCATGTTCTTGCTATTTCTGAAACAGGAGAGTATGATTTGAAGGAGATTTAGCTATTACTTCCAGCAAGTTGAATGACTGTGCAGAGGTCTCCTGTTGCCTTGTATAAGCCTAATATAAAGAACAACGAAATTCATACTTATGTTCCTTTTACATGTTAACATAAATTACTGTGGCACGTAAAAGCACCCACTACACTCTCGGAGTGGTTGGCATTAGGAAGGGCATCCAGCTGTAGAAACTCTGCCAAATCAGATTGGAGCCTGGTGTAGCCATCTGGTTCGCCAGTCCTCAGTCAAATCGTCCAACCCATGCTAGCATGGAAAGCGGACGTTAAACGATGATGATGATAGATTAATGTTTGTTGTGGGATATCTATATTCTGTTTATATGCTGTTTCATTTATTTATATAAAGTTAGCATTGTATGCTGTAAACACACGAACTTCATGCATTGGCTCATACACTTGTGTATCTGAAAAGAATTACATATACATATGTATACACATATTTTCTGTTTATACAAGAATTGACTGAGAATTTCTGAAAAAAATTGATTGGAAATACTCTAACAGTTTATTTTGGCTTAACAGCATGAAATTCAACCTCTATTATGACTGTGAAAATATGAGTAATATATTTTTTAATGTTGGTTGATGAAATAATCAATAGTGATGTGGGGGCAGGGGTTGTGTTTTTCTCTTGGTTTTGTCTGGTGGAATTCGCAGTGCCTGTGACTTTTGCAGACCCTCCAAGACTGCTATAGTATGGTTAATGTCTCTCTTAAACTGTTGCAAGTTGATAGCACCAGAAAAAAAAAAAAAAACATGGGAAAGGAGAGAAATTCCATTGTTCCAATGTTTCTGGGTGAAATGACTGGGTGTGGGGGTTCATGTAGGCCTAGGATCGGATGAATACAGTGTGGGTGAAGAGTGGGTTGGGAGTGGCTGAGTGGAAGTAGTATGAGAACAGCTAGTTCCAAAGACTACAAATCACTGTTGTAATGGCAGAAAAAGGCTGAGTAATGAGACAACACATATGTGGGTCAGAGACTGGAGTGTGTTGGTATATAACTTGATGCCTTTTATTAGAGTATGGTCTAGAATGTCATGTTATGTGTAGCAGCAGCAGCAGCAACATCTCAATATCTCATACATGAGACTAGTATTACATTGTGTATCTCACTTGAGCTTTATAGATGATTAGCAGTTGTTGGTGTCTGAAGTGTTTTCTGGTTTTTTGAAAAGGAAGGCCAGTGTTTGTCTTATAGTTTTTGCTGTGTTGAGGATGTGTGATCACAACTAGAAATCTTCAGTCATGGTGAGGCCTAGTATTTACAGCAACCTTGAGGATTCTAGTTGCAAGTTGTGTTTGTTTATTTGCAGATAAATGGTTGATTTATTGCTTTCTTGATATTTGTAGTAATTATGTTTTTATATTGTTGAAGGAGACAAGATTGGCAATGAAACATTGTAGTGTTTTCAAGGCTTTTGTTCAAAAGTCAGTACATGATTGGCACAAAGTGTCTAGGTTGAAAGTGGATTACACTTGGGTTTGGCAGGTTCATTTGAAAAAGGTGAGGTGGGCATTGTCCAAGGCAAGCAAGTTGTTGGTGTATATAAAAATAAGCAAAGTTAAGGTTAGTTCAAATATGTTTGTGACATATTTCAACTGTTAAAAGGAAAATTCATTGCAGTTACCATTGAGAAAGTTTTTTCTTATTGGTGGACTAATATTTCGGTAATATATATATATATATATATA
>NC_068995.1:35889175-35897801 GCF_001194135.2 Octopus bimaculoides | reverse complement strand
TATATATAATAATAATAATAATAATAATAATATTAGGGATAAAATCCAAAACTACAGGTAAAAACTCAATTAAAATCAATTTATTAAAAATTAAAATTAAATTAAGTTTCACAGTATAAAATATATATAAATATATAGTATTAGGGAAAAAAACCCCAAGGTTTATGAACTCATCGATGAAAATCCACTGTCACATATACTATATATTTATATATACTTATATATTTATATATACTATATATATATATATATATATGAGGAAAAAAGGGGATCAAAACAGAACCTTGGGGAACACCAGAATTGAGAGGGTGTGCATCAGGGACAACTCCATCAGTTATGCTGCTGTTGTGCAATCTGTGAGGAAGACCCTGATCCTAAAGATAATAGACAGACTGAGCCCACAGATGAACAATTCTGGATATTTGCATGTGAGATGTGGCCATATACTTTGATGATATCTTGTGTAACAGCATAGTTTAGACCAATTTTCTTGATGGTGAGATCTCACTGGAAAGGGGTATCGAGTAGATCGAGCTTCATGAAAACAGCTCATTAAGGAGAAAGAGAGGTAGTCAAAGTGTTTGAAAAGATAGTAGTTAATGACTGCCTTTTTATCAGCTTACTCTAATAAATGGCTAACATAACAAAAAGGACATTTTAAAAGAAAATATGTTGCTGAATTTGTTGTTTAACCTCAGGTTGTTCCTGATTAAGCAGGTCTATGATCAAAAGTATGACCATCATGTCTTCTTTTTCAGGCACAATATACCTTGGATTATACTATCTAATATAATTTTTTCCTTCTTGAGAATAGTAGAACGTATTAGAGGGAACTTCAACTACTATTTCTCATAGGATTAACCACATTGTTTCTCAAGTATTACTGTAGAACAAAGGCCAAAGCAAATTATTTGTAGGTTTATGGTATTGCCACAGATATGCTGAGGTTTTGTTCACCTGTCTATAAAAAATGCTAAAATGTAAAAAAAGAACAATAGAAACAGAATTATCATTAAATTTTAGTTTATTCACCATTAGAAAAAAATAAAATCAAAATTTACCCCACATATGGAAGCAGCTGTTCTGTTCTCATCATGGGCTGTTGTACAAAACCTATGCTACTAGCAGAAAGGATGGAAAATCTAGTGTAAAACTAGTTGTGTGATTCAGATGGGATATATCGATCTTCCTTTCAAATCATTGGTTTTTAAAGTAGCTGCAAATGGAAAAAGAATACAAAATATAATTTTAACTCCTGAAACTATAAAATATGTAGGTATGTAGAAAGCATCTAAGGTAAGTTCTGAGAATTAGTTTTAAAGTAAATAGGATGCAAATAAGAATCAAGAAGTGATGCCTCACTTATAAGTTAAAGTAGGAGAATGTTATGTCAAGTTCATGCCAGCATGATAATTTATTAATGAAATTTTCTTTTCAGTTGATGCTTCTAAAACAAAAGATGAGGGAAGTACAGATAACAAAAATGAACACCACACAAGTCTTTCTGAAAGTGATCCGTCCATTGATTTAATTTCCCAGACTTCTGCTCAGCTTACTAATGAGAGTGCATCTGAATATAAGCCTCAGTCACAGTGTGAACCTCAATCTAAGCCTTCTGACTTATTACAAAAACTGGACCTTGTCTCTGTGGAGTGTCCTACCAAATCTGATACCTTGACTAATTCAATTAAAAAGGTAGCCCCTTCATTGCATTGTGGAAACTCCTTCAAAGAAGAAAACTATGGATTAGGACCAGACTTGAAAGAACTGACACTTTCCTCTACAGTGAAAGTGTCAGTTTGTATTGTTATGTCACCTTATTGTTTCTGGGTGCAACTTACAGATACTGCTGAAAGCAACCTGATACAGTTAGCAAAGGATATAAGGTTTGTTATGTATTGTCTTTCTTTTTAAAAAGTAACTGTCATAGAGACAATATTTTAACCAATTGAAGTCCAAAGTTATTTCTTGCTAATCCTTTTCTGAAGCCAAAGAGTTCATGGAACTAGAGCTTCTCCCCAATTTCTGTTAATAGGATACTTTTGATCGGATATTTGTTTATTGCAAGTAACTTTATCTTGGGGAAGAACTGAATTTAGTACTGCAAACTAGTCAATCCCTCATTATTGTACTATATTGTCGCTGCTTATAACTGTGTGTCATATACCTATTTGTTAAATACTGTTAAATAAATAAATGTAAAAATATATGTTATTTTAAGCAAATATTTATGTCTAAATTTCATAAGCGTTTATAAGGGGGTCCCTAAGGTAAAGGCTGAAATATAAAGGGGTCCGCAAGTCAAAAAGTTTGAAAACCCCTGTTCTATAGCACTGGCCCATTGGTTATGAAAATCTTGATACAATAATTTTAGCATTTAGCATTCAAACTGTATTCCTTGCAGTGACTCTTAAGAGCTAGATAATACCATTGCTTATAACTATGAGTTTGCATGTTCTACAATTTGAGCTATACTCCCTGCAATGTCTTTTAAGAGTTAGGTGTACCGTGGTACCACTGTAGTGTTTGTGGGGAGTTAGGTGGATTCTGTTATTGTGAGTCAAGTTCTCTGGTTACTGAGATATGCAGCTCTGGTGACAAAAAATGAACCGCTGACTTGGCTCTCTGTATTTTCACAGTTGTTTTGCATATCCAAAATGATGATCATTTAAAAGGGTGTAACTGATGAGTAAAAATTATAGTTAATACTTAATAAAATTATAGTTAATATAGTCAAAAATAATTGTACTGTCATTAGTTGTAATTTACGATATTTATCTTTTATCTTTTACTTGTCATTGAACTGTGTCCTTGAGCAAGACCACTTTATTTCTTGCTGCTCCACTCCACTCAGCTGGCAAAAATTAATTGTACCTGTAACTCAAAGGGGCCAGCCTTGTCACATTCTATGTCACACTCAGTCTCCCTGAAAACTATGTTAAGGGTATGCATGTCTGTGGAGTGCTCAGCCACTTGCATGTTAATTTCATGAGCAAGCTGTTCTGTTGATTGGATCAACTGGAACACTTGTCATTGTAACCAATGGAGAGCCAGGCCTGATATTTATAACTAAAACATACCATCAGCCCTTTGTTTTAATATTAGTAGTTAATATTCTATAGCAGGGGTTTTCAAACTGTGGTCTGCGGACCACAGGGGGCCCGCAAGGACAAGACAGGGGGTCTGTGGACAGCAAATACTTTTTATGGGCAATTTGATTTTATATATGTTTTTTAATCGAAATCTTTTAATTGACAATAAACCTATTTGTTAAATACTGTTAAATAAATAAATGTAAAAATATATGTTATTTTAAGCAAATATTTATGTATAAATTTCATAAGCTTTTATAAGGGGGTCCCTAAGGTAAAGGCTGAAATATAAAGGGGTCCGTAAGTCAAAAAGTTTGAAAACCCCTGTTCTATAGCACTGGCCCATTGGTTATGAAAATCTTGATACAATAATTTTAGCATTTAGCATTCAAACTGGCCTAAATATTCTACCTGCTTTATGTTCGAACCAACTAAATGTAACCTGTCAATGTCCTTTCAAAAATAAGCAATCATGATTTGAAAATCTCAAAGCTATAAGATAATGCATGATTTATTCAAAACAATGTGAAAGCAAAGGTGCATGGGTTAGTGGTTAGAGTGTCAGGCTCACAATCATGAGGTAGTGAGTTCAATTCCTGGACTGAGCTGTGTGTTGTGTTCTTGAGCAAGACACTTTATTTCATATGTTCCAGTTCACCCAGCTGTAGAAATGAGTTGTGATGTCACTGGTACCAAGCTGTATCTGCTTTTGCCTTTTCCTTGGACAACATCAGTGGCACGGAGAGGGAGGCTGGTATTTATGGATGATTGTTGGTCTTCCATAAACAACCTTACCTGGACTTGTGCCTAGGAGGGTAACTTTCTAGGTGCAACCCTATGGTCATTCATGACTGAAGGGTGCCTTTTCACATTTGACAGAATAATCTGAATGCTAAAGGGTTAAATATTTCAGTTTTTTTTCTTAGTTTTTTCTTGTATTTATTTATTTATGACTTTGAAAGCTTTTGCTTTCACTGTTTACAGAATTTGTATTGCTTATAACACAGGTGTTGGTATTGAATACAAATAGGCAACTAACAAAGTCAGTACATTTGATAAATGTTTAGTTTTTTTTAAGCACTCATCTGTATTGTTATTGTTAACTTCTCATTTGTGTTGAGCCACTTAACCTGTATTGTTACAGTTCAGTTCTCAAGTGTTGGATCATCCCACTTCTGTTAGATCCAATGAAGTAGGATTTAATATATGTCTATTAGAGAAGATTGCTTACCAACCATGTAGTTTCAGGTTCAGTCCCACTGTGTGGACCTTGGAGAAGTGTCTTCTGCTATAGTCTCATTCTGACCAAAGCCTTGTGAGTGGATTTGGTAGATGGAAACTGAAAGAAGCTTGTCATACGTGTATCTTTGTATGTACCGCTGTGTGTGTGAGGATGCCCATGTGTGTATGTGTGTGAGCATGTATGTGTGTCAGCATGTATGTGTGTGTATGTTGGTGTGTGTGTATGTTGGTGTGTGTGTATGTTGGTGTGTGTGTATGTTGGTGTGTGTGTGTGTGTGTGTGTTCATGTCTCCTTGTCTTGTCATTGTGGAATTGTTGTAAAGGATTATTATTATCATACAAGTGGTGTCATCCATTTCCTATTTTCCATGGAAACATAAGCAGCAATGAAAAAATATTAACTTTGCTTGGAAACAATTGGTATTTGGTGACAGAAAGGGCATCTGGCAGTAGAAAATCTGCATCATTACATTCCATCTGATCCATGCAAGCATGGAAAAGTGGACATTAAGAGGGGGAGGAGGAGGAAGATGGTGGTGGTGATGATGGTGGCAGTGGTGTTGGTAGTGGTGGTGGCAGGGATGGTGGTGGCAGGGATGGTGGTGGCAGGGATGGTGGTGGCAGGGATGGTGGTTCTCAAGTTTTTTTTTGGAATCAGTCTCAAATAAAGTTTGTCTATTATATCAATAGTTTAGTGCCCTACACTTAAGCGCACACTTGGGTAGTTCTTGTGATTGGATTATCTGATCTTTCATAAAAGCAATAGTTAACATTTCCACTGCCTGCCTCTCTCTCTCTCTCTCACTACTTCAGCAGCTTCTATTTCTCTAAACTAGCTTACACAACTTCTCCTCTCAGACCCACCGAAAAAAAAACAAAAAAAAAAAAAACTGGCACTCTATTGGTTACAATGATGAGGGCTCCAGCTGATCTGATCAACGGAATAGCCCGCTTGTGGGATTAACATGCAAGTGGCTGAGCACTCTACAGACATGCGTACCCTTAGCATAGCTCCCAGGGTGATTCCACATGATGCAGAATATGACAACGCTGGCCCTTTGAATTACAGCTGAATAGACTGTAACATTGTGAAATAAAGTGTCTTACTCAAGGACACAATGCATCACTGGGAATTGAACTCATGACTTTGCGATCATGAGCCAAATATCCTAACCACTAAGTCACACATTCTATTCTCAAACCCACCAAATACTCTTCTTTTTGTGTGTCTCTCTTCTCAGACTCTATACCAAACACTTTATTCAATCCATCCTCCTCAGAACTGCTATTTTTTGGAAATTGCTCCCTACCCACAATTTCCCCACGAATATTGGTTGATCTACAGTTGTTGAAACTCAACATCAGTTACACCCAGTTTGGGAGGTGTTGCAAAGACCATCAGCACATTTTTTTATTTTATTCATTTCATATATTTATGTATGTAAAACTGTTATTTCTGTTTGTGGTAGAATATGGACTGTCAGGAACATGTTTCCTCCTTCTGTCCCTCTCAGCCCTCTTAGCAGTGGATTTAGCTAGAGAAAGTTAAGTTAGTATAAGCATCATCATCAACATCATCATCATCATCATCATCATTTTAATGTCCACTTTTCCATGAGTTGGATAGAATTTTTTGAGATGAATTTTCTACACCCATATGCCCTTCCTGTCACCAACCTTACCCAAGTAAGCTAATATTTCCCTGTGATCCAATCATAGAAGATTGGAAACAAACAATATTGTTTATATAATAGTGACACTCATTTGTAACTATCATGTGATGTCAAGACAAAGTGACAGTAACACACACAAATACATAACCATGTACTTACATATTTGCATATATGCATATATTTATGTTGTTGTATTTGGGGATGGTCATATATATATATATATATATATATATATATATATATATATATATCATCATCATCATCATCATCATCATCGTCGTCGTTTAACGTCCGCTTTCCATGCTATATTGGTTGAGGAGACATGGCTTAGGGTTAGGGTATCTAGTGATCATGATTTCAATTCCTAGATCTGGTGGTGTGTTGTGTTCTTGAGCTAAATACTTCATCTCACATTGCTCTGCGATCACTTTGACATCTGATGCATGGTACACAGTATACCTGTTTTGACAACGTTGATTTGACGGAGTGAGTGAGCTAATGTGCGGCCTGAACAAATCATTTGTACAGGTCATTCGGCAAAAGTTGAATGCTCATATGCTGTCTTCAATAGGAGAGTCCATGACATGCACACATATGTATGTATGCATGATGGACTTCTTTCAGCTTCTGTCTACCATATCCACTCACAAGGCTTTGGTCAGCCTAGGGCTATAATAGAAGATACTTGCCTTAGACTATATGGTTGAAAATCAAACTTCTTACCACACAGCTATACCCATGCTTTATATATATTATTATATGTTTTGTAACTGTACTTACAATATGTTTTTTTTATATAGTGAACACATATCATCAGAAAATTGTCGAAGGATCAGACAACCCTTTGTTGGAATGAAATGCTTGGCACCATATAATGATGGATGTTTTTACAGAGCTAAAATTGTAAATATTTGTAAACCCAATAAAGAAGGTAAGTTACATTCTCTTTTTTCTCTATATGTCCACTACATTCTTGCTGCTAATGCTAAACATCATGGAAGGGAATATATTTTTTAAATAAAAATATATGATGGGGTGCTGAAAAGTTCCTGGTTTTGTGTAAATGAAAATACTGGCGGGTCAGTTAATTATGATTTTATTCAACATATTTCTTTTCACAGATTCACACACTTATTGCAGTGGGTGTTTTTCTAAGCACTGTAAAATAATTTGGAAGGTTGGGCTTCCAACCATGCCTTTCGTGATACCATTAAAGCCAGGAATTTTTTAGCACCTTCTCATTTTTTTATATGCATGACTATGTGGTAAGAAATTTGCTTCTCAACCACATGATTCCAACTGTAGTCCCATTGTGTAGTACCCTGGGCAAGTGTTTTCTCCCCTAGCCTCAGGCTGACCAAAGCCTAGTGAGTGGATTTGGTAGATGGAATCTGAAAGAAGCCCATTGCCCATTGTGTGTGTGTGTGTGTGTGTGTGTGTGTATCTTTGTGTCTGTGTTTGTCCTCCACAACTGCTTGACAACCAGTGTTGATTTGCTTATGTTCTTGTAATTTAGGAGTTTGACAAAAGAGACCGATAGAATAAGTACCAGGCTTTAAAAAATAAGTACTGGGGTTGATTCATTTGACAAAAATTCTTCAAGGCAGTGCCCCAGCATGGCCACAGTCTAAGGACTGAAACAAATACAAATTGAGATATGCAATATCAGTGTCTATGTACAACAGAGTGTAAGTGTCTTGAGAGAAAAATTGGGTATAAGAGGCATCAGGTGTAGTGTGCAAGAGAGGAACCTGTGTTGTTATGGTCACTTGATGCATATGGGTAAGGAGAGCTGCATAAGGAAGTACTGATCTCTAGCTCTGGAGGGAACCTGTAGAAGAGGTTGATCTAGGAAGGTGTGGGATGAAGTGCTGAGGTATGATCTTTGGAGTTTGACTCTCACGGAGGTGATGACAAGACCTTTGGTGATTTGCTGTGCTTGAGAAGACACATCAAGCAAAGTGAACTCATAATTGGAATCAGTGCCAGTGACTTGTAAAGGTACCCATGCCGGTGACATGTAAAAGGCATCAGGTACACTCTGTGGAGTGGTTGGTGTTGGGAAGAGCATCCAGCCAAAGGAACTAAGCCAAACCAGACTGGAACCTGGTGCAGCACTCTGATTTACCAGCTCCAATCAAACCATCTTACCCATGTTAGCATGGAAAATGGACACTAAATGATGATGATGAAATGAGAAAAAAATAAGGAAGTAAATATTATTTGGAGAAAATGCTATAAAGAAAGAAAGTTTACACATAGCAACAATAATTTTCAGTGTATATAGGCATGGCTCTATGGTAAGAAGCTTGCTTCCAAACCACATGATTTCAGTTTCAGTCCCACTACATGGTACATGTCCTCTACTGTAGCTCTGGGCTGACCAAAGCCATGTGAGTGGATTTAGTAGACAGAAACTGAAAGAAGCCTACCATATATATATATATGTATATATATTGGAAGGTTTGGAGGTGATGTACAGGAATTATATTATAGAAAAAAATTAAGGTACTCAGAAATCTGGATGGTTGTACATTTACAGATTTTTATTAATGTCACATGTTTTATAAATCATATAAAGCGCTTTTCACTTAATCTTGTAGGATTTTCAAACATGTA
>NC_068995.1:35884256-35888947 GCF_001194135.2 Octopus bimaculoides | reverse complement strand
ATATATATATATATACGTGACACCACGCAGGTGCTTTTGTGTTGCACCACACCAGTGTTTTTACGTGGCACTGCATGGGTGCTTTTACATGGTACTGCATGGGTGCTTTTATGTGACACCACATGGGCTGCTCTTATGTGGCACTCCCATGAGTGCTTTACACCACCAGGAGGATCAGTCTTAACACTTCTGCTGTGGGTACAGGTCTTTTTAAGTACAGCCAAGCACCATGTGTCTTGGTCCTTTGTCATCTTGCCTGAAAGGTTCCGCTTCCTGAGGTCATTCTTCAGTACTTCATCCCATGTTTTCCGGGGTCTCCCACTTCACGTGTTCCATCTACTCTGAGAGATCAACACTTCTTTATGTAACTGTCAGCATTCATCCATGTCATATGACCAAATCAGTGCTGTCTTCTGTCTTGAACACAGCAACCAGTTCCTCTTATGCCTAACTTCTCTCTCAAAACACTGGCACTCTGTCGAACATACACACTTACATTACACATCCAGCAGAGAAAACTAGCCTCATTCCTTTCTAACCTTTGCAGGTCCTCTGCATTCAGGGCCCATGTCTCACTACCATGTAGAATTGCTGTCCGTATACATGCATCATACAATCTTCTTTTACTCAGAGAGGAAAACTGTCTGTGGTCAACAGAAGTAACAACTCTCTGAATTTCCTCCATCCTATATTTATTTTAGCTATCACACTCTCTGTGCATCCTCCCCCACTACTAATTTGGTCGTCTAGGTAGTAGAAATTATCTACTACCTTTAATGAGCCACTAACGCATTTGAGAAAATCAATTTCCTGAGACTCTAAGGTTTTTATGGACCCTGTGCATCTTCCAAATATAGAGACTATCTTCTCTGATAACTTTCCAATTAACCCACTGCACCCCTTGTGTGTCCATAGCTTGCACCAGGTACACCATATGGAGTTCCTGCTTACAGTTTTCCTACAAATTGGACAGGGCCACCTACCTGAGGGGTGTAGGGTCCTGTCAGTTTTCTTACTTATTAGGACCTTAATCTTTGTTAAGTTAACCTTAAGGATGAAAAATTCCAGGTTTTGCTTCCGCACCTGGAATTTTTCATCTAGCTCTGATATGGAATCTGCTGTGGGGGCCAAATCCTCAGCATATAGTAGTTCCCAGGGGCTGCCAGTCTTGTTTTTCTTTGTTATGGCCTGGAGGATAATAGTAAAAAGGAGGGGACTGAGGACTGAGCCTTGATGAACCCCTACCTGTACACCAAATTCTTCGCTGTACTCGTGGTTAACTCTCACCTTACTGACAGCATCTTTGCACATGGTCTGTACAGTTTTCACCAGCCACTCATCTATCCCAAGCCTCCTCAGAACTCACCGTATCACACAGTGGGACACTCTATCGAAGGTTTTTTGTAGATTAACAAATGCTAGGTATAAGTGTTGATTCTTAGCTAAGTACTTCTCTCAGTGTTGCCTGACTATGAAAATAGCATCGGTAGTGCTTCTTCCCCAGACAAAACTGAACTACATTTCGTCTAGCCTAATTCTGCTCTTAATTAATTGAGCAATAACTCTCTCTGTAACTTTCTTCACCAGGTCCAAGAGTTTGATGTCTCTATAATTGCTTCTATCTAATGCATTACCCCTACCCTTGTAACAGCTAACAATTATGCTGCTATGCCAGTATCTGTATGTTACACCTTCCTGAATGACCTGATTTACTATGCAGGTGACTAGCTCATATCCTGCCTTACTGGATATTACTTATGTAATATTTTTTTATAATATTGAGAAAATACTGTAAAAAAATTAAATTTTATTTTTCTGTGGACAGTGGTAGATTGGTTTCTGCTTATTATAATTAACAAAACAGAAGAAACAAAACAAAGTGTCTGTAGTTGAAGAAACATACATTTATATTCTTAATGATATTCCATTAAAATATGAGGTGTAAAATTGAGCTTGTCATGTTGGATCTGCAAGAGTAAACAGGAAGGTAATAGTGTAAATGATTTCGGTGTCAATAATTTTAACATAACAATGAACCAGTTGAAACATTACTTGGCCTACTTTATCTAAATTATAATCATCATCATTACCATTTAATGTATATGGTCCATGCTAGCACAGGTAGAACAATTTGAAAGGATATGACAGGTTCAAAGATAAAATCATGCTCCAGTATCTGCTTTGGCATGGTTTTTGTGGCTGGATGTTCTTCCTAATATTGACCACTTTACTGCTGGTACTGGGTATTTTTTCCATGGCACTCACACTAGTGAGGTTGCACTGCAACCTGCAAGACTGAAGATCCCCTTCAGACTGAGTGGAACTACAAGAAAGAGGGAGGTGGTTTTATGCTATGAGATAGGATAGTGGTGGTGGTGAAAATGAAACAATTATATAGACCCTATGTAATAGGCAAAATATACTGTAATATAATAAGAATATCATTGTAGTACTGTTCTTATGAAATATGACACTGTATAACACTATATCATAGATTAATATCTTTGTATGTAATTGCTACTGTGAGAAACCTATCCAGAAAGAACAGGTTTATTGTTGGGGAAGAGCTACACAGCTACTTACATAATAGAAGAAAAGGTTGGGAGTGGCTATAATAGGAGTATCTCCTGTTCAGTAAGAAACCTATTCTCTCCAAACCTTTCCTTTTCACTAAACTCTCATCCAACAGCATAAAGCTACCAAGTAACACTACAAATAGGATTATTTCCTGTTTCAGAATATTTTCATTTTATTTGAAATTAGATTATTTCTACTTTTCCTGGTTGAAAAGATTATGAATCTTTATGCATTAAAAACATTTTTTCCATAGTATTCATCTGGACTCTCCAGCCTCATAGGACTGGGCCACCATTGTGGTTTCTGTGGTGAGTTGGTCTTTTTACAGGGTACAAGCACTGTTCCTGCATTCAACCTTTCTTCTTTATCAGCTTGGTTTAGGATAGGTGGTGGTGGAGTTAGATATCATTCAAGAGGTTGTAAATAATTGTGAGGGAAGGGCTTTGATAATTGCTCATTGTTGGAAATTTGTGACCCTTGAAAACAAAGATAAATTTTAACCCTTTAGTATTCAGATTATTCTGTCTAATGTAAAACTTATTAATTCAGATTGTTTTGAACTAATCAAGCATTATCTTGTTACTTTGAGATTTTTGTAATTGTTTATTTTTAGAATGACATTATAGGGTAGATGGGAGAGGTCAGATCTGGCCAGTTTGTACATAACACATGTAGATAAACCAGCTAGATATGGCTGGTTTAAATGCTAAAGGATTAAATATTAAACTTTCACTTTAAGAATAATCAAATAGCAATTTCATATAAAAATATCTATGTAATGATATTTTTCATAGGTGTCATATTTTATTAAACAGTATCACAGTAATATAATTACCATATTACAGTATATTTCTTCCTGTTAAACAACTTCTGTAAGGTGCGGAATAGTTAGTAACCCATAAGCTGCATTAGGTCATACCGCAGTTTACAATTACTATGCACTGTTAATCAGTATTGATACTATATTTTGATAGTATCATCAGAAAACTACCACAGCAGTTGATAGTACATAGGCCCATTGTTATAATCAGTGTTTCTCATGTTTTATAGTAGTAACCTGTTGTATAATTGTGATAGAACATTCAAATATAATTTCACTTAACCCTTTAGCATTTAAACCGGCCATATCCCAACGATGATATTGAATTTAGCAGTAGACAAAAGGCGACATGTGAAGTGAACAATGAGATGGATGAGAGACAAAGTTGATGCCAGTGGGACTTGAAATTTAGAAAATAAAAAGAGACTGAAGAAATACCACAAGGCATTTTGCCTGATACTGTAAAAATTCTACTAATCCACTGATTAGAGTATCAAGTTAATGCTAACATCAAGATTTGTTTTTCTATAAAAAGTTAAAGAAACCTAGGATTCCAGGAAATGGTGGTTATGAAATGCAACCATTCTCTTCCTGAACCTTGAGGAAATTACTTTATACAAAAGTTCAAGTGAAGACTAAAGGCAATAAATGAAACTATTTCACCTCGGTGTTAGTATGCAAGTCACTTGAAATAACTAGATTTATTGATCACCTGCCACTGGGAGAACAACTTCTTTATGACGTATGTATGATCATAACACACTTGATTCATCAATTCAAGGAAATCTGGGATGGCCGGTGTTTCCTGTGATGAAACACAATAGCAATTACCACTCATATTCTGACTCTGCTTAAGAATAAATATTGTTAGTTTCAAGAAATAGTCTCCATCCTGCCAGAGAAAAGAGAGAAAAATTATTTGTATGTAAGTCACTGGACTGCAACCATGCTGGAGTACTGTCTTAAAGGGTTTTAGTCAAACAGTTGACCCAAGGACTTATTTTTA
This sequence comes from Octopus bimaculoides, assembly GCF_001194135.2. Lineage (NCBI taxonomy): Eukaryota > Metazoa > Mollusca > Cephalopoda > Octopoda > Octopodidae > Octopus > Octopus bimaculoides. Next base: position 35,884,544 of record NC_068995.1, on the reverse strand, counting down.
AGTCTGGTACTTCCATCACTTGCTTTTGCCAAACCACTGACCTAGAAGGATGTCAACCAACACACACGATGGGCTTCCACACAGTTTCTGTCTACTAAATTCACTGACACAGCATTGGTTGTTCCAGAGCTATAGCAGAAGACACTTGTCCAGGATACCATGCAGTGGGAATGAACCCAAAGTCACATGTTGCAAAGTAAGCCCCTTAACCACACAACCATGTCTGCATCTTAGCCACCCATTTTGCTTTCCACTGTCGGACAATATACTCTTTCTCTTTTTCTCTTT
>NC_068995.1:35877691-35883276 GCF_001194135.2 Octopus bimaculoides | reverse complement strand
CACATAAAAGACACCATTTCGAGCGTGGCTGTTGCCAGTATTGCCTGACTGGCCTTCGTGCGGGTGACACGTAAAAGCACCTACTACACTCTCTGAGTGGTTGGCGTTAGGAAGGGCATCCAGCTGTAGAAACTCTGCCAAATTTAGATTGGAGCCTGGTGTTGCCATCCGGTTTCACCAGTCCTCAGTCAAATCGTCCAACCCATGCTAGCATGGAAAGCGGACGTTAAACGATGATGATGATGATGATGATGATATCCGGCCCAAATATTCAACCTGTTTTATGCTCAGACTGATTAGATCTGGTCTCTCACATCTACCCTACAAGATCATTTTAGATATAGCTAAGTAAAATCGCTGTCTTCCACACATACAAGCTTGTCCTTACAGGTGCTGGTGCCACTTAAAAAGCACCCATGCCAGTGCTGTGCTAACGCACCTGTGCCAGTGTTGCATAAACACACCTGTAGTGGTTATATGTGTATCATGGTAAACAGATGCAAAAGGAATGTGTATGCCTTTGAAGTAAACAAATGAGTGAATCGATTCATAGTTAAAATAATTTATTCACTGGACTTAATTTGTTGTTGGTACACATAATTCTTCGTTACATGCAAAATGTTGACAACTGCTATGAGTTGCTAGAAATAGAAGCAGGGTACATCTGTGGAAATGATATGTCAGCAATGAATATATGTGTGTGTGTGTGTGTGTGTGTGTGCGTGTGTGTGTGTGTGTGTGTGTGTGTGTGTGTGTATACATAGTTCATCTAATACAGTAGTCTACCATGGAACTTCGAACATTTCTCTGGGTCTATGCGAAAAGCTATTGTAGGACTTTCTCCCTCACTGGCTAGGCCCTTCTCCCTCACTGGCTAGGCCCTTCTCCCTCACTGGCTAAGCCCTTCTCCCTCTTTCGTCTGTCTGTTGACCGTATTCATCATAAACATGGCAGCTAGAAGGACAGATATACTGCAGCAGAGTTTGTACCTAAATAGGTTAGCTCTTGTCCATTTAAACTTCATCTGACATGGCTGAGGTCGTAGATCAAAGGGAGATGATCAATCACTTTTTGACAGGACAAAGAAAACCTGTTTTCATGCCTGTTGATTGTGGTCGTTTGGATGACTGAGAATTCTTAGATTCGGTTTCGAATCTTGGCTTGAAGAAGGAAGTGTTAATTTTTACACACCCATAACAGTGACACATAAAAATCACTCAGCACACTCTCTTAAGTGGTTGGTGTTAGGAAGGGCATCAAATCATAAAAACTATGCCACAACAGACAGTTGGGGTCCGGACATCCTCACCGCTAGCCAAATCATCCAATCCATGCTAGTTAAACGAGGTTGTTAAACGAGGATGATGATATTAAAATCTCAAAGATACAAGATTCATAATTACTTCAAGCCTATGTGAATGAATAAATGTTACATTTGACAGAAAATGTGAATACTAAAATGTGAATTTCCTTAACTACCAAAATTTTACATTCCTGTAAATATAGTTGGGCATTGTGATTTAAATATATTTAATTTTAATGTGGAAAAAAAAAAAAAAAAATCAGTAATATATTCATTTGTTTCCTTTAAAATAAACTGTGCAGAAATCAATTTAATAATGTTCACAAATTTATATAAGTTCATGTGCTATGAGAAGAAATTTAAATATTTAGGTGTGGACTATTTGTTGAGTAAAAGAAAATCAGATGATTTGGACAGTGTAAGTTTGAAGACTGTATCAAAAAGAGAGATAACCAAACAATTATACTATTTTGTCGGTCACACTAAAACCAAAGTTTTTGCTTAATTCAGGGAGCTTATTCTTGATCTCAACGACTGCATCATTGCCACCCTATCACCATTAAAAAAATAACTTACTTTCACTAAGTTTCACTCTATATTGGAATGCTCTTTAACAAGTGACATTTAACTCTTTAGCATTTAAACCAACCATATCCTGCCCAAATATTCTGCTTGTTTTATTTTCAAACCAACCAGGTTGGGCCTCCCACACTTATGTTACAATGTCATTCTAAAAATAAACAATTGCATCATCACGTTTTTGAAGCTATTTAATTCAAACCAATATGAATAAGTATGATTTATGTTTGACTGAGTAATTTCAATGTTAAATCACCTTTGACATTTCTCTTTTTACCATTATCATCTACTTTTCCATGTGCTTATAATATAATCCTATTGAGTCTCAGAGTTGACTGTTTTAATAGAATCTGAAAGTTGAGGCGGCGATGACAAGTCACAGACCTTTGGTGATATGCTGTGCTTGAGAAGACTCATCAAGCCAAGTGAAATTGTAGATGTGGCTGATGCCAGTGTCACATTACTGGCACCCATGCCGATGGCACATAAAAAGCACCCATTACACTCTTGGAGTGGTTGGCATTAGGAAAGGCATCCAGTTGTAGAAACCATGCCAAATCAGACTGGAACTCTGTGCAGCTCTCCAGCTTACCAGTTTCAGTCAGACTGTCTAACCCATACCAGCATGGAAAGCAGATGCTAAGTGATGATGAATGACGATGAGTAAAGAGCTGTAAGAGCACTCATAAAATACATTTTTTTTCCAAATGCTCAGAGAACTACCTAGAAATCATGATAAAATTAGCATTGGAGCGCAAATTATATGATGCTTATGTATGAAGTATGATGTTATATGTTAAGTGAAACATGAGCGTAATATGTGTGAAGTCTAGAAAGAAACATTCTCTTGGATGTTTAATGCTAGTGTGCATGAATAATGGAGCATATTTCATCTGAGGAAAACATGAGGTAAAAGAATCAGTTCCTGTGTATAGAAGAGAAGACTTCACTGATATGACTATGTGATTCATTTATAGGATGACAGTTGGGTAAAGAGTGCCAGGTGGTACCAACCTGTTGACAAGGGAAGTGATGAATGTTGATCTCAAGAGGTCGATTCTCATGAAAGAAATAATAAGGGACTGCATTAAGTTGCTTGGTGCTAGCCTGGAGAAAACCTAACTCTCGCAAGAATGGAAAAACTGGCATAAAATAATGTGATATTATGTATATAAGTTTATGTCTAGATATATATCTCAATGTATATTTATATTGATAATTCTTATATGCCTCTTCATTTCTTTGAATCACTTTCTCTCCTTGTGTTCCCCCCTTGTTGCTGTATTATAAGCTTAACACTGTTCTTCATTGTATGGTTGTTTCCCCACTTCCTGACATTCTTCAGTTGTAATTAGAGTAGTGCAACGTCTCATTTTATTCTTCACAAAAGGCTTCTGCCTGCTCAAATGTCAGAATTCTCTTCTCATGATACACAAATTTATTCCATTTTCCCAACTTTATTTAATTGGATTTTGCCTATGATAACCATTACTTCTTTCCATGGATGTTGGTGTATATCTTTATGTAAAATTTATAGTAGTAGCAGCAGTAGCAAAATTGAAATTTATGGTTAATTGAAAATAGTTACTGCAAAATGTTTTGTGAAATATTAAAATTGTTAGTGGTATCACATGATTTAGCCAATTTCTATTATCTCTTTGAATGCATTTGTTTTCAATATCTTTTTCTCTTTTCATTCAAAGCCTTTTCTTTTTTTCTTTGTATCTCAAGACAAAACTAATGTCAACTCTAAAACTATGTTCAGTATTTAAACCCAGATGTAAAGTAATTTAATTTTTTTCTCCTAATAAATTCATTGATAACACATTTAGTAATGCAACAAAATGTAAACAAACTTTTGTTGTTTTTGGAAGTGTCGAATGTGTTTTGTATTATAGAGACAGGAATAAAAACGCAGTATACAATTTGTTGCATTCCAAAAAAGCTATGATATTTAGCATTTAATTTGATGGATATTGTTGTCAGCAAGCCATTTAGCTTAATGGTAGAGTACTCAGTTGGTAACTGAGGGGTGTGGGTTTGAGTCCCGTGGCTGTCTGCTGGCAACTTTTTCTGTCTTGTAAGGTCAAAATACACAATCTTTCTGCTGTTTTCATGGCTATACTGTGTTTGAAATATTACTTTCTTGTCTGTAATACATTTATTAATCTTTGAATAAAAGTGATAGTAACAACAGTTACATCTTCTACCTTGTTGATGTTGGTATATGTCTTCAAAATTTAAATCATTTCCTGATCTTAATTCACTTTTCTAGATCCCTGTAAGCTGACCAAAGTAAACGTTCTCTATGTCGACTATGGCAACACTGAAGTTGTTTCAAGTGGAAGTCTACAAGAAATACCCTACTCTCTAAGTCAACTGCCATGTCAAGCAATCTGTTGTTCCTTAGCAAATGTATGTTTCTAAATTAATTACCATTTTATATTAACTAACAATAATGATTTTACTGATGCTGTTCTTTTATTTGTATCAATCAGGCGATACTGTTGTCATTGTCATCATCATTACCACCATCATCATCATCATCGTTTCAATGTTTTCTTTTTCATGCTTGCATGGGTCAGATGGAATTTGTTGAAGTGGATTTTTCACAGCCAAATGCCCTTCCTGATACCAACCCTCACCTATTTCCAATGAAGGTGGTTTATCCCCATGACCAGACATTGCTTTCACAGAAGACTGGAAACAAAGGACACTGCTTGCATGACAATGACTTTTGTTTACAGCTATCACATGAAGTCAAAGCAAGGAGGCATTAACAAATACACGCACACACACACGCACACACACATGTATATTGTGATCATCATCATCATCATCATCATCATCATCATCATCGTTTAACATCTGCCTTCCATGCTGGCATGGGTTGGATGGTTTGACAGGAGCCAGCCAGGTAGCAGACTACACCAGGCTACTGTGTCTGTTTTGGTATGGTTTTTATAACTGGATGCCCTTCCAAACACCAATCACCAGGAAGTGTTGATCTCTAATTGTAAAGGGAACATATAGAAACGGTAGATCCAGGAAGATGTGGAATAAAGTGGTGAGAAAGGATCTACAGATGTTAGGACTCATAGAGGGGATGACAAAGGACCAGGACTCTTGGCATTTGCTGTGCTTGCAAAAACACATCAAGCTAAGTAAAAGCATGATTACCCTTGCATACAAGCTTGTTCCCTGCAACTCTCTCCAGCTGAGCATCTCTAATCTTGCGGGCTTGTAAGTGTTGGTGCCACATAAAAAGCACTCATGCCAGTGCTGCATAAAAGCACCTAGTACGTGGTGTAAAGTGGGTAGTATTAGGAAGGGCACCCAGCCATAGAAACCATGTCAAAACAGACATAGAGCCTGAACAGCCCTTCAGCTGGTTAGCTCCTGTCAAACTGTCTAAACCATGCCAGCATTGAAAATAAATATTAAATGATGATGATGATACATATATGTGTGTGTGTGTGTGTGTGTGTGTATATATATATATATATATATATATATAAGTCAGTAAATAGTGGGGTTGTGTTAACCGCACGTGGAGAAATAATAGGAAAATGAAAAATAATAATAAGGCAGAATGCTAGACTGGAAGCATATTTTAATAAAGATTTCTAACCGGCTTTCATTGCGAAGCAAATTTTCAAGAAGAGGGAGAATGAAAACGTTCTTTACAAAGAAGTACAAAATG
>NC_068995.1:35871534-35877377 GCF_001194135.2 Octopus bimaculoides | reverse complement strand
TATATATATATATATATATATATATATATATATATGTAATACTTTGGATTAATGGGTATATGTCAATCAGTGTGTTGATGTGTTGAGTAAAGCACTGGCACGGTTTGAGCTACCTGATGTCATCTGCAGTTGTGGTATATTTCCGTTCGATCTACTTCAGGAATTCTATAGTGTTAGTTGGGATAATAATTGATTATGGAAACAGAAGATGGATTTGGTATTGGTCTTTATTTTGTGTGATGATTGTTTTGACCCATCCTGCTATTGTCCCTTATGAGTGGGATAGTATGTATCATGCTGTATTGCATCGATTTTGCAGTCTGGGTCATATCAGGTACATTCATACATAGAGTGGTGTCTCACTAAAGATCTTGAGTTTGGGCGGTCATGTTGTTATTTTCCCTCTCCTGTTAGGGAACGAAGTGTTGCTACAATTGTCATTATCATTAAATGTCCATAACAAAAATAGTAAATAATTGTAAATGTCAACATATACACTGTAGACAAAAAAAGAAAGAAAAAAGAAAAAAAAAATTTAACAAGGGTAAGTAAATGAGAGAGGGACACTGGAGAGATTAATTCACATTAAAATTTAAAACAAAAGAAGGGTACTAGAAAAAGGAAGAAAAAATATATATGCAGGTGAAAGTGTCTGGGAGGGCAAGAGGGTTAGTATACTTGCTAACATAGGTCAGGATGCGTATAGGCATATATGCACACATTCACACACTTACATACCCACACATATACCCACACAGAGACATAGGCACCCACACTCATCCTGGCCCAACGTGAATGTGTGCGTATATATCTATAGACATCCTGACCTGTGGTAGCAAGTATACTAACCCTCTTGCCCTCCCAGACACTTTCGCCTGCATATATATTTTTTCTTCCTTTTTCTCGTACCCTTGTCTTGTTTTAAACTTAATGTAATTTAATCCCTCCTGTCCCTCTCCCATTTACTTTCCTTTGTTCAATTTTTTTTTCTTTCTTTCCTGTCTACAGTGTATATGTTGACATTTACAATTATTTACTATTTTTGTTATGGACATTTAATGATAATGACAATTGTAGCATCACCCCATTCCCTGACTGGAGAGGGCAAATAACAACATGACCACCCAAACTCAAGATCTTTAGCAAGACACCACTCTATGTATGAATGCACCTGATGTTACCCAGACTGCAAAATGGATGCAACAAAACATGATGCATACAATCCCACTCATAAGGGACAATAGCGGGATGGGTCAAAACAATCATCGCACAAGATAAAGACCAATACCAAATCCATCATCTGTTTCCTTAATCGATTATCTCACACACACACACACACACACACACACACACACACACACAAGGCTGGTCTGAGGCTATAGTTGAAGACACTTGCCCGAGGTGCCATGTGGTTGGAAAGCAAACTTCTTACCACATAGCCATGCCTATATATTGTTTGATAGATTTCTCTAAAAATAACCACAACCCTATTTACTGGATATATTACAAGTGCTTTTGTATACAGATATCTCAAAAGTTAATAGACATCTCTCAGACCATTTTCATTGTGTGGACACTACCTGGTGCTTCAAACTTGTTAATGTGTTATTATTTTCATAAGGTGGGTGAGCTGGCAGAATAGTAAGCATGCCAGGCAAAATGCTCAGTAACATTTTATCTGTCTTAATGTTCTGAGTTCAAATTCTGCTGTGAACGAGCCTTGAAATTAACCAAGGTTAAGTTGGAGGCTCTTTGATGCCCAGTTTTCTTTTCACACCCAGATTTTTCTTTTCTAGTTCTGCTACAGGTTCTGCTATGAGAGCAATATCATCAGCATATATTAGTCCCTATGAGCTTCTGGTCTTAAATTCCTGTTATGGCCTGGAGGATGATGATGAATAAGAAGGGGCTGAGAATCAAGCTTTTTTGCACACCTACCTGTATCCTAAATTTGTTACTCATGGCTGACACTTACCTTACTAACAGCACCCTTGTACATGGCCTGTACCACTTTCTCAAGCCATTTGTCTATCCCTAGATTCCTCAGAGACCACCATATCACAGATCAATAAATGCCAAATAAAAGGGCTTATTCTTAGCTAAATACTTCTCTTGCCTGACTATGAAAATAGTGTCAGTAGTGCTTCTCTCCTGCACAAAGCCAAACTGCATCTCATCTTGGCTAATTCTGTTCTTAATTAATTCAGCTATTACTCTGTAACTTTCATCACCTGGTTCAGCAGTTTGATGCTTCTACAGTTACTTCTCTCCAAGGTATCTCCCTTATCCTTTTAGTAGCTGACTATTATGTAATTGCGCCAGTCATTGGAGATTACACCTTCCTTTTCATAACTATGTTTCTTTTGTAGGCCGTTCTTGTTAATTAAAAGCATCGCAAAAGAGGAAAACTAAAACAAAATCTTACAGAAAGCAGAGATTGTTTAGGATGACAATGAAAATACCTTACAGTTATATACATACAGAAAATGCTTAAAGGTTTAAGCTACAGCTGAGACTAAGCAAGAAAACTAAAAGAACCATCAGAGCCCCTAACTTCTTTCTTCATATATTTGCATTCAGTGTCTATACTCTAAGAGTTTGGCTTGCATAGGTCAACAGTAGTTCATTTACCTTCTCAAATGGTTAAGAAACTTAGCTATAGAAATGGCAGCATAATATTAGCAGAAGCTACTGAATGACAAGTAAATTTTTTTCTCAGAGCCGTTAACAGTCGGTTGATATGAATTTTGTATATTAGTGAGATTATTTTGTATGCTTACATAATACATATAGGTACACACATACACATAATTTGCATTGCTATGCCAAGTAACAACTAAACAATTATCTTGTGGCGATAAAAGAGCAAATTAAAAAATAAAAGTAAAAATAAATTCCACTAATTTGAAAGAGAGAGAGAGAGAGAGAGAGAGAGAGAGAGAGAGAGAGAGAGTTACTTGGTAAGTGATATATGTTTTGAGTCCTGTCATTAGACCCTTTGATTTCTTTCTGTCTCAAACTGATGCTTATAATGACATATTATTACATATATTTTACATACATTTTTTGCTTTTTAATTGCAGATTGCTCCCGTTGATATCAAGAATGATTGGTCAATAAATATCTCTGACATTTTCCAGAAATTAGTGTCTTATTCAGTTCTGTTGTGTATTCCCAAAATTTCCTGTACAGATGGTTTCCCACATTTAGTCCATTTGTATCCAATTGATTTCCCCAGTGCTTCCGCTTTGCAGCTCTACAGCATCAGTTTACAGCTTATCTCTAAAAATTGTGCTGTATACATCCCTATTTCTGAGCAAATTAATTTAATATGTAACATTCTGAAAACCTGGGTTCTATTCAATCAACAGCCAGTATTAGATTCCACTGAGGAGGACAGTATTTCTGTGACTTCTTACAGGAATGATGATATCACAAAAAGACAATATTATGATGGAAACATAAACCAACAGATTAGATCTGCATTTACAAAACGAATGGAGTGTTCTACAATTTATGAAGAGCCTTGTGAGGATTTTGAAGAAGAGAACTGTTTAAATGTTAATGTTGCTGATCAGTGTGAACATTCCACTTCTCAAACAAGTCCTGAAAAATTGAATTATCAAATAAGTTCTGAAATGTCTAATTGTCAAACAAAACCCAAAATATGCAATTCTCAGACAAGTCCTGAAAAATCTCTGTCTGAATCATCAACACTTCCATGCACTAATGTAACAACTGATAATAAAGAAGGTACATTAGAAAGTTGTTCTAGTGAACCTTTACCAAAACAATTTCAAACCACTGATACATCTATCAAAAAATACAACACATCCAACTCAGAAACTGAGAAAATACATGAAGTTGTATTTTCATATGTTTCAACTCCTTCTGATTTCTATGTTTATGTAATAAACTCTGCAACTATTGAGAGGCTTGCAGATCTTGTCCAAAGTCTTAATGAAAAGTTCTTGAGACTAAAACCAACTGAACTCTTAGAACTCTCTGAAACCTTGAAAATTGAGATCAATTCTTTATGCTGTTGTTATGACAAAACTGACCAATCTTACCATCGAGGTATTATTATTGACTTCAAATCTGCTCAGAAACCAAATAAAATGTCTGTTAAAGTTTTCTACATCGACTATGGATATATTGCCTGGATTTCAAGAAAGCACATTTACCCCATGAATATAGCTTATAAAAAGTTTCCTGCATTAGCTGTGCATTGTACATTGGCTAGAATATGTCCTGTTGGTCAAAAGCCACACCCTAGTGATACATACATCTGGCCAGAAAAGGCCAAGAAAGCATTTAAGAAAAATATCAACTTCAAAGATTCTTATGTCATGAAGATTGTATCTGGAAATCTGCCATCAACATCATTTAGGTAAAAGAATTAACCACTTTCATTAATTTGTCATTACCACCATCACTACCATCACTTTTATGTGTTTTTTCTTTCAGGCTTGTATAGCTTTGTCTTTACAGTCTTTCAACACTTGTATTCCTTCCTCATCTTCTTTGTGAGGGTCAACAATCTTAGATCTGCCCTTACCATTTCTACATTTGTTTTTTGCAGTCCTTCTCTTTCTCATTTTCTTTCCAGTTGGATCATCTAACACTTCCTCAACCAACTATCATTATACGTACACATTGCATCACCATATCAGCACAATTTTATCTGATTCCTAATTTACTCATTTTTCTTTCAGCTCACCTGCACATGTTAGCATGCCGGACTTTTCTCTTTGCAGCATTTTGTCCATCTCTACAGTTTAAGTTCAAATTCTGCTGAGGTCTACTTTCCCTTTCGTCCTTATGGTGTTGATAAAATAAATACCTGTTGAGCACTGGGATTGATGAAATTGATTTACTCCTTCCTCACAAAATTTCAGATCTTGTGCTTATCAAAGAAAGAGTTATCATTTTAATTTCACTTGCTCTGACTAATTCTTTAAGAGTAAGAAACAACCTGTTCCTTTCTCACTGACCTCTCTTTCCTGGTTTTTCAATCCATTTCCTTGTCTAGCTAATAGCACCTCTGTCATATCACATTAAGGAGACATCCCATATATTCATTGCCCTGATCTTGTTCTTTGCATTGAGCTTACTCTCTATAATTAATTTGGTTCTCCTCAGTTAAAACTATCCTTCATTTCATTCTCTTTGATTTTCTCATAGTCAAAAAACGCCCAAATACTTGTATCCATCCACCTCAACATCTTTTAATTCTCTTGCTGTTTGGTAGTTCTACACCATCAGATGACAATACTTTGCTTTTTTTTATGATAAGCATACCTCACTTGTTAATCCCAAATTCCATCCCCATATCCTTACTGAGTAACTGTTCTGTTGGAACAGACCATACATTTCACACTCACTCTCACTGAAGATCTAAATAACAGGTGATTCAACCTTTCCCCACTTTCCAAGGTGTACTTTGATGTTACTTTCTGTAATATCTGCATGATGGGTATCATACAAATCACAAACAGCATTGGTGACAGAGTATCTCCCTGAAATATGCCTCTCCTGATTCCAACCTTCACTAAAAATTCTTCACATGATGTTAACTCTGGATTCCTGATCTCTGGATGAAATTCAAAGTGTTAGCAGACACAAGTACCAACTCAAGACTTTATAAAATCCATGATCAGTAAACAAGTGTTACTTAGTCTGCTTGCTGTGCTGTGACAGCTGACACTTTCCATCATATCAGGAAAATAAAGTTGAGAGTTTTCATGATGATGATAATAATAATAATGATAATAATAATAATAATAATATACTTTTCATGTGTATGTATGTGTGTGTATATATATATATATATATATATATAT
>NC_068995.1:35865406-35871126 GCF_001194135.2 Octopus bimaculoides | reverse complement strand
ATATATATATATATATATATATATATATATATATATATATATATATATACACACACACACATGTATGTATGTATCATTATCATTTTAGCATTCACTTTTGATGCAAAGTTTTGATGCAGGTTTTTCTACGTAGCCAGATGTTTTCCTTTACACAAATCCTCACCTTTTTCCAAGTAAGGTAACATTTTCCCATGACCAGAAATGGTTTCACAGAAGATTGGAAATGATGGAAACTGCTTGCATGGAGTTAACACTTGTTTACAACCATCATGTGAAGCCAAGTCATGTGTGCGCATATACACACACAAACACACACACACACACACACACACACACACACACACACACACGTTATAACTGCTTAAAATATTTAGACTTCTAGAGTTTATAACATGCAACTTTGACATTAATTTCTATTAATTTTGTGATAGTTATTTCCCTTGATATGTTACAACTTCACCATTTAAGAATTGCCGGAGTATAAATTATAAGGTACAACAGCTGAGGTAGAATTGACAATAACTAAATTAGTTCAGTATATGAATCTGTTCCGAGCCATTAAATTCATTATCATTTGTGTCGTTTGCTGAAAATTCAGGAATATGGGAATTCTAATATAATAGAAATGTGTGTATATATATTTATATAATAATCCGCTTGTTTGTTTGCCCATTATACTTTACTTAGAGACATGGAAGTAGAGTGAGTAAGAGGTAGAAGTGGAGTAAAATGAGAGAGAGAGAGAGAGGAAAAGTGTGAGTAGAGAAGAAAGAAGTGAGGAAGAAGCAGAGAAAGATGTATAAGGCCAAATGCATCATGTGGTTAGTTGAAGGGAGAGGTAAAGAGCAAGATTAAAAGATGGTGAGAGAAAAGAGGAGAGAGAAAAGTTAATGATGTGGTTAATAAAGTTAATGATAAGGTGGGGAGGGAAAGATAAAGAGAAAGTGATATGTTTTGGATACAATATTTAGCAGAGGGTAATGTTCTGGATAGTGAGGTTAAAGAAAGGCAGATAAAGTGCGTTACGTTGAGAGAGAGAAAGAGAGAGAGAGGGAGGAAGAGGGAGAGAGAGAGGAGAGGGGAGAGAGAGAAGGGGGAGAGAGAGTAAGAGAGAGAGAGAGAGAGCGAGAGAGAGAGAGAGAGCGAGAGAGAGAGAGAGAGAGAGAGAGAGAGAGTGTGTGTGTTTGTATTGTCAGAGCAGAAGTACATCAACAGCAAGAAAAAGTAGATATAAACAAACAGCTTAAATGAAATGAGCTTTGTTACTGAAAACTATAGTAGTGATGATGGTGGTGGTGTTGGTATGTTGATAGTGAAAAGAATTTTTTTTATTGAACTAAATCTATAATATTATTCTTCCACCTTTATGCTTTAATTTGTTAGAGCAGAGATGGAGTGAGAGAGGGAGAGAGCGAGCGGAAGAGGGAATGTGAGAGTGAGTGAGAGAGCAGATAGCCAGCTGATGCATTATACTGTCACTCATGTGATTAGTGGAAGTGAGAGAAATGTTAAAGACATGAAGAGGCGAATTACATGGTTAAAAAGTTTGTTGAAGAAGTAGAGAGAAAGAAAGCAATATAAAGTACTTAGCAAAGGGAAATTTTAAAATCATATAGTAGATTATTGTGACTGAAAGTTAAATAACTTAGGAAAATAAAAATTAAAATGCAAATTATCCTTTCTCTCTTAAATAGCTTCTCTTAATCTTCTCATTCTATGGAATTTCCACGGGTCCCACTAGTACATATATAAAGATAATGTAACAACATCTGTTGCAATCTACTATTAAAGCCTGTTATTCTCCATCCACTTGTTATAGTATCCTTGTATTAATCTTATGTAAAGAGGAGTTCCATATTATGTAACATATTATGTGGCAGCCAAATAAAGACATAAGAGCTCTTATGCACATGTTATGTGGTTTTCACTTGCATTAAACATTGTATGTGTGTGTGTGTGTGTGTGTGTACATATACGTATATATTATAGGCTATTTGGATTGTTGAGAAACTTGCTTCCCAATAACCTGGTTCCAGGTTCACCTTGAGCAAATGTCTTTTACTATAACTCCAGACCAACCAAAACCTTGTGAACAGATCTTGACAGATGGAAACTGAAAGAAGTCTGTTATGTGTGTGTGTGTGTGTATGTGTTCAGGGTGCAGTGAATATATTGTTGTCTAAATTATGCAAAAATGAAAAATAACACTGACATCTCATTTTAACAGATATATTTACCAAAATTACATAAAAATGTCTTGAAATACAAATGAGTAAATTTATTCAATAAAATCGCCATGGGCTCCAGACGACTTTGGAATCTCTTGCAGCTCTTCTGGACAGTTTCCTTGTTTAAGTTGGTGAATGCTGCCATAATCCTTGCCTTCCGTTCATCTTTGGTATTACAAGGAGTTTTGTTGGTCCCTTGCTCAACTGTGCCCCACACATAATAATCAAGGAGGTTGCAGTCTAGGGAGTTAGGTGGGCAGATGTTAGGGGTGATGTCGTGGCAGAATTTACCTGACAGCCACGATTGAGTTCTTCAGCTTGTGTGGCATGATGCAGAGTCCTGTTGCCAGACATAGGGTCTTCCAGCAGTCACTTTCTTGACCCAAGGCAGCGCTACCCACTCCAGGCACTTGATGTAGGCCTCCCTGTTGAGTCTGAGGCCGTGTGGGAAGATGAATGGAGGTATAACGTTGCCACCACTACTGATCACTCCATGATGTTGACTGGATGTTTGATTTTTATCACTCTCGGTACATGTTTTGGGGACACAGCAAGCCAATGGTTGTTTTGTGTGTTCACCATCTGCTCAGTTAATATACTTTTCATGTGTATGTGTATAGCCTTCATAGTGTGGCTGTGTGGCCTTTCCTCTTGCTCTTGATGGCTTGAGATAAAAATTGGCCCTTTCTCATCTTGTATGAGGAATATCGAATGTCTTCATGCACTACCTGCCTGATAGAAACTCAGACACTCCCATGTCCATGGTGATGGTCCTGATTGACTTGGAGGGATCATTGTCAATCATACCCTGGATCTCACTAACAAATCCAGGTTCTAATCTGATTTGACAAGGTTTCTACTGCTGGATGCCTTTCCTAATGCCAACCACTCTAAAAGTGTAGTGAGTGTCTTTTATGACCTGACACTAGCATCGGCCACAACTACGGTCTGACTTGGTTTGATAGGTCAATACAAACATGGTATATGTATATATATATGTATGTTTTATTTATTTCAGTCATTTGACTCTGGCCATACTGGAGCACTGCTTTTAGTCGAACAAATTGATCCCAGGACTTATTTTTTGTAAGTCTAGTACTTATTCCATCGGTCTATTTTGCTGAACTGCTAAGTTACGGGGACGTAAACACTCCAAATTCGGTCATGAAGCGATGGTGGGGGGGGGGGGACAAACACAGACACACAAACATATACATATATATATATGTGTATGTACAATGGGCTTCTTTCAGTTTTTGTCTACCAAATCCACTCACAAGGCTTTGGTCACAAGACACTTGCCCATGGTGCCACACTGTGGGACTGAACCTGGAATCATGTGATTGGTAAGCAAGCTACTTACCACACAGCCCCTCCTAAATAAATATGTAATGAGTTCTATGTTTTCATGCCTTGAACACATGACTGAAATATTTACCACTGAAGAGAAAATCAAATTTACTAAATCAAATTACTTTACCTGTAAACTTGTTTAAAACCTATTAAAATAGTCCTATTTATTTCTTTTTATGCTGTAGTTTTCAACAATATCTGAGTCCACCATTACAAGTTTTAATTGCAACGTTGAGTGATAAGAAAACAGAAAGTGTCCAGAATGCAGAAATCTGTATCAACTATGAATTGGTTCGATTGAACCATGCAACACTTACAGAGAAGTCTGCAGGTAGGGTATCAAATGCTATGTTTTGCTACTTACAGATTGTCTCATGTATGTACTGCTGTTCATATGCAATCCTTCTCACTCATACATACATACATACATACATACATACATACATACACACATGCATACATCCATGCACACACACATACATGTGTTGTAGGAACATTCACACACAAACAAATAAATGTCTCACTGATCATACAAGCATCTTTTACTGCCTATCTTTTACCATTTATCTTCTACTTGTTTCAGTCATTGGACAGTTGCCATGCTGGGGCACTGCCTTGAAGGGTCACTGCTTTGAAGCATCTACTACTGTGGCCTCTGGTGGACAATACCATCATAAGGCATAGGCAGTGCCATTATAAGGCATGGGCACACTGTGCAGTTGATCAGGGGCCTCATAGGTCTAGGGGCTCAATTCTGATCTATGTGTATTGTGGCTTGCTGTCTAAAACTAAATACTATAGGGCTTGCTGTACCGATTTACTCAGAGGCTTATGATGCTGTTAAGATGGCTTTGCTTGTAGGTGAAATTGGTAGAAGGGAACTGTATGAAAGCCTATGCATGTGTATCATCAACATCATCATCATCATCATCACCATTTAGCATCTGTTTTCCATACTGGCATGGGTCGAACAGTTTGACAGGAGGTGGCAACCCAGAGGACTGCACCATGCTCCAGTTGTCTGCCTAGGCATGGTTTTTACAGCTGGATGCCTTTCCAAATGTCAGCCATTTTTACAGTCTGGACTGGATGCTTTTTATGTGGCACCATTTATCACCATCATCATCATTGCCGTTTTGCTGTCTACTTTTCAAACCTTGCATGGATCAGATGAAATTTTTGGCAGGTGGATGGTTCTTCCTCTTGCCAGCCCACAATCCTCACCTGTTTCCAAGTAACATAATATTTCCCTTAGTCATTCAAACACTGAACTGCTTGATGACCAGACAACATGCCATTACAGAAGATTGCAAAGTATTGCAAACAAAGAAACTGTTTGTATGAAAAGTGATTTTGTTTTCTACCATTACACCAATGTGAAAACACACACGCACAAATGCACACACACATGCCAGCATCATCATCATTGTCAGCATTTAACATCAATTTTTCTATGTTTGCATGAGTTAGATAAAATTTGTTGAGGCAGATTATCTACAACTGGATGCTCCCATTGGTTGCCAAGCAAGTTAATGTTTTCTCATAGCTAAACATGTTTTTCAATGAAAGACTGGAAACAAAATGCCTCACTACTATGATGATGAGGATGATGCTCATTTACAACCAGTACATATTGTTCAGACAAGGGTACACATACATATACAGGTATACATGTAGATATACGTAGGACAAGCTTTTTACTGTTTCCATCTAAAACCACCTTGGTAATGCTTACCTCCATCCTCTCTGCCTTATTCAACCATTTCTCTCCCCAACATTTCATTCTCTAATACCCATTAATTCCTTACCACCTAAGAGCAGAATAGGCACATACTTGGTTGTCTCAGTTACTTTTCTTCTCTTGCCTACTGTCTCCACCAATCACTTCCTTTCTGTGATTTCCCTCCCTTCCCTGTGCTGCTCTTCATCATCAACACCTTGCTTCCTGCTAGCATCCTCAATACCCTCACGTATCCACTGCACCCCTCCATCTCCTATATTTCTCTCTACCATTTCTCCTATATTTCTCTCTACCATTTCTCCTATATTTCTCTCTACCATTTCTCCTATATTTCTCTCTACCATTTCTCCTATATTTCTCTCTACCATTTCTCCTATATTTCTCTCTACCATTTCTCC
>NC_068995.1:35860887-35864881 GCF_001194135.2 Octopus bimaculoides | reverse complement strand
CATTTCTCCTATATTTCTCTCTACCATTTCTCCTATATTTCTCTCTACCATTTCTCCTATATTTCTCTCTACCATTTCTCCTATATTTCTCTCTACCATTTCTCCTATATTTCTCTCTACCATTTCTCCTATATTTCTCTCTATCATTTGCTACAATCACCTCATCCTGCCCACTCACCCGGCTCAAGCCCTTATATCACCTCACCTATTCTCACCAACCCCAATGTCCCATGAGGGCATGTCTTGACACATCTTCACCTTCATCTGCCTCACTATTGCTCTTTTTACCTTATTCTCTAACTCACCCTCTTTTGTTTTCCAACTGGGGTATCTGTGTATCTATGCTACAGCAAGACACCTGTCTTGCTATACCGTAAAGCTCTCAATTAGCACAAAGCAATACTCCTTCAATGGTACTCTCTCCTTCCAGTTCGGGAGTTTTTGTCTTGCATTGTACTTGTCAGTGCTGGTGCTATGTAAAACGGACTTGTGCCATATAAAAAGCACAGGTGCTGGTGCCACATAAAAGGCACTGTACACTTTGTAATGTGGTTGGCATTAGGAAGGGCATCCAGCTGTAGAAAACATACCCAAACAGACAATGGATGATGGTGTGACTCTCAGCCTTGTTAGCTCCTGTCAAACCATCCAACCCATGCCAGCATAGAAATTGAACATTAAACAATGATTATGATGGTATATATCTAGTAGAAGCATATTCACAGTGTGCTTGTTTTCTGCAAGTGGTCACATGACCTGGTCACATATTGACAAACCTGCTTGTGCCAATTGGGTGTTTTAAGTTGTTCAATCAGACCACTTGCCAGACAGGCAAAGTGTGGTGCATTTTGAGCCTACCCTCAGCTAAATAAGGAAACCTTTCCTGCTATTTCCTTAGTGAGTTGGGTTTGCACGATGGAGTTCGGACTTAGGCAGAGAGGAGTATATTTCGCAGACAGCCTGAGGTAGCTTTTGACATGTACGTTTGTGCCAGTTCTCCAGCAGAAGTTATGTTTCATATTTGTTTTTCTTGTTCTATCCAGCATATATCATCATTATGTACCAACTACATGTGAAATCATTGTGTATATATAAATAAGGTACAAAATAATCAGATACAAACATTCATCTACTTCCCTTGTACACACTCACACGTACACACATATACTCACAGAGAGCTGAAACGCTATTTGATTTTTCTTTTCAACGTTGAATGTTCACCATCCCACTTCCATTGCACACACACACACAAACACACACGCACACAAACATTCTCATGACTCCCTTTTACATACACACACTCATACTCACGCAGAGTTGAAATGCTGTTTGATTTTTGTTTTTCACCGTAGAACTTCCATCATCCCACTACCAAGTTTGCCGTCACCCCTTCCTTATTCATCTATCACCCCTTCCTTTCTCATTCATATGTTGTGACGGAGAAATACACAAGAGTATTATTATAGTACATATATCCAACACACACACACACACACACACACACACATATGTGAGTGTTTGTGTCTCTGGTTGTCTCCGACCACTGCTTGACAACCGGTGTTGGTGTGTTTACATTCCAGTAACTTGGTTGTCCAGTAAAAGAGCTGATAGAATAAATACTAGGCTTAAAAAGATAAGTCCTCGGGTCAATTTGTTCAACTCAAAGCCTTCAAGCAGTGCCTCAGCATGGCCACAGTCAAATGTAACAGTTAATTATGCTGCACACTTAACTATTAAATTAAGAGAAAAATTTGAAGATGTACCAGTCTCTGTATTTTTTGTAATTGTTTTGGATTTACACATACATACATACATACATACATACATACATATATTCATATACATACATGCTGAAGCAAGCATTATAACTTATTTTCTCATTCATACGATATGTAATAAGGCCTACCTGTTATTGGATTTCTCTTCGTTAATCTAGACCTGTATTTGCTGAGTTGTCTTTCTTGTACCATTTTATTTCTTTATAGAACTGGAACTGCTCAACTGGGATCCAATGTCTGTAGATTACGCCTCACTGCGGAATCGGTATGAAATTAACACTGATGATGCTCAGATTGCCACACAAGGATTCAGTAAGTTTATAGTTAATCAGTTCCTTTCCTGTATTCTCTCTCACATTTTCATTTATAATTACAGCCAAAACTCTGTTTTTATTAGATTTTTTTCAGGATTTATTTTGTGTTGGAAGCTACATTAATCCTAGTAACAGTTTCAGCAACAATATATATTTATATTGTAGCTGCTTGAATAAGAATAGCCTGGGCAAGTTCAGAGAGCTCCTACTTCTGCTGGTGACAAAGGGCCTCTCGCTCAGAGTAAAAGGTAGACTGTATGACGCATATGTATGAACAGCCATGCTACATGGCAGTGGAACATGGGCCGTGACTGCTGAGGACATGTGTAAGTTTGCAAAGAATGAAGCCAGTTTGCTCTGCTGGATGTGTAATGTCAGTGTGCATACACGACAGAGTGTAAATGCCCTGAAAGAAAAGTTGGATTTAAGAAGCATCGGATGTGGTGTGCAAGAGAGACGAATGCGCTGGTAAGGTCATGTGTTGCGAATGAATGAGGACAGCTCTGTGAAAAAGTGTCACACCCTAGCAGTTGAGGGAACCTGTGGAAGAGGTAGACCCAGTAAGACCTGGGATGAGGTGGTGAAGCATGACCTTCGAACATTGGGCCTTACCGAGGCAATGACTAGACAGAGACTTTTGGGGATATGCTATGCTTGAGAAGACCCGACAAGCCAATGAGATCATAACCTGTGGCCTATGCCAGTGGGTGTAACCAGCCCACTTATGAGTACCCCTCATTCATTGGACCATAAACTTTGCTTGCAAAGACCTATTGAGGCAAATGAAACCAAAATTGAAATCAAAATTGCTGACGTGGCCGATGACAGTACCGCCTGATTGGCACTCATGCCAATGGAGCGTTAAAAGCACATCTGAGCATAATCGTTGCCAGGGCCGCTGATTGGCTCCCATGCCGGTGGTACGTAAAAAACACCATTTAATCATGATCGTTGCCAGCGTCGCGTTACTGGCACATATGCCGGTGGCATGTGAAGAACAACATTCGAGTGTGGTCGTTGCTAGTACTACCAGACTGGCTCCCGTGCAGGTAGCACATAAAAAAACACCTTTTGAGCGTTGTTGTTGCCAGAACCGCCTGACTGGCCCTTGTGCCAGTGGCACATAAAAGCACCCACTACACTCTTGGAATTGTTGGCATTAGGAAGGGCATCCAGCTGTAGAAACTCTGCCAGATCAGATTGGATAGCTTGATCTAGATAACTTGAAATTTTTTTGCCAGTTCTCTAGTGGTTTTATGTAGATCTTTCTAAACGACAATCTTTAATTGACTGTTATCGATGACAGATGGGCATCCACTATGCTCATGATCTTCAAGGCTCAGGTCTCCACTGTAAAATCGTTTAAAACCATTTTTGAGCTGACCATTCAGTGGTCATTTCCTCACCAGATGTTTTGTTGATATTTCAAGCAGTTTCAGCTGCTTTACATCCTTTTTTGAAGTTGAATAGCAAAATTGCTCGAATATTGTGCTATGACAGTTCCATTTCAGATGATTGTAACAATGGTGAAAAAAATATCAATGTTAATTTATTGATGTTTAAAAAAAGATGTTTAAAAAAGAATTCAAAACACCACAAAAAATCCAGTACAGCTTCTTCATGGTTCAAAACATTGCTTTTTACTCAACCTGATATATAGACAAAACGAAAATTAAAAATAACAAAACAACAGAAGGCAACAGGAGGTACATATGGAATGTATTAGGTTGATGTTCAGTATAAGATGGCAAAAAAGAGTGAAAGAATGGGTGTATAATGTTTTGAGTATGGCTCTTTGTCAGAATGAGGAGTGAGGAAAAGACCGGAGAGAAGAAGAAAAGCACATATTAGGTTACACGGTTGATATATATATATATATATATATATATATATATATATATA
>NC_068995.1:35836935-35860784 GCF_001194135.2 Octopus bimaculoides | reverse complement strand
ATGTATGTATGTATGTATGTATGTATACATATATGTGTGTATACATATATGTGTGTATCTTGGCTGTTTGTGTATATGAATGATGATGGTGATAATATATATATATATATATATATATATATATATATATAAAAGAGAGATTCTGTCCATTCGTGTTTGTTGGTCTCATAAAGTGAAAGTAAATGGTTCAAGGGAGGCAACATTAATAGTGCACAAACCTATGATGAGCTGCATTGAGGCAAATATTCTCACTGGTTGTAGTAAAGGTGACACTGTCTTCATTCTTCGCATACCTGTTATACCAACTAATAGCCCATTCAAATTTAAGCCCTTAGAGTTTCCTATCCCACTTTCTTTTGCCATGAGCATTAATAAAAGTCAGGGCCAAACACTAAAAGTTGCTGGATTGCAACTTGAAAAATAAACAGAAGTTTGTATATGAAATCCATCTTTTTTCTATTTCAATTATTACGTTTTTCTCATATAATACACATACAGGACGAGTAAAATTAAATCTGACAGACAGGACACAGCATTTGTAATTTCATTGGACTATTACTTACTGTTACCTTGCCTTCCATTCCTGTAATATAACATCAGAATTTCAGCACTAACACTGACAGGACACAGCATTTGTAATTTCATTTGACTATTACTTACTGATATTCCTAACCAAAAAAATGTCTCCTATAAAATGACTGTCAAAATTGAACAGCAAACAAACACACAACGTGCAGCAAAAAATGAGGATGAGACAAGTGCAAACCTAAATCTGTGCATTCTTTTTATTATTATTATTGTTGTATTTTGACCTGAAGATTAGCTATATTTTTGAATAAAATTGATTTTCGATTGATTTAATCGATTTGAATATATTTTATTTTCTATTTGAAAACTTGGTTATGAAACATGTGTAGTCGTTTTATTATCATTATCTTATGATTTTTACTTTGTAGTATATTATACTTAGTTATCGTGCTTTTACTTATTAATTTTTCTATATGTGACTGTGGATTTTCATAAATGAGTTCATGAACTTTGGTTCTTTTCTCTAAAACTATATATTTATATATTTTATACTGTGAAACTTAATTTAATATTAATTTTTGATAAATTGAATTTGAGTTTTTACCTGTAAATTTGGATTTTTATCCCTATTATTATTATTATTATTATTATTATTATTATTATTATTATTATTATTATTATTATATATATATATATATACAACAGGCTTCTTTCAATTTTCCATCCACCAAATCCACTTACAAGGATTTAGTTAGACTGAGGCTATAGTAGAAGGCATTTGCCCAAGGTGCTATGCAGTGGGACTGAACCTGGAACCATGTAGTTGGGAAGCAAGCTTCTTACCATAAGACCACATGCATGAGTGTGCGTGTGCCTCATTGACTAGACATCACATGATAGTTGTAAATTAGTGTTACCCGTCGTACAAATGGTATGATTCATTTTCAACCTTCTGTGAAAGCGTATCTGGTCACTGGAAAATTACCTTGCTTAGAAACTAGTGGAGACTGGTGACATGCAAAGCATCTGGCTATAGAAAATCTGCCTCACTGAATTCTGTTTGATGATCATGCAAGCTTTTTAAGCAAATAACCCTTTCAACACATTATAAGAGCACCACTTCATAGATGATATTTTAATACAGAATAAATATTTCATTGTAATTTAACCCGTTAACATTTATACCAGCCATATCCAGCCAAAATATTTTATCTTCAAACTGGCCAGATCTGGCTTCTCACACTAACCTATAATATAATTTTAAAAATTAACAGTTTCCTCATCAAAGTTGCAAAGCTACACGATAATGCATGATTAATTCAAGACAATATGAATAAATAAACATTCCATTTGACAGAATAACGTGAATGCTAAAGAACTCTTTAGCATTTAGCGCTGTTAAATGTAATGCCTATTTATTCATATTGTTTTGAATTAATCATGCTTTATCCTACAGTTTTGAGATTTCAATGATGTGATTATTTATGTTTAAAATGATGCTGTAAGGTAGGTGTGAGAGGCCAGATCTGGCCAGTCTGAACATGAAACATGTAGAACATTTGGGCTGGATACAGCTGGTTTTAATTCTAATGGGTTGATGATGGAACCAGAGTGTCCATAAGTGGATGACATAATGCTTCGCCCTGTTCATGAAATATTTCTTTCCCAAGGACATTAACATATTTGAAATATTTTAGAAGTGACTGCTTCTTTTTTGGGAAATTTTCCTTCAGATGATTAAGGCATCTGGAAGGCCATTCTGCCCAATAAGATATCTGTATGCTTATCTTTAGATATATCTTAGATATCTCTATATTTATCACCTACACTATTTATGTGTACACACAATGAACTAGTATTGTTGACACAGGATGTTCATGTACTTCTATGACATTGTAGTGTGTGTGTGTTTGTGTGAGTGCATCTTTATTATGTAAAGCTTCCAAAAATGCAATTCGAATGTTCTTGCTACTTAAGTGATTATGCCAAAAATAATAATTTATAACAGAGGCACACAAACTGTATAAATAAAGTTGATTAGACCTACCCATAAATTTATTGGTATGTCTAATGTCTATTCTCATTCATCACAGGGCTTGTGACACATGGTGATAAACAAGTCAGAGTTATAAGAAACATCCCCATGCATTTTGTAAATGGCACAAATGGTAGATTCATTAACACCAAACACACAGCCCACAGCGGCGAAGCTTCTCCCATCGCTTATTTTCTTAATTATCTCTCTTTTTCAGTTGAGTGTAGACATATCTATATATCGTTTGTTAGGATCAGGTGCCTTTGTATTTTTTCTGCTCACTGGTTCTATGTTGATAGGTATGAGTACATAAATCTGTATAAAAAATATGCGGTTTTGTGGTACAGGCATGTAATGACATGTGATAGTCAGTGCATTCTTGGTAAATGAGCATTATGGGTGGTCTCTGGGACATGTTTTTGTTTGTAGTCCAGGCAGAATCTTCAATGGACCACTAACTCATATTGTCACAAATCAATCTGTGATTAGTGTAACATGATCTACCATACAGTGTATCGTGTTATCCTGGATCAGAGAGCATTGAATCAGTGATAAACAAGGCTACATGTACTTATTTTACCAACCCGTGAAATAAGACAGACAAAAATTGACCATGATGAGGTTTGATTGCAGAAGCTAAAGAGATGCAATTCAGTAGCATTGACTGTTTTGCTCTAGACACTCATTGCCATGCCCAACTCCACTTCACCTTTGTTGTAATTATTTCTAATAATGATATATAACCACCAGTACAATTCACAGAATCCAATTACTTGACTACTTTTCCTTGGTTTTCTCCAGTCATACCCTGATTGGTGAGATACTTTGGGATGGCTCTGGAGCTAAATTCAGATCTAGTTGACTGGATTTCTGATGGGCTTGCTGTCTCCCAGAATACAGATGTTTAACGCAACTGGAGTGACATCCGATACAAGTCCACCTTCAAATGGTTAGAAACATTGTTAGACCAGCACCACCTTGCCTACCTCTGTTCTGCCATGCAGCCAAATAGCAGTGCATGGCTCAATTCGGTAGCCTCCTCACTTACTGTGGAGGTGTGCAGCTTAGTGGTTAGAATATTGGACTCATGATCATAAGATTGTGGATTTGATTCCTGGACTGGGTGACATGTTGTGGTTCTTGAGCAAAACACTTCATTTCACATTACTCCAGTCCACTCAGCTGGCAAAAATGAGTATCCCATTCAAGTGGGAAATATATATGCCATGAGTCACCATGACTCAATATGAAAACTTTACCTTTTTACCTCACCTACTGGTATCTTTCTAGATGCTCAGAGCACCCGTATCAGAGTGGCCCAACACCTCGGTCTCCACATATCTGAGCTGCACAAATGTTGCTGTGCGGCTGTAGTAGATGAATTCAGTTTGCATCCATTATCCTGCTACTCCAGCATGGTCCAATTTCCCCTGACACACCACTCTGAATAACATAATCAGAAGGGGCTTTATGCGGCTGGCTCCCTGTCTCAACTTGAGTCAGCAGGTCTTGGCCACAGGAATGGTAAGCACCATGATGGAATAATCATCTTCCCATTCCAGGGAGGCAGATCTCTATTCTGGGACATGATATGCAGTGACATGTTCTGCAGCTCCAACCTTGCAGCATTGGCTGCAAACCCGGGCGTCTTAACATGTAACATGGAGGTAAGAAAAAAATCAATACCACTATCAGTTTGTCCCAGTTGCCGTTGAAATGTCAGGTGTTCTAGGACCCTATACTACCAATTTCTTCTGCAAAATAGGGATAACAATGAACTTGTCAGAGAAATAAGCTCCATGAGGTGGAGTGGCTGCTGCAGAGAATGTTGCTGACCATTCTCCATGTCAATGCCATCATGGTCAATACCACACAGCACAGCTGAGCGCTCCACTTGTTCTGGGATATGTGGACCATTGTCTCGCCCTCCATCTTCTGCTGCTTTACTTCCACCCTCTCTTTTCTTTTTCTTTCCTTTTCTTATCTCTCCTTTTTCCTGTTTTTTTTTTGTATTTAAACATTATAAATAAAGTGCAGTACTTACGAGGGGATACTGAAAAGTTCCTGGCTTTAAGGGTTTGGCAAAAAGCCTGATTGGAGGCCCAACATTCTGAGATCTTTTATAAGGCTTAGAAAAACTGAAGGACATTGTAATAAGTGTGTGAATCTGAGAGTGGAATATGTTGAATAAAATCATAATTAAGTGATCCTTCTGTATGAGGGAACTTTTCAGCACTCCCTCATACATCATCAAAGGATTGGCCAACTAACAGACCATTTTATGTCTGCTTGATAATGCTCAAAATTTGGAAACAGAATGCATTGTTAAGAAACCTTCGAGAAGAATTGACACACAAAACTTCTGTGATAAACTTTCCATAGTTGAGTGATAGTATCTGTTAATTATTATATGTTCAACATATCAGTTTTAAGGACACTAACAATTTTGGGACATGAATGTTTATTCATTTTATGGTTATCGTAAATAACTTTTAAAATCCAATGTCAGTTTGTGTTTATGCGATATAGTTTAATAATTACCATCATCATCATCATTTAACATCTGCCTTCCATGTTGGCATGGGGTGGATGGTTTGACAGGAGCCACTTCCTTCAACACAACACCCTACTCAGTTGAATGGGTGTCTTTCTTGTGAGTTACTTGCTAATCTGACTGGTGCTGGTGCCACATAAAAGCACTCAGTATACTCTATCATGTGACTGGCATTAGGAAGAGCATCCAGCTGTAAAAATCATGCCAAAGCAGATATATATATATATATATATATATATATATATATGTATGTATATATATGCTTGGCTCAGTCTACTGGCCCAACAACTTCTGTTGGACCATCCAACCCATGTCAGCATGGAAAATGGATCTTAAATGATGATGATGATATTGAGCCTATTTTGCTGGCATCACAGTTTCACTCGTAGAGATATATGAACCACAGGGTGGATACTACTAGGATGTTCAAGGCTGTGCTGAACAGTGAGTTACTGTGTGGAAACCATCAAAGAGAGCTTCCCTAAACTCCCTTATACAGACATCTTAATGAAATGGATAGCCTGTCTGTAATTGGATGGGTAAACACAGTGACCAAACACAAAACGATGGCAGAAAGTTATAACAAAAGACAAAGTCTAAATGGATGCAGAATGAAAAGTTAATAAAAACTGGAGCAAGATCCACTCTACCATTTGTTGTTGGCACTCCGTCGCTTACGACGTCGAGGGTTCCAGTTGATCTGATCAATGGAACAGCCTGCTCGTGAAATTAACGTGCAAGTGGCTGAGCACTCCACAGACAGGTGTACCCTTCACATAGTTCTCGGGGATATTTAGCGTGACACAGTGTGACAAGGCTGACCCTTTGAATTACAGGCACAACAGAAACAGGAAGTAAGAGTGAGAGAAAGTTGTGGTGAAAGAGTACAGCAGGGTTCGTCACCATCCCCTGCCAGAGCCGCGTGGAGCTTTAGGTGTTTTTGCTCAATAAACACTCACAACGCCCAGTCTGGGAATCGAAACCGCGATCGTATGACCGCGAGTCTGCTGCCCTAACCACTGGGCCATTGCGCCTCCAACTCTATCATACCTGGCATGAAAGAGCAAATTATAATTTATTATTTTTTTATCGTTTATCTGTGGCCATGCAAGGGCACCACCTTGAAGAATTTTTAGTCAAGTATATCAATCCCAGTACTTATTTTTTAAAGCCTGGTACTTACTCTATCAGTCAGTTTTGTCAAACTGCTAAGTTACAATGATGTAAACAAACCAACACTGATTGTGAAGTGGTGGTGGGGCTAAATACAGACACAAAGACACACACACAGATATATACATATATATATATGACAGGCTTGTTTCAGTTTTCATTTACCAAATCCATTCACAAGGCTTTGATAGGCTTGAGACTATAGTAGAAGACACTTGCTCTAGGTGCCACAGAGTAGGCTGAACCCTGAACCATGTGGTTTGGAAGCAAACTTCTTTATTTCATTTGATTTGCCACCAGGGCATTACACAGAAGAAGCAGTTGTGGGCTAGACTAGTACATTAATGAGATGAATGATAATAAAATTAAATGATAAAATGAGGGAGACAAGTGGCGCCCGCCGACCCCTCATCTCCCTAAAACAATGTTCTCTCCTGTAAATTACAGAATATGAGGCTACAAACCTCTTACAATTTATACGAGGTTTTTACACCTCTTACAATAAAAACTTTAGTCCTCAAAATTTTCAATGTCTGTAAGTTCTTCCTGTGAATTACAAAATATGAGGTTACAAACCTCTTACAATTTAAGAAATTAGTCCTCCTCATTGGGGCCCCCAAGCAAGTTGAGTTGCTGCCTGCTGACAACTCTGCACCGACAAATCGGGGCCCGCAAAAAGGAATGTATAATCTTTCTTGTCAAGGGTCGCCATGACTCTTGACAAAACTGTATGTTGTACTACCTCCGCAGCCATGCTGGGGCACCGCCTTTATGGGTTTTAGTTGAACAACTTGACCCCAGTACTTATATTTCTTTTTAAAGTTCAGTATATATTCTATCTAACTCTATATGCTGAAATGCTAAATTGCAGGGACATAAACAAACCAATGTTGGTTGTCAAGCTTTGGTGGATGGCAAACCCAGTCAAGTTAATAGCCTGCTCCAGTACGTTTCGCACAAACCATATTGGTCTTGAGAAATGGAAATAAAATTGATGATGATGATGATGATGATGACAGCAGCGGCGGCACAGCTGCCATCGTCATCATTGTCATTTTCATCATCACATTTGTATCCATATTTCCATGCTGGTAAGGTCTGGACAAAACATATTGAGGCAGACTTTATAACATGCCTATGGCAGCAGCAGTGCATGATGATGACAATGATGATGATGACAATGATGATGATGATGATGATGATGATTTTGATGCCTCTGTCTTTCTTTTACATCTTCAACTCCCAGTGGTATCGCAGGGACAACACCATATATGATATATCCCTAGTATCTAAACCTGGCTCACCCCAACCACCTCTAGGTCTGGCTATGGCCAATATCTTCCAGGAGGAAAGAGAGAGAAAAATTAAGCCCAGTTCTGGACTCGTTCTTTATTTATGAACCATGAAGGGATAAAAATTAAAGTCTATCTTGCTTGAGTTTGAACTCAGAACATGGAATGATTACTTCAAAGTACTCTATCAACTCTGCCAATTCACCTAATCCACACACACACACACACACACACGCACACACACACACGCGCACACACACACACACACACACACACACACACACATGCACATGTACATGTGGGTATATCTCTTGTGTATCTGTGTCCGCATGCATGCAGATGTGTATATGTTGTCACTGTGTGTGTTTGTGTTAGCCAACATCATCTGGTGGACATTGTCTCCCTCCCTCATAAACATTAAAGTCTGGAAACTTCGTGTGGGAAACGTGAAATAAATAGCTTACTTGTAAACAAGTAAGGGTTGGCCTTGTCAAGGTCATCTGGCCATAGAACATTACCTCAGTGAGTCTTGTCCAACCCATGGCTATGAGTGAAGAAACTGCATATAAAAATGATGTCATTGATGATGATGATGATAATGATGCTGCTGCTGCTGATGATGATGATGATATGTGTTTCTTTCTCTCACCCTTTCATACATGTACACACATTTAGAGCTTTCTTTATTTAACAGTCTTGCCTTTATTTTCTCTCACTTGCATTCATATAGAATGTCATATAAAGGACACTCATTAATGTCTTTTTAAAATTACTTTCTCTCTCTCTCTCTCTCTCTCTCTCTCTACCACCCACATGCTAACCTAAAGAGATAACAAACTACAACTTGAAAATCAATGCAAATAACAATATTGGTGTTCATGGGTAAATAATGGTTTTGTGTCTGTGTGTGTGTGTGTATATATGTCTGTGTGTATGTGTGTATATATATGTGTGCGTGTGTGTATATATTTATATATATATATATATATATATATATATTTATTTATTTATTTATTTATATAAGCACTTACACACATGCATATATATATACATACACATGTACATACATTTATACATATATGGATAACTCATAAGTATATATATATATGTGTGTGTCTGTATAAATATATATGTAAATACATACACACACACACATCTGTATTTAGATGTATATATATAGATATGAATATGTGTTTCTATCTATCTATATATATAAATGGTTATTTTTATATATACAATTTATATGTTGATACATGTAGTATATATTCTCTTTAGCCCATCTTCACACCAATATATCTATATATATATATATATATATATATATTGGTGTGAAGATGGGCGAAAGAGAATATCAATAAATACCATTATGCTGAATGGCAATTGTTCCACCACCAACACATGCCTACTTAACCATGTGAGTGGGCAGTAGTTGTAGGAGTGAGTAGTGATGCTGGTGGTTGTGGGTGACAATAGAGTATTGATGGTGGAGTGGCTTGAGAGAGAAATAGACAATATGGTGTTGTGAGAGTAATGACAGTCATATGCGGAAGATAGTAATATTAAAAGTGGGATAAAAACAGTCGTGATGGCCATGTTGCAAGTTGTTATTTAACTTCAGTCAGCTCTCATTGAGCAGATCTTTGATCAACAGTATACTAGCTGTGACTATACTTGTTTTATTTTTCATGCCTAATGTTTCAAATGTATCATTCCATTATTTGATATGGTAAGATGTATTTTCTCGAGGGAGATTTGCCTGCTATTTCAACCGAGTTGTGACCATGTACAGCTATGGTTCCCAACCCTTTTTACTGGCAAGAGCCTTTATAATTTGAATGAATTTACTCATATTTCTCGAGCTTTGGGGAAGGTCTGTCTATTCAGCAAGTCCATTTTTGTAGATCTCAGCAAACTAACTTACTCAGCCTCATCTCTTTCATTGTCGTTATCGTCATCGTTGCTACTGCCATCTTCATCATCATTTAATATCTGTTCTCTCTGCTGGTATGGGTTGGATGGTTTTGACAGGAACTGGCAAGCCAGAGGGCTGGGCCAGTTGTCTGTTTTGGCATGGTTTCTATGGCTGGATGCCCTTCCTAATGCCAACCACTTTACTGAGTGTACTGGGTGCTTTTACGTGGCACCAGTACCCATGGGGATCATGTACATTTATATCATCATCATCATCATTTAACGTTTGCTTTCCATACTAGCATGGGTTGGACGATTTGACTGAGGACTGGTGAAACCAGATGGCTACACCAGGCTCCAATCAGATTTGGCAGAGTTTCTACAGCTGGATGCCCTTCCTAACGCCAACCACTCCGAGAGTGTAGTGGGTGCTTTTACGTGCCACTGGCACGAAAGCCAGTCAAGTGGTACTGGCAACGGCCATGCTCAAAATGGTGTATTTTACGTGCCACCTGCACAGGAGCCAGTTCGGCGGCACTGGCAACGATCTCGCTCGAATGTCTTTATACATGCCATCCGGCACAAGTGCCAGGAAGGCGATGTTGGGCACAGGTACCATTGACGGTTTCGCTTTCACTTGCCCCAATAGGTCTTCGCAAGCCGAGTTTCGTTTCCAATGAAGGAGACGTTGGCATGGGTGCCAATCATCGAATTTAATTCGATTTCGATTTCACTTGCCTCAACAGGTCTTCGCAAGTGGAGTTTAGTGTCCAATGAAGGAAGGTACATATAATGGTAATAATAAACAAAATAATAATTTTTTTTCAATTCGTCTGTTAGGATATTTCTGTTGGAATATATTGCCTTTGTTTCAGTTAGAAAGAGTTGAATAAAACTTTGTTATTGTTAAACTGGTGTCTGGGACATCAATTAGCATTGATTTTTGGAAGGTTTTAATTTAGATCACTTTAAAACAGGAAGTTTTTTTTTCTTAAAATCAGGGCTGGTATTAAAAGGGTCAGTAAATCAGTTGATGTTATTTTAATCAACAAAGCAGCTTCAGTTAATTTCAAATTTCAGTGAAAAATATCCAACAGCTAACTACATAAATAATATTATGTATAATGTTATAACTTTAGCATTACTAGATCTATATATCTGCTTATTTAGCAAAGTAAGAGACTCAGTATTTTGTGGAGTGATTGATCTCTTTTCTTTTCAATTACATTTTTACAACAAGCTGTCATCTGCTTTTATTGATGTGGTGGTGGTGGTGGTGGTGGGGTGTCGCCAACATCCATTTGTGCACTCATACATTTAATCTGTTTACTTACCTTGTCAATTCTTTACTTTTTATTTCAAAACCCATCTCCAAAGCTGTATGAGAGAATAGTTTGTAATGTGTGTATGTGTGGGGGTGTATGTATATACACATCCATCCACTCACTCACCCCCTCTCACACCTCCACAGGTGTGTGTGTGTCTGTATATATATATGTATGTGTGTGTGTATCATGTGTGTGTGTGTGTGTGTGTATCATATTTGTGTGTGTGTATATATATGTATACACACACACTCTCATACACACATGTGAATATTTACAGATGTGTTTGGGAATGTCCACACACACAAACACACACACACACACTCCACACACACACACACACTCCACACACAAACACACACACACACACACACACTCACATTTCATACAAATGAGTTTATGCCGGTAGCATGTAAAAGCACATATTACACTCTTGGAGTGGTTGGCATTAGGAAGGGCATCCAGCCATAGAAAACCATACCAATTCAGACTGGAGTCTGGTGCAGCCTCCCAGCTTACCAGCCCTGGTCAAACCATCCAACCCAAGTCAGCATGGACAACAGATGTATGATGATGATGATGATTTGAAAAGTAGATGAGACCTTAGTTCAAGTATATGCAACATTCTTTTGAGCAGAGGGCTTTATTAGATGTTATTCATCATAAATTGGACCACATCACTAAAATAATAATTTAACATACTTCATACCCACCCATACCACTTCTCTTTCATTCATCTTCCTTTAATTTTAGGGTCCACCCTGTCTCATATTCACCACCATTCTCTTTCTTTTTCAACTGGGGTAACCATGTTTCTTCCCTACCGCCAGACCCTGTTTCTGTCCTTCAATCATAACTCTCATCACCTGGAATAAAGACACTTCCCTCACTACTACTCCCCTACTCTCATGAGTGTTGGTGCCACATAAAAACACTCAGTACACCCTGTAAAGTGGTTGGCATAAGGAAGGGCACCCAGTTGAAACAGAGAATGAAGCTTGACACAGTCCTTTAGTTCCTTTGCTCTTGTTGAACCATCCAACCCATCCCAACACAGAAAATGGACATCAGATGATGCTGATGTTGAAAGGCCAGTAAAGATCAATGCTAATAAGTCACTGTAGGTGATTGAATCACCTATTATACACAGTCAAAATGGGTGAAAAGGGTAAAGACCCCCTTCAGTCATGAATGACCGTGGAATTGCTCCCAGAAAGTTACCCTCCAAGGCACAAGTCCAGGCAAGGTTGTTTGTGGAAGACCAGCAGTCACCCTTGCATATCAGCCTCCCTTCTCCAAGCCTCTGATATTATCCAAGGGAAAGGCAAAAGCTGATACTGCTTGGTACCAGTGACATTGCAACTTATTTCTACAGCTGAGTGAACTGGAGCAACATGAAATAAAGTGTTTTGCTCAAGAACAGAACACAACCCAGTTTAGTAATCGAACTCACTACCCCATAATTGTGAGTCTGACGTTCTAACCACTGAGCCATGTGCCTTCACAACTGTCAAAATAATTCCTGATTATATTATAATAATTGTAACCACTTTATGATGAATTAGTTGTGAAACATTTAATCTTAGCTTTGTACAGTATTTTCTGACTGATACTGTCAAAGAACAATGTTAACCTTTTAATATTCAGATCACTCTGTCAAAGATAATGCTAATTATTCTCACTGTTTTGAATCAGCCACGCATTATCATTTTGCTTTGAGATTTCAATGATGTGTTTATTTTTAGAACGACAGTGTGGAATAGGTGTGAAAGGCTTGATCTAGTCAGTTTGAACATAAAACAGGTAGAATATTTTGGGCTGGTTATGGCCAGCTTAAATGCTAAAAGGTTAAAGAGTTTGATATTAACCTAAAAATTGTAAATTTAAAATTTGTCAGATCTACTTTTAGTGCAGTTATACTGCTGATACAAATGTCACGGGCCTCACGGAGGCAATGGTAAGTGATGGTGATACGCTATGCTTGAGAAGACCCATTAAGCCAAGTGGAATCATAGTTGTGGCCAATGCTGGTGTCCTGTAACTGGCACTCATGCTGGTGGCATGTAAAAAGCACGCATCACACTCTTGGAGTGGTTGGCATTAAGAAGGGCACTCAGCTGTAGAAACCATGTTGAATCAGATTGGAACCTGGTGTAACCCTCTAGCTTACCAGTTTCAACCAAATCATCTAACCCATGCCAGCATAGAAAGCAGATGCTAAATTATATAATGATACAGTTGTAGCTGTTGTTTGGTCTTAAATCAGTTGTAATCAAGTGGATTTAAGTTAACGGTAAACCAGTTGTAATTATTCCATCTTATTTCCAGACATATCAAGCCTCAGACTATATTCTCCAGTGTGTCTGTCCTTTTTCTCTTATGACAGAATAATAAGATGTGAAAGTGAATAGTCACTGAACCTGCTGCTCTTTAACAGGTTCAGTAACCACATAGAGGCTACCATGTTGATATTATTGTGTATTTTGGTTCAATACTTTACTCTTGATTGTAAACATAAAGTATGTACTACTACTGCTTTATAGCTGTGATCATATTTGGTTGTAAACAAAAAAGTTGGTGGCAATGGTACACCCCCACCACCATTATCATCGTTATCATTTCACAGCTGTTTGAAAATCTAAAATGAACTGCTCTATTTACCTGTCTGACCTGTCTCATCATACCAACCATGTCTATCTCAACTTATTTACAGACAATATATTCAGGTTAACTTTAGAATTCATAGCTCATCATAATCAGTTTTAGAAGTTTTTTTTTCTTTTTACTCTTTCATTGTAATATTTTAAATATCAGTGAAATAGAAGTGTAAATTAAATGCCATTTTATTAATTTATTGGTATATAAAGTGGTTTTACGGTTTATGCAACTTGAGAATTATATCCAAGCATTCCCTCACTGACCCCCCTTCTCCCCTTGAAGTAGAAATTTGTATTTGACTCATAATATTCTGTATATTTGTAATCATAGCCTTTTGAAGAATCTAGATATATTTTGCCAAAACATGATTCCATAAAAAGCTCAGTGCTGTTCACTGAAAATATTACTAATAGGCTTTCCACAAAGAACGAGAAAATAAAAAAAAGTCTGTGGGAAACAATGACTTTTATTAGAATTAATATCTGATGATTGACCAAGAATGGATATGGTTTCCAAAACAGATGCCTTATCAGCTTGATGTTTCACTGCTACATACCAAGCTGCTAAATTTTTTCAAGTGAAAGAAAAAATAGTTCCATGCTATACAGGTTGAACTAAGTTGGATATGGATGGAGATGGTCAGTTCATCTAAGTTTGATGGGTAACCTGGAGCATTGCTCATGAAAAGCAATATTTTATTTTCAAGGTTCTTAGCTTGACAATACTTTTAACAGCTGGGCTGAAATACAAAGTAAAATCTTGAAACACTCCTGATGATAGCCTCTGTTATATTTGATTGCCATATACCAGCAAGACGAGATTCAGAGTATCTTTTCATTACTCCTGGTGTCTCAGAATGATACTAGTGACTTTGGAGTAGATCTTCTGAAACATTACCACCAAATAGGAGAGTTATGTGAGTAGTGGCAGTCTTGAAACTAAGTGCTGTGTTTTCTTTAGAAATGTGCATTTATTTCCAAAGCAAGATTGTCACCTCTACATTAAAACAGTATTATGGTGTATATCACCTTTCATCAATAATATGTTTCATTAAAACTGCTGCAGTTACTTTTGACTTATTTCAAACTCTCCTGTTACCTGTAGGTGATGCAATTTTGATTAATGTGTGAAATTTTCAAAATAGTCACCTCCTGCCACAGCATTTACATTTTTTGTACTAGAACCCAGTGTTTCCTTGAGGTCATCAAATATATAATATAAATCTTCATTTGAAAGTTATATAGCAGGTATGAATAGTTATGTTGATGCATGTCCTCTATCAATTTGTTTCAAATGAATTTCATATTTTCTACTCTGCCTGTTCTATTCTTAGCTAATCCTGTAATAGCTGAAAATGTTGGAGCTCAAGTTTTAAGTTTTCACCAATATTGCAAACACAGTTGTTGATTGAAGAATGCAACTTCTTTCTGATTTCTACAGCTGGTTATCCATTGTTGAATCTCTGTGATCACTACATATTTCGTGTCTGATTTTACATTTCTCTGTTTTGTGTGGTCACAGACAGCAGTGGTGCACTGTCCATGTTTAACTGACATTGCAACAGAGATGCATCAGGGAAGAAGTATTTACAAGGTGAAAATTGGAAAAGAATACTTTCTACCACCACACTGTTTAATCCCTTAAAATTTAAACTGGCTACATCATCATCATCATCATCATCGTTTAACGTCCGCCTTCCGTGCTAGCATGGGTTGGACGATTTGACTGAGGACTGGTGAAACCGGATGGCAACACCAGGCTCCAATCTAATTTGGCAGAGTTTCTACAGCTGGATGCCCTTCCTAACGCCAACCACTCAGAGAGTGTAGTGGGTGCTTTTACGTGTCACCCGCACGAAAACGGCCACGCTCGAAATGGAAAATATTCTGTCTCTTTTGTGATCAAACTGGCCAGATCCAACATCTCATACCTGCTCTACACTGTCATTCTAAAACTAAATGATCACATCTTGAAGCCATGAGATAATACATTATTAATTCAAAACAGTGTGAATAGATAAATATTACATGACAGAATAATCTGAATGCTAAAGAGTTAAAGCTGATCTGTCACTCAATCATTTTGTTTGAATTACTACATTTGTCCCTCTCTGTGTTCTTTGGCATACAAGTTGAATTTTTCAAACTAAAATTTACAGCTCTAAAACGTTGGTTGACCAATACACTAAAACAACTTTGGATGACCATGTGAAATGCTGCAAGAGTTGGAAAGATAATGACAATGTTTGAATGTTTAAGCTCTATGTTTGTATTATACACTACCTCAACTTGTGTGCTGGAAAATATGGTAACACCATATCCTATCAGTAGAAGGTAAATTGTTAGTGTAAAACCAAAGAAGAAACACTTTGGGTTCAGTAAATCTAAGATAGCTCAATAAAATTCTGTTTGAGAAGCAAACACTTTGTGAATTTTTATTTTACAGTATTGTAGTTTTATTTATCCTGTACCTTATGAAATGATATTAAACAAAAAAACACACACGCACACGCGCGCGCAATGGGCTTTCATACATTTTTGTCTATCAAATTCACTCACAAGGCATTGATCAGCTCAGAGCTATAGTGGAAGACACTAACCCAAGGTACTGCACAGTGGGACTGTACTCATAAACCACACAGTTCCTAAGCAAGCTTCTGAACCACACAGCCATGCCAAAGCCTATATACACAAACAGACAGACAGACAGACAGACAGACACGCATGCATACACACACACACGCATTCATTATTATATGCAAAATTAAAGCAGTTAGCTGGCAGAGTCGTTAGCACACTGGGCAAAATGTTTAGCAGTATTGCGTCTGTCTTTATGTTCTGAGTTCAAATTCTGCTAAAGTCGACTTTGCCTTTCATCCTGTTGGAGTCAATAAAATAAGTACCAGTTTATATCACTAAGGGTTGATATAATCAACTTACTCCCTCCCCTGAACTTGCTGGCCTTGTGCCAAAATTTGAAACCACTATTATATTTAAAATTCACTACTTCTATCATGTCAGCAGTTTTTCTTCTTTTTAAAGTACATTTACACATTTACTGAGTCAACTATTGCTTCTTAACAATGTTAGTAAGCCCTGGCTGCGTTTAAAATTTTTTAAAAACAATCTTGTCTTTTATTGAGAAAGGAAAGTTCATACTTTTGTTAGCCATTTAGTAATTTTCATGCAATCTTTGCACAGCATATAATAAAAATAAAATATAGGACAAGATACATTATCTCAATATTATTCTTTATTGACATGAGATGGGAAGTTATAAAAAATTTCTCAGCTTTCGTTTAACCTATTCCTATACAAATCGAATGTTTTCTGTAATAATACTTTTCATTTCTATTGTAGTAGACTAAATGTAAGGTGAGAAAATTTTTTTTGTCATGTCTTCCATTTTTATGGAGATAATGAATAATATCAATCAAGATAATGTCAGAGATTTATTTAGCTTTTTTTATTGTGCAAAGATCATGTGCATGTTATTGAATGGTTAAAAAGAAAGAGGTATGAGCTTCTTTCTTGAGCAAGAATAAATAAATATTGAGTCATCCCATAAATAATGTGGGTTTTTTTATACTTCTTTTATTTTTCAAAATTAAGATAAACGAAGTTCTTTTCTAATCTAAAATATCCTCTCCTTCATTTTCTACAATGCTCTTCCATCTATCTGGTAGACTTGCAAGGCCTCTCTTCTAAAATTCACTTGTCTGTGATGAAAAATACTCCTCCAGTCCTGTTCTGACCACATCTACAGAATTCATATTTTTTTCCATCCAAATTATTTTGAAGACTGTGGAATAAATGATAATCAGATGGGGCAATGTCTGGTGAATATTGTGGGTCGGGCATCGTTTCCCATTCAAACTGTTCCAGCCTTTGGAATGTCATCATTGCTGTATGTGGCCAAGTATTATCCTGATGGAAGAATACCTTTCGTCTCGAAACCAAAGATGGTTCTTTTTCTTCTAGCGCAGATGCCAATGAATGGTTGAATGACCAAATCCAAGCTTCTCTGCTAGTTACTCAACAGTTATGATGGGATTTTGTTCCACCAGGGTTTTGCAAGATGTCCTTGTTGAGCTCTGCAGATTTTCCAGGACAAGGCTCATCTTCTAAGCTGTAGTTTCTGGCTCAGAATTTCTGGAACCACCATTGACACTGGCTTATGCTTATTGTCCAATTCCCATATACTGCATTAATATTCCTCACACTTTCTGTTCAGTTTTTGCCTTTATTGAGCTCATAGAGCAAAATATGCCGAATATGCTCCATTATAGCTTTGAAAAAATAACAGTTAAAATCGAACTGCATTCTTCAAAACTTGCATTAAGAATAAGGACAAGGTAAAATTACTACCTGCTTTTAAAACACATTGATGCAGGTAGTTTATCCCATCCTCCTCCAACTTTTAGTTGAATGCAATTGAAAAAACCACATTATTTATGAGATAACCCAATATATAAGTAAATCAAGTGTGGCTGTGTGATAAGAAGTTTCCTTCCCAACCACATCTTGGGTGAGTGTCTTCTATTGTAACCTCAAGCCAAACAAAGCCTTGTGAGTGGATTTGCTCTGCGTGCATGCGTGCGAGTGAATTTCTATCCTTGTGATCAGAACTTCTTTTACCATAGGTTTAAGTGACCTGAGTTCACCTAAGTCAGGCCCTGGTTAACAACTACTGCAGAACTTCTGAGTGATAGACCAACCTGCTAAATATAGCCATCAAAACTCATAAATCACTCACTATTTCTTTCAAAGGGGGCAGAGTGATACCTTAGTATATTCACAAAACCAAGTGTTTAGCTGTCATGAAAGGCTTATTCAAACCTGAAATAATCAACCAAATTTCTCTTAAACTAGACATTGAACTGTATCAAATATGAAGCATACATTAGAGTAATTAGCCTATGTTATGTGCAAAAGATGGATGAAAGACCTTAAGTTACGAGACATATCCTTCTATCAAATGATAGTTATATATCAAAACTTCCATGCTTCCTGAAATCTGCCAACAGTACACCTGATGGCTTGTTATTTCTTAGTTGTTGGGCACCTGAGCACGGTATACAGTAATTCCCCACCATATCGTGGTTCACTTGTCATGCAGTCAGTACATTGCAGTTCACCTATTGTGCACTCAGTACATCGCAGATTTTTCTGGCTAATATATGTAAATTTATATTGCGGATTCCTCAGTATACCACAGGTTTCTGTGACCGATAGGTATTTGTATATTTTTAGATTTTATTGACTTTTTTGTTTCTTGAAGTTAATTTATTTGATGTGATTCTTGTGCTTGGATTGACAATATTTACAGCACCTAGGTTTCTTAAGCGGTCACCCATCTAAGTGCTAATGAGGCCCGACACTGCTTAACTTTGATGAACAGACAAGAACTAGTGTTTCGAACGTGATATGGCCATATATATATATAAATATAAATAAATAAATAAATATATATATATATATATATATACACACACACACACATACATATATACACACGCACATACATATAATCATCATTATCATCATTATCATCATATATATATATATATATATATATATATATATATCTACATATACATACATGCATATTTATGTATACATATGTATAAACACCCAAACATCTATTGAAGTGTTAAGGTTACATTATATGTGTGTGAGCATGTGTGTATGTGTGTGTCTACATACACACATACATGCATACATATATATATATATATGTGTATTCGTTGGTACAGGCAAATGTAGCCTCCATCTGTGCACATACACACTTATGTATGTGTGCGCACGCACACACACACACACACACATGTACATAGGAAAGCTGTTATTTCTCTGTTGCTATTCCCAGTAGCTGCTGGCCAGCCAGCACTATTATTAATAATGTTATTGTTCCTGCTACTGACTGCCACCTACAGAGTGGCTACATTACACACATTGTAACATTGTACACTAATTGACCATAAGGAGAGTCGTTAACTAAGGAAAAAGACCTGCTCCATATTGTTATTGTTTTTTACTTTCACTTTGAAATTACACAGTTTGTATAATCTGACGAAGGAGTGTTATTGCTTGTTGCTGCTACTGTAGGTGGATTTTGTCTTTTCACCTGGTTAATAAGGACAGTGTTTTAAAAAGTAGTGGTGATTGTTGTACCCTATGTAATGATAGGACCTGAATGTGGGGTCATTGGATCAGAAATGTTAAAGAAATGGATAACTTTTTACTCTGTCACTTTTCCACAGTATTTGTTCATTTAATATTACTTTTGATTTTGTTGTCTTGTTTTACATGTGTGTAATTATTGTATATATAAATACAAGTGTTTGTTTATCTACACCATTGTTTGTTTATTTATACCAGTGTTTGTGTACTGATATACATACGTATATGATTTGTTTATAGTGATCAAATGCATGCGATGTACATTAGTTCACTCTCTTCCTCCATCAAAATCAATGTTGCCTGAACAGGTGCACAGTGTACCACATGTCAGGTGTTGAAGTGATTGCAGGGCAACTCGAAATGAAATGTTTTGCAAAAGTTGAACACTCAAACATCATTTTTGTTGGGAGAGTCCATCATATATATATGTTTGTGTGTATGTATGTTTGTATGTGTCACTATTCTAGCACTGTAATTTCTGTCAGGGACACATTGTACTCCTGCTCATTACTCTCCAACAAGAATCATCTTAGTGATTTTACTTTGCATATAATTTCATGTCTGCTGGTCTTAACCATTACTTCTGCTTTTATGCACAACTGAAATTCTTGCACCTATCTAGACTGTAGGCAGTAAAATCTTTTATTCTGCCAGACAAAATAAATAACTGCAGTTTTTGTTTCTACTTATTTAGGTTTGTTTGTATTTTGCCCCTTTTAAACTTGTCTTGAGATTTATAAAAAAAAAAAAAAAAAAAAAAAAAAGAAATGAAAAATAGGAAAGAAATAAAAAGAGAAAAATTACTGGTTTAGATAAATGTTTGTGAATTATTTGCACAAATGCTGAAAATAAGTTGAACTGCAATAATAATCAGGACAAAAATACAATACGTAAATTTACTCCATAGAATCAGCTGTGGTTGTTATTGTCTTTTTTGTTTCTTGAAGTTAATTTATTTGATGTGATTCTCGTGCTTGGATTGACAATATTCTAGTTTTTATATACATATATATTTTTTTCAACTCATTTACATCAGTTCATTTCTGTTTAAATATTATTTAATTAAAAAGATAAAAGTTTAAATTATTTTCATTTTTACATAAATAGCATGTGCGTAAACACTCATGTAACTAAAATAAAAACACATGCACATATGAATACACATTGTCTCTGACTACCTGTCTTTCTCTCTCTCACGCACACAAATTGAGATAAAAATCTAGTTTGAAATATGAAAGAGAAAAGATATGAACTAGAAGGTATGTTACATCCAAGCTCACAATGGAACACATTAAATTCTACATCTGTTACATGATATTTATTGACAGCCAAAAGTAATTACTTCTATCTCACTCTCTTTTAACCACTAAGTCAACTTTCTCAATTTTCTGTTCTGAAAAATTTGTAACACATACTTCTATAATTTCATGTCAACAACCTTAATTAAGTTGTTAATTGTAATTAAAAGAAAATATTAAAATACAATAGAAAAGTTAATAGAAATAAAATAATAAAAAGTAAAATGAATGAGTTTAATAAAAAAAAAACAATAAGAAAGCAATAGTAGTTTCTATATAAAGTGGTGGGTGCAAAATTAGGGGATAACCTCTTGTCCTACATTCTATGGAAAGCAACCTCAACTTTCAATAAACCTGATTGATATAAAATGTGTGGATTTCCACTAGCTGAACAATGAACCAGCTAACAACCAACCAGCAAGTGTCTTTAATTCTGTGGCTCATCTCTTCCTATTTCATTGGCTGCTCCTCCTGACCAACAACTGGCACTACCCAATAAATTGTCACCTTTGTACTGAGCAATTGGTATTATTTCAGTGAAATGCCTCACCTTACACTATACCTGGATATTCTAACAAGAAAACAATTGGATAATTACCTAATGTCATTTGTTATTATTTTTCACTTGCCTTATTATCTGAAAATTTTTGCAAAGTGGATATATTTTTTGGTTGGTGGCCTTGTATCCTTTTACTTTTCCTGTTATAAACTATTTTTTTTAATGCATTGCATTTTTCAAAATTGTTTTCATATAAAAACTATTTATCCTTCTTTCTTTTCTCCTTATTTTACAATTTTATCTCATTTTTGTTTGTCTTTTTCTTTCTTCATATTCAATTATCCTCTTATCTCTCTTTTCCATTTTTGTCTCTTATTTTATCTCTATTCTTCCTTTGTTTTTGTCATATTGACTATATCACTTCATCAATTTCTATTCATTCTCTGTCTGTCTTTCCACTTCTTTTCCACACTTTCTAGCTCTTGGTTTATTGTGTTTTCCAAAAACATTTAGTCAGTATTTTGGGTCACATCAACTTATGTTTTACTTGTCCACTCCAGTATTGGCTTGATATGAATTGTATACATCAGTGATTCCTAATGTGAGGCATACACCCCACAGGGGCTTGGAAAAATTATGATGGAGTGTGGGATCCAATTTTTTTTCTTTTTAGTGTGACATAGAATTATGAAAATCTTTTTTAACACCGCAAACATACTACACCTACACTCAGCCTAGCCAAACCAATCCCTCCAGCGAAGCATATTGTGTGAAGACTGTTTGTTACAGTATAGTGCTATTCTAATGCTCTAGTGTGGATATTTCTTTAAGGAAAGTATATTATAATGAAATATTAAAAATAAAGTTGTTTTTTTCCAACCACAGGTGGGGCATACATTTTTCTGGAAAATTATTCTGGGGTGTTGGAGAAAATTGGTTGGAAAACACTGCTGTATATCTTTTAATTACATTGTGTTCTAATCAG
This sequence comes from Octopus bimaculoides, assembly GCF_001194135.2. Taxonomy (NCBI): domain Eukaryota; kingdom Metazoa; phylum Mollusca; class Cephalopoda; order Octopoda; family Octopodidae; genus Octopus; species Octopus bimaculoides. Next base: position 35,838,344 of record NC_068995.1, on the reverse strand, counting down.
GTTTTAGTGTCTTTGAAGGGATCCCTTCAGAGTATTGCCCTTTGTGGAATCCCTCTCTCAGGCAGGTCTTAGCTACCAAAATTATTGGCTGCCACTATGGGATCAAAGTAAAGGTAATCCATATTTAGTTCACATATGTATATGTATGCTAAGGAAAAAACAGTTAGTTCTGAGTTGTGCCGGTACAGTTTGAATGTGTCTGAGTAGTAGTTTTTGTTTATTTGTGAATGAATATGTATGTATTGCTTGTAGGTTTATTTGTGTTAGTTCATATGTGACTTCTGGGGCTGCAGGGATGTTAGTGGTGTAGTTTTTTGTTGTAAAAAATTATTTATATTAGTAATTTTAGTTGATAAAGTTGTTTGTTGTGAATGTAGGATATGTGTTGTGGATTCTGTTAGAGTTGCAGGTTGTATGTTTAATGTGAGTACACGTTTTGTTGTATAAATGTGTGATGTTGGTATCCTGTTGTGATTTGGGTTGCAGCATTTCAGGTGGTTTCTTGTTGATATTTATAATGTAATTGATGCCAAGATAATAGATTAATTTTCTAACATAGATTGCTTAATGCTTTTGTATGTTGTGAGTACTTTAACATTCATATGCTTTCACTTGAGTATTTTTTTATGAGTTCAGTTCATATAAGTTTAGTGATGATTGTAAAGCTTGTAGCCTATACAAGATTGTGGTGCCAGATGGTACTCCAACTGTTTGCAAATCAATATCAAAATTCTACCTGCCTCCATTTCCTGCACCTTTCTGTTTTGGATTTGCACCAACTTGGGTGGTGGTAATACTGCTTTCACAGATCAGTGGCTGAGGAAGGAAGGATTGCTTACTAAGTTGTGGATCATCATCATCATTTCCAGTCTTTGTAATTTGCAGTCATTTTGTCACCGACTACCTGCATTCTGATAACTGACTTCCTATGTGTCTCTGTCATTAAAAGAACATGGGTGTTATCCATATCTCACATATCTCACAGTACACTTGCATTGTCATCTCTCCTGCATAAATTAGTTGATGTGATGGAAACTGAAAGAAACCCGTTGAACATATATGTGTATGTATATATATATATAAGTCAGTAAATAGTGGGGTTGTGTTAACCGCACGTGGAGAAATAATAGGAAAATGAAAAATAATAATAAAGCAGAATGCTAAACTGGAAGAATATTTTAATAAAGATTTCTAACCGGCTTTCGTTGCATGGCAAATTTTCAAGAAGAGGGAGAATGAAAATGTTTTTTACAAAAAAGTAAAAAATGAAAAAAATAATATATAAAAAAAATAATATATAAAAAAATAAATATACCAATACATTATATTGTCTTTGAGCTTTTAAAGTTCAATGGTAATTCATGTAGATAATGGTTGGAAAAATAAGGATGCATGAAAATTGAGAGTTG
>NC_068995.1:35830704-35836429 GCF_001194135.2 Octopus bimaculoides | reverse complement strand
TATATATATATATATATATATATATATATATGTATATCTCAGGACTTTTTCTACCTTCCGTTTTCTGACAAAGAACAAGTTCAAAACATCACACCCTGTCTTTTTTCCACCTTAAATCACTTTTTCTGAGTGTCAATATATATATATATATATTCATACATGTAAATGTTGAATGATGAAATGAGTGCTCAACACCGCTTTGGTGGATATATAATTCCTTTATTTGTGAATTAAGGCTACCATTGGCTTCATGCTAAGAAAAGTGGGAAAATATCCCAGTATCTTAACAATTTTTCAATCCGATCACATTGAGAGACGTGTTTGCCTCCATTTTGGAAAACAGTCTCGCTTCATTCATTGGATTTCTCGTAAATTGTTTTATTTATGCGAATTTACAAGAAATCCTGTGAATGAAGCGAAACTGTTTTCTCCATATGATTAGCTTGAAAAATTGTTAAGACACTAAAATATTTTCCTATTTTTCTTTACATGAAACCAATGGTAGCCTTAATTCACAAATAAAGAAAAAATATATATACATACATACATATACATATATATATATATGTATGTATATATATATGTATGTATATATATATGTATGTATGTATATATATATATGTATATATGTATGTATATATATATATGTATGTATATATATATATATATATATATATATATATATATATATATATATATATATATATATATATATATATATATATATAGATAGATAGATACATGGATGATTATAACAGCTGTTATAGTAAATAGTACTGTTCTCTTAGCATTGAACACTGTTTTGACCTTGTCTTTGCCTATATGCAGTATGTGAATATGTGTGTGTGTGTTTCATTAAATACATAATTGCGTTCTAGTTTTATCTTTTTCATTGTAGATTTTATGCAATTTCATATTGATATTTTACATCTTGTTTGGAGCTATAAACTTCCCAACTTTGTTTTCACCATTTCCAAACCTTCAGAGTCTCATTTTCAAGAATTGAATACACTTAGCATCTCATCTTGCACTATGCTTGTCTCCCCCCCCCCCAGCTCTTGCAGCCTAACACCATTTTGTCATCTCTCTCTCTCTCCTCTCCCTGCAAACTGTACCATTGCCATCCTGCTACTCCCCTTTTACACTCTCTTGATCTCCCTGCTCTTTTACTCTGTCTAATCCTTTGTACTACTCCACTTGGGTATGCCCTAGCACTTCTTCTTCTTCTCCTCCTCCTCCTCCTCTAGATTAGCCATGTATTCTCTACAGCAAGACACCTGTTTCTGTCCTATCATAGTGTAACTTCTCATCACCTGGCATACAGCCACCTCTTTTAATACCACTCCCCCATCTCAGTCGAGGGGGTCTTTGCCATGCAAGTTATTTGGTGACCTTGTCAGTGCAGGTTCCACATAAAAAAACACCCTGTACATTCTGGGCAGTGGTTGCCATTAGGAAGAGCATGCAGCCGTAGAGACCATGCCAAAGCCGACACTAGGGCTTGGTGCTGTTTTCTAGCTCATCATCTCCTTTTAAACTGTCCAACCCATTCCAGCATGGAAAACAGACGTGAAATAATAATAATAATGATAATGATGATGATGACCATGATGACGATGATGGTGATGATGATGATGGCCTTTGATGTCTGTGTGTTGTTTGCATAGTTATTTTAGCATTGTATAGAAATATTGGTATGACCTCCATGACTGATCTTCAATTTCTCTGATGAATTCCACAAAGCATGTAAGTGTTATCCTCCAATATTTTGTTTTGTGGTGTATGGTCCAATGTTATGTAATAGCTCCTTGTTGTTAATGCATGGTGAGTCTACAAAAGTGTTGTACTAATATGTCTAAAGTAACATTGAGAGTCCTGAAAACTACTATTTCCACTTCTATAATCGAATTTTTGGATTACATTGATCATTTGTAGTTATTGATAAGAAGGCTTTGATTCTGGTGTTTTGTAGTATATCATTACTTTAAGTTTGTGGTCAAGTGTAAAGCATTTTATGTTCTGTTGATGTTCTCCTTCAGTTGCACCAGAGTCTCCGGTTTGTTGACATAATTAATTTAATTTAATTTTCTTTTACATGTGCTACACTGCAGCACATCAGCAAATAGACTTCATGCTATTTACATGAATGTCCTAGATTGGTGATTTGCTTCCTTTTGAGGTATTTCAGGTACATCACAATGAGGAGATACAGCAATGGTGAAATATTGATATCCATCATTCTCAGTCATCACAAAGCAAGTTGTCTCACCTGGTCTAGGACATTTAGTGTTCTTTAACACTCAGTATTGTCAGGAGCTCTTCCAGGATGCTATCCTGCAGCAAATGGGTGTATAAACAAAACACATACACTATGTATGTGTGTGTGTAACCAATAATGTTTACGTTATTAGATTTGCTTTTAATTCATAATTTAATGTTTACATTATTAGAGTTGGATTTAATTCATAATTTAGTTTTCATCTATCTATCTATCTATCTATCTGTCTGTCTGTCTGTCTGTCTGTCTGTCTGCCTGCCTGCCTGCCTGCCTGCCTGCCTGCCTACCTACCCACCCAAACACCCATGCATATATGTGTATATATAAAAGGAGGGAACAAGGCTTTTGGAGTTCTGCAATACAAATGACCTAACAGTTTGCAAAACTAACTTCAGGGAACCAGCTAGACACATGATCACCTATCAGTCTGGCAGGTACACAAGTCAGATTGGGTGCATTCTCACTAGAAAAAACGAGACAGATGTATGGTTATAAATGCAGAGTCCTTCCCTGATAAAAAATGTACACTCCAGCATTGGCTACTGGTTAATGACTTCAGACTTAGAGCTTCAAGAATTCAGGGTTACAAACAAGCATTATAAAGGAGATACAGAAGAGTAAGGATTTATTAAACACACAGAGTTTTAATGAAGTTCTGACTAAAGCATTTGATGAAATAGACGCGGAGATAGAGGTGTATAGTATAGAGGTCAGTGATATATATATATATTAGGGCAGTGAACTGGTAGAATCATTAGCACTTCAGGCAAAATGTTTGGTGGTATTTTGTCTGCTGTTACATTCTGAGTTCAAATTCCACCAAGGTCAACTTTACCTTTTATCCTTTCGGGGTCAATTAAATAAGTACCAGTTATGCACTGGGGTTGATATAATCAACTTAATCCCTTTGTCTGTCCTTTCTTGTCCACTCTATGTTTAGCCCTCTCTGGGCAATAAAGAAATAAATAATAGAAGTCAACTGGAAGTTCTTATGAGGCAATCTACTGAGGGTTACAGACCAAATCTGCGACTGGTGTATGTTCCAGCCAGACAATTGCAGAGATAGGCTTGAACGAATGAGGATAGTAGAGAATTATATCAGGTAATTAGGAGAGAAGCTAGGTAGCAAGATTATTTTACAAGGGGAGAAACAGAAAGAAAGAGGTTTGCCAGTGTTCTATGTATGAGGATTAGGTGTTCTGGATTGCAAGATGGTGTATCAGAATTGAGATGTTGTAGATAAGAAGTGTGTGCAGATGGATAATAGTACACTTGCATTTAGTGATTCTAAAATGAAAGATGCATGGAGAGCACTATTATGAAATGTTATTAAACGTGTAGAATGTATGGGTGAAAGAGGGACTTCCAAGCATGGATTTAACAGAGGGTCCAGCCATTCTAGTTCTAGCTGATAACAGTTTGATAGATAAGACAATTAAGGATATGGGAACAGGAAAAGCCTATGGCTCATCAAGGATTACTGCTAAGATACTTAAAATATTTGATAGTATTGGATACAACCTAGTTAACTGCATAGTCAATCAGAGTATACAGGAAGGTGTCATACCAATGACTGGCACAGTAGTATTATAGTCAACTGCTATAAGGATGAAGGGGATGCCTTTGATAGAAGTAATTACAAAAGCATCAAATTGCTGAATCAGGTCATGAAAGTTAAAAAAAGCGTTATAGCCCAATTAATTAGAGAAAAATTTAGACTAGTGAGATGCAGTTTGGTTTGTGCCAGAGAAAAGGTATTAGAGATATCCTCTTGCTAGTGTGGCAATTGCAGGAGGAGTATTTAGTCAAAATTAAGCCACTGTGTTTAGCATTCGACAACCTGGAGAAAGCCTTCAGCAGGGTCCTCTCTGCAATATGGTGGTCACAGAGGAAGCTAGGGGTAGATGACTGGCTTGTGAGAACCACACAAACCATGTGCAGAGATACTGTTAGTAAGGCAAAATTAATGGGTAAAGCTATGAATTTAATGTGCAGGTAGGAGTTTATCAGGGCTCAGCTCTCATTTGCCTCTTATTCATCGTGATCCTTTGAGCCATAATAAAGGAGATTAAGTCTAGTTGCCCATGGGAATTGCTGTATGCTGATGACCTTATTCTTAAATCAAAATCTATAGTAGAATAAGAAATGGAATTCCAGGTGTAGAAGCGAAATTTGAAATCAAAGGGCCTTAAAGTTTACTTAGCAAAGACCAAAGTTCTGGTAAGCAGGAAAACTGACAGGATTCTTCTACTCTCTTCAGGAAAATAGCTTTACTTGTTATACAGAAAAAAGTTGGTAGAAATTCCATACAGCATACTCAGTGCAAGCTAAGGACACTCAAGATGTGCAGTGGTTTTACAAGTAGGTTAATGGAGAAAGTAGTATTTGTATGTGGCAGATGCACAGGAGCAATAATAACAAAGAGTATATGGAGAAAAAGATTTGAAAAGAATTCTTTTAATGGTTATAAAAATAGATATTTATACTCGAATACAACTGGTAGATATAATATTAAACTTCTTTTAGTTGAGTACTATTGCTATAAAGATGAATTATTTGTTTGTTTTAAGTTTGTATTTTAATGGTGTTTTAAGTTTGTATTTTAATGATGTTTTAAGTTTGTATTTTAATGGTGTTTTAAGTTTGTATTTTAGAATTATGTGTTATATTCATTTAGACCATTCCTCTGAAAATTTATCATTGGTAGTGTTTAGGGTAGTGTATTCCTATATAACATTAGGTATCTTATGGCCATGGGTAATTTGTTGATATATACATATAAAGATCAATAACTTTGTGTTTTGATTCTGGTTTGATGATATAGTGCCTGAAATACAAAAGGTACAGGTGTTCCAAACCGCATTGATTAATATGAAATATTTAGTAAAAAATGTATTCTTAGAATTTTTTAATTTATCATATAATGAGCAAGGTTTCAACAATTTATCCAACAATATATTATAATGAAGCACTTACACAAATAGATAAAACAGAAAAGGTAACATACCATGACAATGCAAAATTTAATACAGCAAAAGATCCTTTGTATGGTACAATCCACCTATAATTTACAATTATTAACAATCACCTCAATAAATATTTTGGAGCTAATGCAGAATCAGACTTCTTCAAAAAAAAGGAATTTTTTGAAAAAAAAAATTTCGGATTCTTACATTTTAGATGTCAGTAATTACAAATATGCCCCAAAAAATTACCTTTGCAAATTTCACCCCACCTCCAATTTAAAATTTTGATTTTGTTTACCTTAAAGAGACCGTAACAAATGGACTAACATATGCAAATTGAAATTAAATATAGACAAAAACATTAAAGGGAAAAGAATTTGTGTTTCACTTGTGTTTCCCTTAAATAATTCTAAATAATAATTAAATGTAAATCAAATATATACCATTTTATGAGAGACAAACATTAATGTGTTTAATAATT
>NC_068995.1:35827906-35830313 GCF_001194135.2 Octopus bimaculoides | reverse complement strand
TTTTTTTGCATATTCATAATCTCTGACATCTAAAACATAGGAAATCCGAAAAATTGTTTTCAAAAAAATACATTTTTCAAGGAAAGATGTGATTCTGCATTAGCCCCAATATTTCTTTCTGAAGGACAAATACTTCAAGTTCTTCAGCCAAAATATTATTAAAATGTCATACTCAGCTACATATATTTTTGTACAAAAATTAATAAAATCAAATCAATCTAAATTATAAACACAGCCTTCTCACCAAAATTGTTTCCTGGAAAATATTTTCCAGATCAAGGAATTGGAACATTGTCCCATTGTCAATATAAATTTGACATCAGCATTCTATATTAATTGAACAATCACTTCATTTAAAACTAAATTTTATCAACAAACCAATACTTTTAGAAATCAGAATTTCAAATTTGGTACATTATTGTGAAATAATATTTTCAATTTAAAATGAACCAAAATGTTATTTGATATTGAATAGAAAACACTATGCTTTGCAAAATCATAAACTACAAATAAAAAGCTATTTACCAAAATGTGTCTTGTCTACACATATCAACTCTAGTATCCTCAGAAGTTGTGACTACAAATTTATTTTGTATAAAATGAAATAAAAGTAAATATTCTACTGCATGGAAGAGAAATCTATTCTAATCTATCTATCTGTTCATCTGTCCCTTTTTTCACTCATCTGTCTTTTGCTCATCCACTGTCTTTTATATTCTTTTAGCCTAGGCCTTTATCTTTCTTGCTTCCTGCACCCATGCTCTTATTACTCATCTCTCACTCCCTCCCACCCTCCTTCCCTTATTTTATTAATTGCATTGTAGTATATTACTGGCAGTGGGTCTCTCTCTTCTGTTTGTCACACATTGCATTCACTTGCCCCTGCCTTTGTAGCTCATCTGTTGCCCTTGCTTTTGTTGCTAAACATTGCATTCTTTCACCCATGCCTTTATCACTTATCTACTGTTTACAATAGATTACACTCTTTTGCATGGAGGCGCAATGGCCCAGTGGTTAGGGCAGCGGACTCGCGGTCATAGGATCGCGGTTTCGATTCCCAGACCGGGCATTGTGAGTGTTTATTGAGCGAAAACACCTGAAGCTCCACGAGGCTCCGGCAGGGGGGGTGGTGGCGAACCCTGCTGTACTCTTTCACCACAACTTTCTCTCACTCTTACTTCCTGTTTCTGTTGTGCCTGTAATTCAAAGGGCCAGCCTTTTCACACTGTGTCATGCTGAATCTCCCCAAGAACTACGTTAAGGGTGCACGTGTCTGTGGAGTGCTCAGCCATTTGCACGTTAATTTCACGAGCAGGCTGTTCCGGTGATCAGATCAACTGGAACCCTCGACGTTGTAAGCGATGGAGTGCCAACAACAACAACACTCTTTTGCACCCTCCTCTTTTGAATTTACACTTTGTCTTGCTCTGAAGTGACTTAAGATATCAGTAAATCTGTGCATCGCTTCTAATCTGTTTATCTCTCTACCTGTTTTGACCTTCACCCCATCACTCTTTTGTGCAGTTTTCTGGTACAGCACCCACCCCTTTTCCATCTCAGTACTCAGACCACATCGGACCCTCTCATCATCTAAGTGTAGGTGGCTACATTAGACCACTTGTGCTCAGTTAACCCGCCCCTCCTGAACTGTCTGTCATGTTGTTATCCCATGTCATCAGTATACTCTTATTCCTTTTCTACCTCTTTCATTGCTCTACCTTTTAGGTTTGAGTCCCTTTAAGTTTTTGTCAAAGACATGACATTTCTCTAGTTCTGTTGGCATGAAAACAAGCAGCCAGTACATTCTGTAAAATGGTTGGTGTTAGGAAGAGCATGCAGCCCCAAAAATGAAATGAAATCCAGCCCCTAAAATGAAACACAAGCAAAATAATGTCCACTCCCCACCAACTGATCCATCTATATGAGCAGGCCTGTCTAACCCATGCCAGTATGGACAGTTGGAGTAAAATGATGATGATGATGATAAACTGTGGTGCCAATGATGACGATAATAATAACAATAATAATAATGATGATGATGACAACACTGATATATGATTTGCACTTTGCCCAAGATCTGAAATGCAGATAGAGGCAGAACAATGTGGTGTTCCTGCTGCTAATAGCATACATGCTAAAAGTCACTTCTGTACTAAACTGATGATATATTATTAAAGTTACTGTGTGGAAAGGTTGTTTTTATTTCCATCTCTAACACTACAAATGACCTGAATGGTCACAGAGAATATTAATGATATATCTCTTACTGCTGTTGTCATTACCACCAGCACCACCACTGCTACCACATACAACTAGCATTACCCCTAACCACTACCACCACCACCACCGCTGCCACCGCCACCTCCACCGCTGCCGCCTCCTCCTCCTCCTCCACCGCTGCCGCCTC
>NC_068995.1:35825314-35827733 GCF_001194135.2 Octopus bimaculoides | reverse complement strand
CCACCAACAACAACAACAACCAGCATTGCAACTGTAGCTGTCACCACCGCCACCTCCACACCACCACAGCTGCTGCAAAAATAACAAAATGATTAGTGTAGTTTATTATTTAGGAAGGAACCTGAGACATTAATTGTTGAGTGATGTGAAGTGAGACAGACTAAACTGTAATGTGGTATTAACTGGGTGTAATGTAATTTGAGGTGACTCAGTGAGAACACCCAATAAACTTATTACAAATCACTGAAGGAAACGAAGGAAGCTATGTGTTAAAGAGAAATAATTAGTCAGAAATAACAATGTTATGATAGCAATAATCATATGATTTAGTCTAAACAGCTTGATTCGTTAATTTTTTTCTTAGTCTGAGGTGGGGCAGAGCTGGCTTTCCCTTTAGCCAGTAACAAACAAACAAACACCCCTCTCTCTCTCTCTCTCTCTCTAGGCTTCTTTCAATTTCCGTCTAAATCCATTCACAAGGATTTGATCAGCCCAGGGCTATAGTAGAAGATACTTGCCCAAGATGATAATTGGTTGTGGTTGAAGTAGATTAATGCTAGTTTCAAACTGTTCCAACTGAGTTCCAGAGAGTAATGTTGTATGGAAAAGAAATTGATATTGTTTTAAATCAGGTAATACACATACACACATGCACACACACACACACACACACACATCTCTATGACATATTATTATTATTATTATGTTTTAGTTAGTAAGAGAAGACAACCCAAGGCAGATTCAGTCACATCTTGACCTCTTCAGTGGAACATAACCTTTTCCCATATGTGCTAAAATAGTGAAGAATAAAGTAAATTTACAAGATCATACATTTATTGATGTAGGAAAACAGAATCATTTAGAGATTAGATAATTCAGAATCACCAAATACACATAAAATCAATAAGTTAGTTATTATCAATATATTAATACATAGAACATGACTAAAAATAGCTAGCACTACTAAAGTGAACTAGAAATAAATTTGTGTGGAAAAATACAAGCCAGAAATTTTATGTTCATTTTTCAGCAAATATGGGAAATAACTCCATGTGTTTAAATCCTGGAGCTCGGAGATAGGTTGTGGGAGGAACAAGAAAAAGAACAGCAGGTAGATTGTATGGATATGTAATGGTTAAAATTTATATTAAGCAGATATAAGTTTGTTTGTGTACAGAGGAACAGAAAACTGAAAATGCCTGTCTATGATTTGTGATTGTAAAGACAGTCCATTATTAATTTCAGATATAAGATATTGATTTCAAATTTTGACACAAGGTGAACAATTTCAGGCAAGTAGGTAAGTCGAATATATCGACCCCCCAGTGCTCAACTCGTACTTAGTTTGTCAAACCCAAAAGGATGAATGACAAAGTTGGCCTCCTTGGAATTTATCCCATAAACTGCGATAGGCCACCTCAGTGGCCAACGTGACAGTGTGATAGGCCACCTCAGTGGCCAATGTGACAGTGTGACAGGCCATGTTCGTGGCCACGGAAGTAGGGCATGATCTGACCTAATTTTGATGATGTATAATGTATACACATGATACCCTTTCACCCCAGAAACAGTGTAGCCAATCACAGAAGGTGTTAAGAAACACTGAGTATTTTTTTCGAGTGATAGATCGATGTTGATCTTTACCCAAAATAGGCTCAGCAGTTCGTGTTACATACAGCAAAATCCCAGCAGTTTATGGGTTAAACTCAGAATGTGAAGATGGATGAAATGCCGCCAAGTGTTTCGTGTTGTGTGCTAATGACTCTGCTAGTTTGCCACTCTTAATTATGAAATAAATAAAAGATATTTCTTGGGAAAAAAACTCCATGAGTGAATGTTGTAAATATAGAAATTCTAAGGTGGGCAGTGATACAAGCCTGACATTTCTCTGCTTCCTCGTTTATGGTTAGAACATAATATAGCCTCTTTGATGTTTTTGGAATGTTTTAACACATTCTAGAAAGAATTGGAAAATTCACTGATGTTATTTGGCTAGGCCTTTCTTACATGATTTTAGGCAAGTTTATGTTTATCTTATCTAATCTATGCCCTTAACATCATAAAATCAAGGACTGGCTGCATTTTATTGTGCTGCCAATTATAAAGACATTGTTTAGCAGGACTAAAATTCTCTTTTATGCTGTTTATTTTTAGAGTTATTGCACTCCTAGACAGGTTACTTTCACTCTCTCTCTCTCTCTCTTTCTTTCTCTCTCTCATTTTCTTTCTCTCTCACACATACAGACACATAAGAAATAATGTAACAGAGATAGTGAAACTAGAGATAATGATACAATAAGAAAGCATGGGCACACACACACACACACTAACAGATTTGCAGCTTTGGTACTACAAGCATAAATGTGCGCGCGTGCACACACACACACACACACACACACACACACACACACACACACAC
>NC_068995.1:35824195-35824996 GCF_001194135.2 Octopus bimaculoides | reverse complement strand
GGTTAGGGTTAATTGTTTCAGAATCGTGTGTTTATGTAGTTGGCACTTAATGTATATCGGCTGAATGGACGTCAGTGATTGGTTGAAATTACAGAAATACGACAACTTTAACATGGAATAACTTATGGATTTCTTTTTTTTTTAAGAAGACTAAGAGAAAAAGATGTTTTATATGACACATTCTACCAGTGTTCCAAGTTTCAAAGTGTTTCGTTAATGAAAAATGTGGCCCCCATTTTAAAAAAGATCCCCCCCCACACACACACAGAGGCATGGCTGTGTGATAGTGTGGTAAGAAGTCTTCTTCCCAACCACATGGTACTGGGTTCAATCCCATTGCATGGCACTTTGGCCAAATGTCTCTTGCTATAGCCCTAGGCAGACCATAGCCATGCAAACGGATTTTGTAGACAAAGATGGAAAGCCTGTAATGAATATGCGTGTGTGTATGTGTGTGTTCGTGTTATACAAACAGAAGAAAAAGAACTCGATTGATATATGTTGTTAAGCAAAACTCTCTGCCCCTGAGTCACTTACGTAGTTTCACAACCAATACATGTATGTTTGTGTGTGTCTGTTCTCTCTCTCTCTCTCTCTGTCTCTTTCCCTCTCTCTCTCTCTCTTTCTTTCCCTCTATGTCTTTCTTCCCCCCTCTCTCTTTCATTTCTTCCCCTTTCTCTGTTTCATTGATTCTCCTATTTAGCAACAATTCAACAATTGTTATCACCACCACTACACCATTTACAGTCACAACAAATATCACCCCCTCCCCCCCCATCCCACCTTATCCCACTCCCCTCC
>NC_068995.1:35821166-35823886 GCF_001194135.2 Octopus bimaculoides | reverse complement strand
TATATATATATATATATATATATATATATATATGGATGTATATGTCCATTAATGGAGTTTTGATGCTTCTGCTTTTCTCAAGGGAGCCGGGGGGGGGGGTGGCCCATACAACATCTTCATCCTCTCAACATGTCAACCTTAGTCTCAGGCAAGGGACAACTCCTTTTGTTCAGTTTAATCAACCAATTGCCATTTCTGTCTGTATTAAGTTGACCCATAGTGCTTTCCTCTGATGGAATCATTAAATGTCTCCTCTCTCTTTCACAAACATACACATATACATATATACAAACACGTGTGTAAAATATATATACACACGTGTCTGTATGTATATACATGTACAAGTGTACATACACACACACACACACACACATATACACTATACACAAATATGCACACACCACACACTCTTGTGTGCTTCGCATCATTCTTTTACTTATATATATATATATATATATATATATATATATATATCTTATACACATCCACTAACCCACAACTACACACTCTGTTTCCTTCTCTTTCAGTTTCTTACAGACAAAAGCATATTTTTACTCTTACTTTTTCACATGCACACACACCTGCATTCATGCACACGCACACAAACACATCCACTCTTTTTTCCAACTTATATCTTTACTGTTTTATTCGTGTGTATGGACACATTATATACAAACTGGTATCCTCATACAGGCCAGCAGTAACAACAGGAGTGATATATGTATGCAACAATAAGCTGTATATGTGCAATGAGATGCATGCAGCATGTGTACCATGCGAGTGGATGAAATATATTAAATGCAATGATGATGTAGCAAAAAAAGGAAATACGATGTGCATGCTGCACATAAAGGTTAAAAAGTGTAATGTCGCTGTAACAATAGGGTACGTGTGTATATGTATGAATTATAGTATGTGCACATGTGTGTGCATGCGTGAGTGTGTATGTGTGTTTGCGCACATGTGTGCATGTGTAGCTTTTTATGTGTGTGGAGAGCTTTAAGATTGTTATATATGTGTGTGTGTGTCTTTGCATTCAAAGAGGTAAATATAGATGTTGGTACTTTGTCAAATGTTCTTCTTCTGTTAGTTAATCTTTAAAGAAGGTCATTTCAACCCTTTTAGCATTCAGATTATCCTGTCAAATGTTATGCTTATTTGTTCATGTTTGATGACGTGATTGTTTATTTTAAGAATAACATGGTAGGGTAAGTGTGAGAGGTTGGATCATGCCAGTGTGAACATAAAACTAGTTGAATATTTGAGCCTGATATGGCTGGTTTAAATGCTAAAGAGTTAAACTTTACCTCTTGGTTAGTTGGGAAGGAAACATAGCAAAAATATTACTTGTTTCCCATAGCCTTCCATTCTCTATGGAGCATAGGCCTAGGATGGCTTTTCATTGTTCTCAACTCTGGACTGTAAAGTGTGGCCCACCCATCACTATTTGTCTCTAAAGGAAGGCCTTCCTCTCCAAAGTCTTGTTGGTTTTAATTGCTATCGATGTTTCTGTAAATGCCTCTTTCCAGGTTTGTGGTGTTGGCCCTGTGCAAACCCATTTTTACCTCTGGGGAGAAGGGCTCCATATTAGTCTTGCCTCTATCTTTTGACCTATCCAGCATAAGAAGCCTTACCACGACCTTGCACTCTACTGGCATAGATCTCAGTCATTGAAGTACACAAACCATTACACTGCTCCAAGGACTGGGCCTTTTGATGGAGCTGAAGGTATACTGTGGCATATAATTCATGAATAGAAACATGTAAGACTTCCCCCTTCATTCTTATTTCTTCAGTCTGCTGATAGGAGTAAATTTTATTATCCTTATTGTTGTAGTGGGAATGTTCAGCACTTACTTCAATACCCCTGATGTCATGATTCACTAGGATATTGCCTATATGATCAACAAAATCTGAACAATCACTCACAAGTTCATATGGAGTAAGCTCCAGTAACGATTTCATCTTTTGGCACACTTTTTTATGAGTCCATCCATCAGTATAAATTCAGCACACCTTGACTACTTAACAGAGAGCTTTGAGAGAGCGTTGAGAGACAGTAGTTCGACGGTGAATGGACACAGACAGCTGCTGACAACTACCACATTGAACAGTCGGTGACAGCAACACAATGACTAGCAGTTAACGTTTTGACTACCATTACAATTACATCAAGAGCAATAACATTCAAACTCTCTTGATATTTTGTCATTTGTAGTAATGATAGCATTTTTTTTTTGTGTATGAAAAGAACAAAAGTTTTGCTTATCAAAAATTGCAACTTTCTTAGTGTTCTTCATACAGTGCTAAAGGAACCAAAAACATTAACAGTTTAAAAATGGATCAGTTATTCTGGAGTCTTGATCAGTGAAGACCTGTTTTTCAGATGAAGAGTAGCTTTTTTTGTGTGTGGTCTAGGACAGTGTTTCCTAAATTGGTTTCCAAGGAACTCCAGGGTTCCATTATAAATTTATGGAGTTCTACAAGATAAAGTGTCTTTTAATGAAATTTGATAGAAATTTATTTTGTAAAAATATGGAATTCACCATTTTCAAAGTACTTTTTAAAATGAATAAATTTTCTCTAAATAATAATTTTTTTTTTTAATGTCACATTAAAATGGCAGGGATTGTCTGTGAAATATAGGAATGTGTTTAGAGACGACTGGCCTAGAATGTGTGTGTGTGTGTGTGTGTGTGTGTGTGTGTGTGTGTGTGTGT
>NC_068995.1:35808308-35821057 GCF_001194135.2 Octopus bimaculoides | reverse complement strand
TGTGTGTGTGTGTGTGTGTGTGTGTGTGTGTGTGTGTGTGTGTGTGTGTGTGTGTTAATGATATGTAAGAGTGTAGTGTTAGTATGCTGTGTGTGTAGTGAAACTGTATGTTGGATTGATTTTAAGGTATATTTGACCATTCATTGTAAAGAAAATCCATCCAGGTTTTCTGGGGTTTTTTTTAATCTTCTTTCTCATGCTAATGCCTTAACTAGACTCTCCAGATTGCAACTGAACCAAAAGCAAATATAAAATGTGTTGCACAGACCCAGTGTTGGGAGGAATACTTATGCTGATAAATCTAATCTGTTTGGGTCTCACTACTCATGACCACTGTCATGCAGATGCGTTGTAGATATAACTACTCAAAGATCTTCTCCAACTGCTCCAATTTGAAGACTTTGGAGTGGCCAGAGGATAATAACCTGATTGTCATTCAAATTTTATTTGCTGTTCTCGGATCCTTGTCTTTTATTTTGAACAGTTTTGTTCTGATTGAGTCAAAAAATGCTAGTGGAGGTCAAAGCCCTTCATTAGTTTTTGTTCGAAGTTTGATTGTTGCTGATGCCCTCATAGGGTTGTTTGGCGTTGTGAAAACAATATATATAGAATATCGCAAAATTCGTTCTATTGATTGTTTTCTGTCAGAAAGCCTTCTTATTACAGCATCAACAGCCTCAGCACTTTCTTTGCTCTGGTTGACAGCAGACAGTTCTGTGAGGCTGTCACGGCCGCTTGACTTGCAGTTTCATATGCACAAGAAAAATGTCATTGCTCTCATGGTGATTGTTTGGAATGGTTCTTTTATCATTGGATTCTCTTCTCAGATGGGATGGGTGTTGTTTGATTACACATGCTTGTTTTTCTGCTACTACAGTTCCACATTCTTGCTATTTGTTGGAATACTTTGGAATAACTGTGTTTTCATCACTATTTGTTTACTTATTTATTATCAATGCCTAAACCGACGGATACAAAACAATGATCACATCCTTACTCTGAGTAGTAAAGAATACAAAAGATATGCAGGATTGCTCTCAATATCAAAGTATCACATTATAGTATGGCTGTTGACATATCTGCCTTTGATATTTTACATTGCCATTTCCTATTTCTGTGATGAGGACAATACAAAGCCAAGTTATACAATCCTCTATTTTTTACTTCTACCTCTATTCAAGTCTATTACATGTGCTGTTCTTCATGCTTATCAATGCCAAGAAATTAATAGTGTGGTAACTAGCCACTGGCACAACTTTACAATCTGCTGCTGGAGATATTGCTGTCAAAACACGTCTTCTACATACAACATTGGTTTCACAGCAAACACTATGGCAACTGCACCCATCCATATACAACACTCTTGCCAGACATCTAATTCCCGACCAACACTATATGATTCGGACAGATCTTTATTTGCTTCAAATTACAATTTGGTATCAAAGCAGTCATCCATGACTGTTCATTGTAATGACAATCTTTTATTTGAGCAAAGTTCTGTAGAAATCGTGACACGTTTATAGCTTAAAATAAACCACATGTAGGTATATATGTGTTTGTGTATACACATGCAACTCCACTACAAATGAACGTAACATATTTGATGGCATAAAGGACATGTAGGTATAATTAGATGCATCTCAATTCTAGCTGTGCATATTTATGAAAAACAGTTTCTAGCATATCGATGCATGTAATATAGGCCCAGCTTTGCATAAAAGATCTGGGATAATTTTTGGAGACATTGGAAGGAAACAGTGTGTGTCTTGTATGCCATCAAATACAGCAATTCATTTCACTTCTTCAAGCAAAGAGACTAATATTCTACTAACATATTTGTGATATTTATGTCTTTAAAAAACAAAAGAAAACAGAATATATATATATATTAATCTACAAATTGGCTGTACCCATGATATTGCAAACTTTTAAAGGAATGTCACCATTCTCTCACAACCTACAACTGCTGTCTCTTGTCATATGCTGAAATATGATTACTAACTTCTAAGTTTTTATAGAAGTTCACAAAATTGAGTGAAAATGGACTTGTTTGAAATTTTTGTCATCCTTAATAATCTTACTGTTTTTATAATTTTTATAAAAGCAAGAAATGTTAATCTACATCAACCTTTAAGTTTTTGGTTGACTTCAAAATCCACTTTCAATTTAAATGGGATGTTCTTTATTTACTAATGCTCTTGATAAAGACATGCCCTTCACAGCACCACATTTTATTAACCTTGCAACTTCATATCTACTTAAGAAATAGTATTTCTCATGTAGTGGTTTTTGATTTAGTAAAATATACAACTGTGTACTCTGTGCTAAGTTTATTTATGCTCCATCAAAGCTTTACCACTGTTTAAAGTTAATGATGATGATGGAATATTGATGCTGAATAAGAGATCCAATGTCCAAGTAAATGTGGTATCTGCTTTTTAATTAGTAAATTATTAGTTAGCATCTTGCCACCTTCTTGCTTAAAACTTCATCTCTCTGAATTTACTGATTTACTTTTTCCAATCATCAGGAAATATATCATTTCTGTTACCTATCCTGTTTTCCCACTTTATTTTCCTTAAAATTCTTATACCAGCTTTGTGTCCCAAAGCATTGTTTCTTAGCTGGAGCACACCATATTACATATACTCACTGATGCACAATTTTTTAACTACCAATACATGTAAATAATCATATTTAAGCAGCTAAACACACTAATTTCTCTTGCCATCTCACTATGTATTTCTGAAAAAAGGTACTTGACTCAGTTTGATGTAATTTATTGTTAAGTTGTTACAGACCTCACTTGAAGTGTGAAAGCAGCCATAAAAATATTGAAGTCAAGTTAGTCTGAAACACAATAGGTTGTTAATGCTGTGTAAACTATCATTGCTCTGGAGTGGAATTTCTGTTTGATCATTGTGTACTTGGTTATCAAATAAGAATCAGAGTGTATAATAAAAAGCTACAAATGAAAATGCAATGAGGGCAATACAATGCCCAGTTACACAACACAATCTTCTATTGCCTTCATCTCCATTCAACTGTTATGTGCACTGTTCTAATAGTGTCAAGAATTCCACCATGTGTTGGTTAGTCACTGGCATAACATTACAATCTGCTACTGGTAACATTGCTGCTTGAGCAACTTCTATGTTTAACAATGACTTTACAGCAGATGACATGTGACTGGAAAAATACATTAACTGGACAAGAGATATATCTTTTAAACAGACTTTTCAAATCCCACAAATTCTCCAGAATTGCAGGCCAATCTAGTTATTATTTTCTATTTTAGTTAGTTATATGTTACAATTGCATGTTTTTCCTATTTTTATTATTATTATTATTATTATTATTATTATTATTATTATTATTATTATTATTATTATTATTATTATTATTGTTCAAAGGTGAAATTCATGAGGAAATTACTCTGTGAAGTGTGTTTTCTTGCTAGGCTTTTGAGAGTTTAACTTTGGTTTTATGGCATTAGACAATTAAACTGTTGAGAACAGATAACGTGATGATCCATGGCTGGTACTATAGACAAATGATCTGATACTAACCTTACTGATTTAGACTTGTCCAGTTAAAGTTATACTATCTATCTTTGACTGTAAATGCTAACAGCCTCTTCTGAGAGCAATATTTTCAGCAGCACATTGTAATGTCATCTACAACAAAACGTCTCCAACAGAACTGAACTCAAAATCTATTAGTTGTTCTCTAAACCATTCACTTAGCCATTTTGGTTCTACAATAAAGACTATTTTATTGTACTTGCATTTACTAAGAGTATTAATTAATTATCTTCGAATTAGAAACAAACACATCTAGCATATAAATAGACATGAGTTATTTGGTTGATAACAATAATACAAATAAATATATACATTTGGTTGACAATAATGCAGAGAGATTCTGTTCAGGCGTTTGACAACAGGCAAAGTCACAAATCAAACTAATGGATACATGATACGGTCACTTCCCTATTAATTAGTCAGTCTCGTATGTTCCATGAAGTGGTCGTTTATATTTCTAACAAGAGCTAGTACAGTTTTTTGTTTTTTTGTATTGCATTTCTTTTAGAATTAGCATTTTAAGTTTTTACTCTCATAATAATTGTAATTAAACAAAAGAAGACACTGTGTTTTGGGTTTTTGTATGAGCCCTTACAAATTAATAAACTTCCAGTTTAAACCAGATTGACAATATTTTCACAAACTGTATCAATAAAATTATATCATTGTTTTTAGTTTTGTTTACTTTAAGTTTCTTAATCCTGTGGCAACAATTCTGTTAATTTAAACTTCAGAATTAACTCTCTGCATTCAGTGTTTCAGGTAGATTTTAAGTATATTTGTAAATAAATGCTTTTTGCTTTAATTTTTGTCAGATTTCTACAAAATTTTCTATTATAGTTATAAATACAAATTATTAATACTATAAATATGTTTTTTTACATAATTCTGAATTTTTAAGTAAAGAGGAATGAAAACAACTTCTATGATCAGTAAATTGGAAATAAAAGATAAAATTAAAAAAATATCGAAGACTTGCACAAATGAATTCAACTTTAATTGCTAAAAATTGATCTTCTTTACTTTGAATGTGGAGGAAATGATATTTATCAAACAGTCCAAATATAGATATATATTGCAAGTATTAGAATCATTTGTTGGACTGTAGTACATTTCATGTTTCAAGCAATGCAGATGTTTTTCATGCTATTTGCTGTATGGTAAGTATGTGGAATTTCAAATACAAATTCTACCTATTGTAATTGTATGATGACTTCAATTGATGAGTTAAATCTCTTTATTGTAAGTTTACTTGTTTTAATTTTCAGTCCCTTACTGTCCACTTTTTAAAAATTTTATGCTCCATACAAAAAAATATTTTGTCATGGTATTAGTAATGTTTCATCTTACCTATCATAACTTCATTTAAGTTTTATTTCATAAATATTTTCTTACCTTTATTTCAATTAATTTTATATTTATTTAGCCATTGTGTAGTTTCATTAATTCATATTTTATATGTTTATGTAAGAAATGACTTTACACTTAGAATTGACAATTGCTTCCTTGATAGAAACTCCTTTATTCAAAGTTGAACTTGTCTGAAAAATATTTTGAAACTCATTTCAAATATTAGTGAATGGAAGCAATGCTGCCCTTCCTAACTATGAGAAAATTATTTCACCATGGGGTATATTTGTTTGTTTTTAGATTTTTGAATACTTTCACAGCTGAACTTCATTATGTTTACTTTTATTACTGTTACCAAGCAACAGTAGTGTTGGAGGCAATACTCGGAATAAGGTATTCAAGAGAAGCCATAGGGAACTGAAAATGTTATGCCTATTAAGTGGTATCCATTAAGATGGGAGCTCTCTAATGAGGCAACATCTACCCTTGTGAACACTTTTTCTCTTACAACCTCCTCATGACAAGCTGTACATGTATATGTATGCATGTTTGTATGCAAAGACAAACATATAATTGCTTGAGGATTATTTAACACTATAAAAGACTGATTTTCATTTCTAACATTTTAGATGTAATGAAAATAGTCATTCATAGCTGCTGTATCTTTTACCTTTTCAATGGAAGCCAATATAGTTCTTGTAGAGATAGATCTTCTGAAGATCTACACTTCTAAGTCATCAACCTGAAATTCCTTGCTTTTGAGAACTTCAGTAAAAAGATTTCATTCATATCAGCTTTACACTACCTCCAGACATATTTTGAAGATTCTCCTGTGGGAACATAATCCAGTGTCCTTGAATATCATAAACACACATTCATTGGTTACAACAAAGATATAAATTTTCATTACTCTTCCTTTATGCATAAAGAACACACAACTAACACCTTACAAATGTTACATTTCTGAGTATCTGATGATCTACCATGGTAACTTTATATCTGCAACGTCACCAAAATTAAGCTCTCAGGGAAAAAAATCAGCTATGATTAGTTGCCTATCTCTACAAAGCTGAAATATGAATAGATCAGCTGCTATGTAGACAAGAATAATTGACCACATTCTTCACCCTTTAGCATTCATATTACTTGGTCAAATGTAATGATTATTTATTCACATTATTTCAAATTAATCATGCATTATCTTATAGCTTCAAGATTTTGATAATGTGATTGTTCATTTTTAGAATGATATTGTAGGTTGTATGTGAGATGCTGCATCTGACCAGTTTGGACAGGTTGAATATTTGGGCCAGTTTAAATGATATAGGGTTAAATACCTTTCTAATTGATTGTCAGCCTCATTCATCAACACACTACAACCATCTTGCTCATAAATTTCTTCTACTCTCTGCATCTTCTGCAGTGGTTCCTGATTCTCCTTCACTCAGTTTCATTACATGAAAATATCTCCTCTTTGTTACTTTTTCACTCCATCCAAACATACAATAAACACTGGTTAATACATTCTTCTCAGAACTCCATTCTTCTCAAACATGCTCATTGCCTATGATTTTCCTATAGTAATCACTCTATACAGATTAAAGGAAATAATCATTACATCAACATGAACATCAGCATTATCAGTCTGGGACAGCCTGCAAAGATCATTGGCACTATCTGTTATCCTCCAAGTAGATATTATTATATGGTAAAAAGAAAAAAGAATAAAAACATGCAAATATTTATTATTCATTGTATCTCCATTATAATTAACCAATCCAGATGGAGAATGGATAAAATCTGTTGCTTTGAAAAGAAGACCCCTAGCAACTAAAATAACATTGTGATAAATTAACTGACTAGGAATGTTTCTATGAAGGTTTTACCATTGACATAACCATTATCACTCCTACACTCAGGCTGATTGATTGGCTCAAGTGATACAAGCTGAAAGGACTTTGAGTCCGATCCATTGGCCTGATGCAACAAACGTTTTGAAGTGTAAGAGCCAATCAGAGATCATCTTTCAGTAGCTGTAATGTAAAACTATATGATATATATAGTTTTACATACTTATAAAGTAGTTTTAGGTATTTATCCTTTGTTTTCTACATGCACCCATCATTTTCAATTTCAACAGAAAAAAATACTTTGGTCTTTTTGGCTACACATACCAAAACACATTGTGTCTGAAAAAAGGTTAATATACTTGTGTGTCTACAGGACCGACAAAGTAACTTTGCTTTTATAGTCTGTATCCTAATGTACTTCATCTTGTTGCAATTTTTGATGAATGTGAAATGCAGGGATGCACACAATTTTTGTCTGTTTTGTAAAGCATATCCGTTTTTCTGATACCTATGTATTTGCTTTTAAATGCGCATATATGTATGTGCATTTCTATAGGCATATACTATTATAAACAGTCTCTCTTGTGCACACACATTGATAATAAGATAGTGAATGCTACCCACTATTGACCTTGACAACGTAAAGTTAATTATTGTAAATCATTATGACCACCACCATTACCACCACCACTGTTGCTACTACTACTATTGCTGCCACCACCACCAGCAGGTACTGCAGCAGCAGCAGCAGTACAGTTAATGCCACCATGCTATCAGTAACAACAGCAGCAGCACCATCACCACTACTACCACCAATACCATCACCACCATAACCAATGCCACCACTCTTCAACTAACTGCGCAACCCCTTTAATGATTTCTTATTTACAATATTCTGATCCTGAAAGATTTTCTTAATGTTTATCTTTCATTTAGCTTTTCATTCTTCCTTTTCCTTTCTTTCTCTCTTGTTTCAGAAATCATTTTCTTCTTTTCCTCTATTAATTTGCTCTCATTCTCTCATACTTTCACTCTTTCTACATAAATGTTTTATTCTTTTATATTCTTTCCATTTAATTCCTTCTTTTTGATTTTTTTTGTTTTTGTTTTTGCGATTCTACAAACTATTACATTTTACACTTTTTAAAGAATTATGATTTTCAATTCATTACGTAATTCCTTAATCCAATCAAGAACTTAGTGTAAGAGATGAAGAATTTAGAGTATCCCAGAATGTTGTAAGCTAACGAATTCAAGAATTCTCCGGATGAGTCATGGAGAAGTTAATGAGTAAATGGTGTGATTAGAACAAAGCGTAAACTTCAGATTGACCAACAAAATTGCTGGTTGGCTTTGTAAATCTTGTTAGATGATTAAAGTTTCAAAAATGATGAAGGATAGGTGCAGGCGTAGTGTGTAGTAAGAAGTTTGCTTCCCAATCACATGGTTCTGAATTCAGTTCCACTGCATGGCACTTTAGGCAAGTATCTTCTATAGACCAAAGTGTTATGAGACAAAAACTGCAAGAAGCCCATCATATGTGTTTGTGTGAGAGAGAGCATGTGTGTGTGTGTGTGTGTGTGTGTGTGTGTGTGTGTGTGTGTGTGTGTGTGTGTGTATTTGTGTCTGTGTTTGTCACCAATAATTAGTGTTATGTTTATGTCCAAGTAACTTACAGGTTTGCTAGAAAAGACTGATAAAATAAGTACCGGGTTTTATAAAAAAGTACTAGATTCATTTGACTAAAAATTCTTCAAGGCAGTTCCCCCGCATGCCTGCAGCTTAGTGACTGAAACAAGTAAAAGATAAGAGGAGGCTTCTGAGGGAAAGTATGAATTGTAAGAGGTATCTAAGATGTAATCACTCTCTCTGAGTATACAGGAGGTAACAGCATTAAATACTGTCAAGGCATTAGAGAATAGTAGAAACTGCACAGATACAGTTTAAATATGCATCACAGATTTGATATTTCTCGTGAAGCAGTCACTGAAGAATTTAACAAGAAACTTACAATTTTAATCCACAACAAGAGAAAGATGTTTGACTGGAATTCCCCATTATGGAGTTTGATGAGCTGAGATAGATATATATGAAAAGTTTAACCCTTTAGCATTCAGATTACTTTGTCAAATGCAATGTTTATTTATTCACCGCCTGACTGGCCTTCGTAGGATTTTCGAGCGAGATTGTTGCCAGTGCCCCTGGACTGGCTCTTGTGTGGGTGGCACATAAAATACACCATTTTGAGCGTGGCCATTGCCAGTACCGCCTGACTGGCCTTCGTAGGATTTTCGAGCGAGATCGTTGCCAGTGCCCCTGGACTGGCTTTTGTGCAGGTGGCACATGAAGTACACCATTTTGAGCATGGCCGTTGCCAGTACCACCTGACTGGCCTTCGTGCGGGTGACACGTAAAAGCACCCACTACACTCTCTGAGTGGTTGGCATTAGGAAGGGCATCCAGCTGTAGAAACTCTGCCAAATCAGATTGGAGCCTGGTGTTGCCATCCGGTTTCACCGGTCCTCAGTCAAATCGTCCAACCCATGCTAGCATAGAAAGCGGACGTTAAACAATGATGATGATGATGGTTGTTTTGAATTAATCATGCATTAACTCGTAACTTTGAGATTTCAATGATGTGACTGTTTCTTTTTAGAATGACATTGTAGTCTAGGTATGAAACTCTGAATCTGGTAAGTTAGAACATAACACAGATAAAATATTAAGGCCGGATATGGCTGGTTTAAATGCTAAAGGGTTAAGGGATGGGTGTATGAGTTCTTGTGAGGAGGAAAGTTTCTTACAAGCAGAATCAACTAAAATGTCTCAAAGTAGGTTTGGAGACCTATCAAATTCTACATGCAATGAAGCAAAGTATTGACAAGAGATTGTCTGTAACAGGAGCGGATCACCTAATGGCTCTATTAAGTGAATACTGGTTGAGTGCATGTGACTGTGGAAACAATTGAAAATGTCATACTTATTAAGATGAATATCTTAATACGAACATGTCTTTGGAAGAGATGACATTTTACATAAAATAACGTAACTCAGTAAAGATAACAGACTAAACAGTATGTTAAATGAGTTATCCCATGCCTTTCAAAATCATCTGCATTTTACATATTGAGCTTCAAATTGATAAGCCGAATGCAAGGTGGACACCAACACTTCTTTCCTTAGTACCCCACCCCCTTTCAATTCACAGCACAGAATGTTCCGAGAATTTCTGAATCTCTTTCATGGTGACAAAATGTTATTCATTCCATTGTAAGTTGCAGGGATGGTTGTGTGGTAAGAAGTTTGCTTCTCAACAACATGATTCTGAGTTGATTTCTACTGCATATCACATTGACAAGTGTCTTTGACTGTAGCTCTGGGTTGACCAATGACTTGCAAGTGAATTTCGTAGACATGAACTGAAAGTTAAACTTCATAGGTGGCTTCATTTTGGATAGAAATACATGGAAGTAGGTTTGCCCAAGTAGTATATGCATATCACAGCCACCATTTTAATACATATGTGCTTGTTTGTTTTTGTGTATATGCGTTCATGTGTATATATTATCCACCATACCATTTTGCGACTATGTCAGTTATCATTATCTTTCAGATTTTGTTCCAACTGGTAATAAATGAATGCATCTTTTGAAACCCTAACCAAGACTCATCACTTGTCATAACTATTTTTTATTTTTTCATGTTCTACTGCTTTATTTTTCCATTTCACTATCTCCATAATTAAAAAAAAAAATAGTCACTCTTCTGCACCCAATCAAAGCTCCCATTTCATTTTAGTTTTTCTATATACTTGAAATAATGGATCCCTCTTGTATTGCTCATATTTTGTCTGAGAATTAGAGACATGAAACTGAGATATGAAATATGAAGTATCAGCTTCAATAAATAGAACATATGTGAAGGACAGTCCAAAAGTCATCAATCTCACAACTACAAAAATATGAAATGGGGTTGAAACATAAAGTCTCATTCTTCAACATCTTGAAAGTAAAAAGAGAATAGAATCATTCAAATGCATTATATTTTTATCACTGTTAAAACAGTATATAGCAGACCTATTTTCAAAATGTCAAAAATGTTATCTAATTTTTCATCAAAGAAAGTATTACTTCAGCTGATATTGAATGCCATATGGATGGAATCTACACAAGTTTTTTCACTTTGTTTAACACTGTAAAAAATAGTGCACATTGTTTTGTATAGGTAGAGAAGCACTTGGCTATGATGAATGTTAAGGATTATCCAACTACTGATACAAGCTCTCTAAAGATTATCCTTGTGAGGAAGAAGTAAATAGTGATTACTGTTTTAATCAAAAGAAATTGTAGCAAGGGTTAATAGTTATAAAAGATTAAAAACAACAGTTGTCTGCATTTTACATATCGACCTTCAAGTGTATAAGTTAAAAGCAAGGTGGGTACCAACACTTCTTTTCTCAGCACCCAACCCCTTCTAATGCAAAGCACAGACTGCTACTAGACTTTCAGGGTCTCTTTGATGATGACAAAATGTTATTCCATTGTAAGTTGTAGGTATGGGTGTGTGGTAAAAAGTCTATTTCCCTGCCACATAGTTCTGAGTTCAGTCCTACCTTGGCAAGTGTCTTTTATTATAATTTTGGCTTGATCAATACCTTGTGAATGAATTTGGTTGACAGAAACTGAAAGAAAGGCAGTGAGCTAGCAGAAACGTTAGCGCACCAGGCGAAATGCTTAGCGGTATTTCGTCTGCCATTACGTTCTGAATTCAAATTCCGCTGAAGTCAACTTTGCCTTTCATCCTTTCGAGGTTGATTAAATAAGCACCAGTTATGCACTGGGGTCGATGTAATTGACTTAATCCCTTTGTCTGTCTTTGTTTGTCCCCTCTGTGTTTAGCCCCTTGTGGGCAATAAAGAAATAAGAAATTGAAAGAAGCCCATGTGTGTATGGTAAATAAAAAGTATGGTGATGGTGGAGAGGGGAGCAATATGTTTGACTATCTCCTCCTCCCACCACAAAGCAGTACTCCAGCATGGCTGCAGTCTAATGACTGCATGAAACTATTAAAAGATACAAAAGTAAAAGTGGAGACAAAACTATGATCTTATGTTTTGACTGTATCAAAAGAAAAACGCTTTAAATGGCTTTGTCCATGTGAACCTTCTCACCACCATTGGCTCAAAAAATGTAACAGTTTTGGGGATTGTGAGGGCATCTTGCCATCTTGTTAACTGACTTGAAGTAGAGAAACACTCAATATTATGATTATTTATTCAAAGAAAATAAATATGTAAAAATAACTTTCAGAGAGAGAGAGAGAGAGCTGTTCCTTCATAACAATATCCCACATCCCACTACTGGTATTGCAAAGATGGTGTATTTTGAATGTGGTTTCACATAAATCATCACACCTTCACATACAGCCCCCATCCACTGTGGGCCATTTTATTTTTATTCCAAAATCAAACCTGGGCTGAGAAAGAAAAAATATTTTACAAACTGTGAGAAGCCAGGAATATTTATATGATGGCATTCAAATGTTAATTTGCTAATGAGATGCAGAAACAAGTGGATTCCATCGAAAAATATTGATTTAAAATTTTGGCACAAGGCCAGCAATTTCAAGGTAGAGGGTAAGTGAATTACATCAACGACAATGCTCAACTGGTACTTATTTTATCAACCCCAAAAGGATGAAAAACAAAGTCTACTTGGGCAGAATTAGAACTCAGAATGTGAAAACAGATGAAATGCTGCTAAGCAATTTGCCTGGCACTGACATGCTAATGATTCTACCAGCTTGCCACCTTTGATTCCATTGAAAAATATTTAAATTATTTCTTTTGAATTTATTTCATTTTCATATTTAGGTTAAGATCCTTTGAATTTTCTCTCAACACACACACAATTGTACACATTTTGTAACATTTTGCAGCAGATTTTATGCATACATGTATATATAA
>NC_068995.1:35801011-35808278 GCF_001194135.2 Octopus bimaculoides | reverse complement strand
ATATATATATATATGCCAGTAATCGAATAATGGGCTCTAAAGAAAGTGTATTTTATTGTCCTGTCATGAACATGTCTTTTAAAATACACACATCCATGCATATAAACTTCTTAGAATCAAGTGTTATCACATTACATGCACACACACACACGTCTTTGGCAATACTAATGCTGTAAATCTTTTTTATTCAGCTTTTATAGGGAGAACATAAAGATGGTTGATGTGCATCAAGTTTATTTTATTACTGTATTTTAGTAGAAATTCTGGTCTTACTGAGCTGATGCTTTCAGTAATGAAACCAATTCATCAGCTTTTTATTTCAGTTAAGGTTGTCATTTTCTATTTATTTATCTATCTCTTTACTTATATTTTCACCTTATTTTATCAATGTTTCATTGATTTCATGAGAAGTATCAGTCTAAACAATAACACAAGACTGATCTTTAAGTACTTCATTTATATTTAACAGTGCATATTTTACACAGTTTCTTTGTGCTGTGATACTTCGATTGATTTATGTACGTTGCATACTTTGGGAGACACTAGAAGCCTTACAAATTGATACTAAGTGAGATTCAGTGTTACCAAGGATTTCTATTAGTATGAGAATTATGTAAATTTAGCTGATCTGCCTACTTGTTACTTGTACAGTGAACAGTAAGATTCAAAATAATGCCTTCTATCTTTATTGTTAACCCTTTAGCGTTTAGATTATTCTGTAAAATATAATGCCTTTTCATTCACATTGTTTTTAATAAATCATGCAATATGTTGTAACTTCAAAATTTTGATGATAATGATGATTATCACCATTGTTTAACATTTACCTTCCATGCAGGCATGGGTTGGACAGTTCGACGGGAGCTGGCTAAGTAGAAAACTACTTCAAGCTACTGTGTCTGTTTTGGCAGAGTTTTTACAGCTGGGTGCCTTTCCTAACACCAACCAGACTGTGTGGCACCAGCATGAGCGAGGTCAGTTTTGGCATGGTTTTTACAACTGGATGCCCCTCCAAATGCCAATCACTCTACACTGTAGAGTCTACAGTGTGGACTGGATGTCCTTTATATGGCACCAACACTGGCAGGGTCACCAAGTTACTTGCAAGACAAGGAATTTGAGAGGGAAGGAGGTATTGGAAGAGGGGATTTTGTTAGAGACGATGAAAGGTTAGAGTGTGACAGAGAGAGAGGCAGAAACAGGTGTCTTTTTATAGAGGAGGGGGTGTGATTGTATATTTTTAGAATGACATTGAAGGTTAGGTGTGATAGGCTGGATCTGGCTGCTTTGAACATAAAATATATTTTGGCTGGATATGACCAGTTTAAATGCTAAAGGGTTAATACATTTAGGCAGATTTGAACATGAGTATGCTAGTCACTATTGTGTTTTGTCATAGAAGAACAACTTTTCCTTTACAACACATATGTATTTGTGGCTGTGTGGTAAGAAGTTTGCTTCTCAGCCACATAGTTCTGAGTTCAGCTCCACTGTGTGACACATTCGACAAGTGTCTTCTACTATTGCCTCGGGCTGGCCAAAGCCTTGTGAGTAGATTTGATTGACAGAAACAGAAGGAAGCCCATCGTATATCTTTGTGTGTGCATGTGCATGTTTGTGTTTGTCCCTCCCACTCCACCCTGCTTGACAATTGGTGTTGATGTGTTTATGGCCCTGTTACTTAGTAGTTTGGCAAAAGAGACTGATAGAATAAGTACCAGGCTTTAAAGATAAGTACTGAGGTGAGTTCATTTCACTAAAATTCTTCAAGGTGGTGCCCCAGCATGGCCACAGTCTAATGACTGAAGCAAGTATAAGATGACATACTTGAATCCCGGGACGTTTAATGTTTCGACATCATTGGGTACAAATGAGCTGAGTCTATTATGACATATACATATATTATGTGTATATTTGTTGTAAAAGTGAAGCTGCTTTCCAGTGATGAAACTCAACAGTGTTGAATCTGCCAGAACAGATTAAGAATAAATATACAAGTCATCATATGTAAACTCTTGCTAATTACAAGTCTTCATTGTTATACAGGCTTTTCTATGATTTTTGGCTGGATTTATAATTGATGGCATATTATACAATGTATGAATGAGCTCAACCTTGTAGATAATGATACTGTTAATATTAATTAAATTATCCTATATATTATTAACTGGCCTAGACTTCATCACAAAGGCTGGCATTTTTTCCATTCAGTGTTAGAAAATAATCTTAACAAGTGACAGCATTGGTTATAATTTCTATAGAAAATTTGTAGAGACAACCTTAACAAGTGATTTAATAGCACTGCTAATACAGTAGAACACAGTATTGTCTTATAAAAGCATTTAACATACTTTGTAGTATATTATGATTACATAACAAAATACAGGGTCCCTACAAGTCATTAATAAGTTTTAGAAAATTCTGTATCTCTATACTGCTGCTACTAAACATTGCATACTGCCATAAACTATTGCCTCGTCTGTAAGCTTTCTTGTCTCCCAAATTATAACAAAATTTCCTGATGCCTTGCCAAAAAAGATCTGTACAAAGTTTACAGAGCCCTACTGTCTATTGTTCCTCAAATAAAGTATTTCTGTGAGCAGTATTCTTGCAGATAATGCCATAGTATTCATTTTTCAATGTGCTGCCAATTTCACTCTGAACATAACACAAATGCCTTGTGGCATTTATTTTTGATTCTTAACATTCAGAGTTCAAATCATATGAAGGTCAACTTTTTCTTTCTTGATTCTGAAATTAATAAGTATAATGAATTCTTTGTTGGTTTTCTTAGTCAGTTTTCAGTTGCATCCTTCAACTGTCTTATTTGATAAATTAGATTAACGTTTACCTTATTATTTCACAAGCATCATCCTCATTGTCAAGATCCCATAACTGATGCAGCCAGTCATTGGAGTGTCACTCTAGATGCTTTCATAGTCAGCTGTCACCACTGGTCTCTGTTCTCTGTCATGCATAGCAGATTTGCAGTGTTGTGACCTGCCCAGTCCTTGATGTCAAACCAGGATTTTCTCTCTGTCTCTTTTTCACCCTTCTTCAGCTGTACCCTGAAGAATGGTTTTGGACAGAGTTGTAGTGGAATACATAACTGTATCAGGCAAGCTTTTGTCTTTTTACTTGTGCAAGAAGTGGTTCCTGCCTACTCGTATATTTGTTAACTTGCTGCCTGACAAAGCTGTTCATTTTGTACTCTGTGTGCAGGATGTGTAGTGCCTTCACTCTATGTTAGCTGTAAGAGTCAAGCTTTCACACCCATACTGAAGGATTGAAATCAGCAGGAACTTGTACACTCTGAGTCTTGTTGGAAAAAAATTATAAAACTTGAAATAACAAGTTTTCTTTTTCTTTTTTTTATATGTACTCTTAAGGTAATTCTTAGGTCCAGTTAGTATAATGCAGTGTGACTGGATTAGGCCTTTAAATCACAGGTACAATCCAGCCAGTGGACTTTTACCTGCTGAAATGATTGTGTGGTTAAGAACTTTTCTTAGCTGTGATGAAATCTAGGTTCAATCCCATTGTGTGGTATCTTAACATTATCTTGGATTGACCCAAGTCTTGACAGTGAAATTGCTTAGATGGAATAATTGTAATAGACTTTATCGCTTCCCTAATGTGTAGTCTTGTGCCAATGCTAGACATCATTATGTATATATTATTAACTATTAATTAGTTCAAATATTCAATATTTTTACTGTATAATTATCCTTTTCATAGTTGATATATTTCATTCCTCTAATAATTTCTTAATTTTGTTGTTTTTGTAAATGAAGTGAAGGGTGCTTGAATATGCAACACTAATAAATAACTTCTCCTTATTCGGAAAAGCAACAGTATTAAGTTAATATGGAGTTATTATTTTAAAAGATACACCAACCTGTGATATGCTGTCCCCCTCTCTCTCTACACCTATACTGCTGCTGGTTCTATAGCCTTTCTTGATAGGTCTTGTGGGGCATTCTTTACTCATTCATCTCTCTTCTCTTGTTACATATATTGTGTTTGCCCCTTACCCTCATCTATTTCTCTGCACTGACCACCACATCTAGTTGTTTCTCTCCAGAATGTCTGGAATGTGTTAAATATGAAGTCTGAATGCTATCAGCATTTATGTTTACTTAGACTAAATAAGAGTCAGTGAAGAGGCCTCTACACGGTTGCTCAACCTGTTAAAATTAGGGAGTCTGAATCTTAATATCCTTTAAATCACACTCAGCCGTCTTAGGAAAAAGGGTACATTTTGTATTGTGGTCCTGGATGGACTCTGCCATCAGCTAAAAATGGTATGATTATGGCTGGAATAGTTCTGTTGGATCAAAATAACAATACATTCTGCTTTTTCACAGACTTGTTCTGCTATACTTTGTGTTAATATTCACAATGATAATACTGAGCCCCAGATCAGTTCAGGTCTGTCTTTGACTACCTGGATTATCTGTGAAATAATCAAGTATGGTTTACTGATCCATTATTGTAGATATAAAATGCCTTTACCTAGGCAAGGTGATTTGGTTGGAATACGATAGTTGTTATTTTGCAACTGCTGTATTTATTTTCTGGCTTACAACATGAACTTTTCAGACCTTACAGCTGAAAAGGTGGGTTGACTTCTACATCAAGATGAATTTAGAGAACCAAAAATTCTATGTGAAATGCAGCAGTATTTGGAAAGATGGTGGTGATGTTTGAATGTTTATATTTATATTACATATGTACACTGTTATACTATTTAAACTTGTATGTCAGAAAAAATGGTATTATCAACTTCTACTAGTGCTGTGCCTCTCAGCAATGTGTTTTTTGAGGGTGGTAATGGTGGTGGGCTTATGAGTTTGTTAAGGCTATTTTGGGATGGATGTGATTGTTTGCATGTTTCTCTATAAAAAATAGGAGAGATAGTACTCTAAGGATAGTAGCAGTGGTGTAAGGGTGTTGTTGATGTATCTGAGTGTTTGGTGGGGATTGTGGATGTGGCAAGGACTACAAAGACTGGAGCTTCATCTAACAATAAACTGTATTTCTTGCATCAGAATCTGACGGGTACTTTCATTTTGTTTTAGTGTTTTTGTTTTACTATGTTGGTGGTTGGCGTTAGGAAGGGCATCCAGCTGTAAAAACTCTGCCAAATTTAGATTGGAGCCTGGTGTTGCCATCCTGTTTCACCAGTCCTCAGTCAAATCGTCCAACCCATGCTAGCATGGAAAGCGGACGTTAAACGATGATGATGATGATGATGATGTGGCACATGTGTGCAACCTGTGGGGAAGCAAAGTGGGCTTTTCTTTGTTCCCTTTGTAGTTTGTTGTGGAAAAACTGTGAGTCGGGGTAGAACTGGAACAATCTAATATACTACTTATATACTAGAATAGTGACTTTTCTGTTTTATCAGCTGGAGTGCTTGTCAGTATTTTTTCTGTACATTGTACTAAGTGTGTTGTGAACATTGTGGATGTAGGTATTGGTAATTTCTAATATTTTTGTGTTTTGCATGTGTGTATATTATGTTCTAAGTTGTTTTAGAGTTTCTGGTTGTATCAGGCATCTTTCAATGTTGCTGATAAGAAAACAATTGTTGCTTTTGATTGAGACATCTTTTTGCTTATTTCTTATGAAGTCAGTTTTCTAGCTAGCAATTGTGCAGCTGTGTTTGATGATTTATGGACAGACTAGAATATGATGTTATCTAAAATATCTGTTAGAAAGAGGATGAATTTATGGTTCAGAATGTGCTTTTGTACACCATATTGTATATGGTTGGTGGCCTGACAGTTAGTTAAAAGCTAATGTTTTATGTTATTTCCTAATACAATGTTAAGTTGATGGTATTTACAAGGATACACATAATTTTAATTTTTGTTGAAGCCATCATCTATTCATTATGTAAGGTTTCTGAGCAGTGTTGCTAGAACAGTTGAGAGCTGTTCATGTAGTATGTTGGAGAGGATGATGTATAGATTTGTGTATCCAAGGTTGAGTGTTTCTAAAAAAAGTTTTTTGTATGGTGTATTGGTGGTGTTTTGGAAGGTGTATGCAAGTGTGGTGATGTGTAAGGGAGGGTGTATACTAGTGTGTGACTGTGAAAAGTAAGGAAGGATGTATGCAATTTCATGGACGTGTTTGATGCTATTTCGGTTGTATTTTGGCTAGGTTTTAGAATCATTACAGTTTTGCTCAGTTTTCAAATTTTCAAGATTTCTCTGCATTGATAAATCATTAGTTAAAAATTTTGGCAAGTGCAATAATTTTTACAGACACAAGCTATAAAACATTCAAGATAGAAATGAAGTATGTTGCCATATTCTGTTAATGTTGCTTTTAAATTTTGACACAAGGCCAGCAAGTTCAGAGGAGTGGGTAAGTCTATTACATTGACTCTAGTGCTCAACTTCTACTTATTTTATTGATCCCACAAGGATGAAAGGCAAAGTTGACCATGGCAGAATTTGAGCTCAGAATATAGACAGACAAAATGGAACAAAGCATTTTGCTCAGCATGCTAATGATTCTGCCAGCTTGCTGTCTCACATTCTGTTAATGTTAACATATTCTTTGTAGTATTTATATAGTAGATTTGTAGTCTTATGTATATTTATGAGTCCTTCACTGTGGTTTGACACATGTTGTCTTACCCTTGTGTAATAGGGACTTGCAAGATCCTTCAGTTCAAGTTGTAGCAATGTTTCATGTATTACTGCAGTGTAAATATCATTTGTGATGAAGTATGAATGGGTGCTGAAAAGTTCCTGGCTTTAAGGGTGTTGTGAAAGACCTGGTTGGAAGCCCAACCTTCTGAGTTCTTTTACAGGGCTTAAATAAACTGAAGGACTGCTGCAACAAGTGTGTGAATTTGAGGAATATGTTGAATAAAATCATGATTAACTGATCCTTCTGTATTTTCTTTTACCCAAAGCCAGGAACTTTTCAGCACCCCTCATATTTTAGTTTAAGCAAGTAGCACGAACTTTTAAGATGTTAGTGTTATATTATGTTTAACTTTTTCTGTAATGGCTATATGAGGACCATAACATCAAGCATGGCTTACTTTGACTGTTACTGTGTTAGGACAACAAATTGAACACACACAGATCAGCCCCTCCCCATATATATATATATGTGTGTGTGTGTGTGTGTGTGTATATAAATATATACATATATATGTATGTATGTGTATATATATATATATATATATATATATATATATAAATTCAGAAGAGTGGTACAACAAGGCACCGAGAGTGGCTGTGTG
>NC_068995.1:35798648-35800915 GCF_001194135.2 Octopus bimaculoides | reverse complement strand
TCTGTAATGGCTATATGAGGACCATAACATCAAGCATGGCTTACTTTGACTGTTACTGTGTTAGGACAACAAATTGAACACACACAGATCAGCCCCTCCCCATATATATATATATGTGTGTGTGTGTGTTTGTATGTCTGTGTTTGTCCCCCCAACATCGCTTGACAACCGATGCTGGTGTGTTTATGTCCCCGTAACTTAGTGGTTCGGCAAAAGAGACCGATAGAATAAGTACTAGGCTTCCAAAGAATAAGTCCTGGGGTCGATTTCTTCGACTAAAGGCGGTGCTCCAGCATGGCCGCAGTCAAAAGACTGAAACAAGTAAAAGTGTAAAAGTGTAAAAGTATATACACACACACATATTTATAAAGGAAAGTGTAACATATTAATAATTAATGTACTATATTTTTTGCTTTGTTTTCTGTTTTGATGTTCTTATCATGAAAACCACCAGACTGTTTTCATCCTAAATGTTTAAAGACATGAAAATAGATAATCGTAAATAAGACATAGTAGCATTTAATGGTATATCTTTTGAACTTTGAAAGTTTCTAACCAAATTTTGCTTCATTTATTTTTCTCTTGGCTAATTGATAAAACATATCCTTCCTACTATAGGCACGAGGTGAGTCAATTACATCAACCTCAGTGCTCAACAAATTCTTATTTCATCGATCCTGAAAGAACGAAAGGCAAAGTCGACCTCAATGGAATTTGAACTCAAATCATAAAGAGAATTTTGTCTGTTGTGCTAATGATTTTGCTGCCCTAACCCTTTCGTTACTGTATTTATTTTGAGATACTCTGTGTTTCTTTCAATTATTTTAAATATAACAAAGAATTTAGTAAAATAATTTGGTTATCATTAAGCTAGTGTTAGGAACATAAATTGCAACTAAGACTTAGTGGTATATTTTAATGCAAAACTTATGAAATCAAGACATTTGTACTATGGAGCCAGAGTCAGCTTTGGCCGGGTTGGTAACGAAAGGGTTACTCTTTTATGACATATCAAATGTTGTTGATGAAAGACTGTATATGTTTTGTCTATTTACATAGAGTCAATATACCCAAGAAGTAATATAAATTTATCTTGCATTGCAGGTTTAGTTCATTAGTCAATCATGTTTCAAATCATGATGCCTGATGAAGTAAATGAACAATAATAATTTTGTTGCATATTTTGTATCTATTGCGTAACTTTATATGTAAAATGGAATAAACAGTATTCATTTATGGAAATAATTGTAACATCGATTTGAATTTCTCTTTTCCTCATTTACATTATTCTATATATCAGCGGTTCCCAATGGTTTTGCCATCGCGACCCTTTACCCAAAAGCTTGAAACCCACGTGACCCCCTACTATCAGCAGAGCATAAAAATATATTGACGAGTTGAAATTAATGTTATCCGAAACCACTTGTAGCAAGGATAAGCGACTCCCCTTCTAAGGCTTCATGACCCCACAGGGGGTCAGGAACTACTGGTTGGGAACCCCTGCTATATATACATACACTCACACACACACATAAATATAAAATCTTCATCATCATCATCATCACCACCAGTTAACATCCATTTTCGATGCTGGCATGGGCTGGTGTTAGCATGTATATACATGCATACAGTGGTGGTGGAAGGCATGACATGTTACCAGATAATTTGAGCACCATAATTAGTTCCAGTCTCAACTTCTATATTCTACTTGGTCTGAAACCAATTGTCATATTGTGGGATTGGCCTAAATGCAGAGTCTGAGCCACATTATATAGTTATCAGAGGTGCTGAAAACATAATTGGTATTTTTAGGTTTTATATGTGTGCTTCCATAAGTCTGCTGCTCAAATCATTAGTATTATAGCTATAATCATTGGGATGTGAGCTGTTGGTTTACTGAAACATGTATATAAAGCTTAAAAATACCAATTACATTTTATGCATTTCTTATCACAGTGTGTGTGTGTGTGTGTGTGTGTCAATATTGTGCCATAGCTGTAAAACGTGTGTTACTGTCATAAAAATGGTGTCCTTCATTTCTATTCTTCTCTGAATCATGTTCAACCGAGTGGAAATATTACCTTGCTTAGAATAAGGTGAGAGTTGGCACCAAGAAGGGTATCCAACCATAGGAAACCTGCCTCAGTGAATTTCTTTGGCCCATGCAAGTAGTGATGGTCGTAATATATATATATATATATATATATATATATATATATAGAGAGAGAGAGAGAGAGAATGAGATATATATATATATATGTATATAT
>NC_068995.1:35791111-35798548 GCF_001194135.2 Octopus bimaculoides | reverse complement strand
ATATATATATATATATATATATATATATATATGTGTCTCTGTCCCCCTCACATATGGTAACAGTGACTGTTGACTATTTTGGTATGCATGTACAGCCATCTGTGTATGTGCATCTGAGCACACATATGTACTCATGTGTTTATGTTTTTGTATTCATGTATATCTGTATATGGTAATGTATACATGCATATGCATGTATATATGAGTTTTTATGACTCTTTATATGTTTTTTTATATACTTTTTGTATGTTTTTTTTATATGCCTTATATTTTTATATATATATATTTTTTTTATTTGTATTTAAATTTTGCAAAATCCATGAATTGAATTTTGTAAATCTCTGAAGAGGCCTAGTGAATCATGCATGTACCCCCATTACATCATTTTCATCTACTAATTACTTACTGAGAAAAGATGATCTACAGCTTGTTACCAAATAAACAAACAGTGACATAACATTTTAGACATGGAGATTCAAACACCTAAAGTAACATACACTGATGTATGATTTGGTATTCTCAAGTTCCAGAAGTACATAGATGTAGGACTACTATTGATTTCAAATTCTAGCACAAGGCCAGCAATTTCAGGGAAGCAGTAAATCAATTACATTGACCCCAGTGCTCAACTGGTACTTATTTTATCAACCCCGAAAGGATGAAAGGCAAAGTCAACCTCGGCAGAATTTGAACTCAGAACGTAAAGATGGACAAAATCCCACTAAGCATTTTGCCCAACGTGCTAATGATTCTGCCAGCTCACAGCCTTCTGCAGGACTAATATTAACTATTGTGCATCAGTCTGTATTTAAATTCACTGTACTTTCATTTATTTATTCTTAATTATTATCTTTTAATGTTATTTTTTTGTGACTTATTTCATTTCAGTGGTTAATGATGAAAAAACAATCTGCAAGTTTTACAGAGACGGTCAAAAATGTAAACTTGGATCAAAATGTCCATATAAACACATAAGAGTACCAGATGGTATGTTTTTACTTACATTATTAGTGTAAGCAGCACAACGAATATATAAATGCAATCTTCACTTTTACTACATATTTTATATTGTGCTACTAGTCAATACATTTAATTCTCCCAGTATGTCTAAAAGAGTCTTTAAGCATTTGGTATCTTCTTTGATAAAGTTATGGCTATCACAGCTTCAAGTTATTCTATATATATCTGAACCTTTTTAACTTTTCGCATACTGCATTTTCTTTAGAATTGTTTCCCCTGCTACTGCTCTGTTACTATAGGGGAAAAAACTCACACGGTGATATGATGCACTTACAGTGTGCTAAAGGTTAATTGTGAGCTTATTATGAACTCTTTGTGAAGGAACTGGGATTTAGTTTTTAAAGATGATGTCTTTGTACTTTTAGGAAGTGAAATTTATCCTTTATACTAACATTTAACTCTGAAATTTCTGTCTCTAAAAATAAAAATCTGATATCATCTTTATAAAGCAACTAGTAATTAGCTGTTAACTCTTTTATCAAGAAGATACTCTACTGAAGTTAACAGTTGTTATGCACAACTAATCTAACAGGCATGACTTTGTAGTAAGAAGCTTGCTTCCTAACCACATGGTTCTGGGTTCAGTCCCAATGCGTAGCACCTTGGGAAAGTGTCTTCTACTATAGCCTCAGGTTAACCAAAGCCTTGTGAGTGGATTTGGTAGACAGAACCTGAAAGAAGCCTATTGTGTGTATATATACATATATGTGTGTGTGTGTGTGTGTGTGTGTGTGTGTGTGTGTGTGTGTGTGTGTGTGTGTGTGTCCTATCACCAGTGGACAACTGGTGTTGGTATATTTACATCTCAGTAACTTACCAGTTCAGCAAAAGAAACTGATAGAATAAGTGTCAGTCTTAAAAGAAAAATATTACATAAGTACTAGAATCAGTCTGTTGGACTAAAAATTCTTCAAGGATGGTGCTCCAGCATGGATGCAGTCTAATGATTGAAACAGATAAAATATAACTCACAATAATGAAGTTGGTATTTTTTAGATTATAATTTACAATGCTTTCCGCATAGTTTCCCTTAGAACTAGAGACAAGCCCCAGTTATAAACCAGTATATTTACGATCTATTGATACAGTTTATGGTAATAAAAAAAAATGTTTTTACTGTCAGCATACTTACAATCATGTGTTGCCTCTCTTTTTGGTTTTCATTATTTTTACCCAGTATATTTTGCTATTTTCTTATGTATCTTATCTCCTTCAGATTGCCTCACAGTTGACAAAAGAGAAGTTGTTTGCAAAGATGATAGTTGTTCTGAATTTGAACTACCATTGGTTGGTTCTCTAGTTGGGGTAGAAGTTAGCGCTATCATAAATCCTGCTCACTTTTATTTGATTTTACCTTGGGGCAAGGATGCTATCAAAGACCTGCATGACATGCCAGGTAAGAATATATGCATATTAGTTTTGGAGTTGCTACTACTATTTTATGCATCACTCACTTTTAACTATACATGCATTTTAATCATTCATATGTACATTTAACTACATGTATAGAAACACATTTGTGGAGGCGTGTGGCTTAGTGGTTAGGGTGTCAGCATCATGATTGTAAGATTGTGGTTTCAATTCCTGGACTGGGTGATGCGTTGTGTTCTTGAGCAAAGCACTTCATTTCACATTGCTCTAGTCCACTCAGCTGGCAAAAATGAGTAACACTGCGATGAACTGACGTCCCGTCCAGCTGGGGAACACATACACCATTGATATTGGAAATCTGGGCCCATGAGCCTGGCTAGGCTTTAAAAGGGCACATTTATATTTTATTTTATAGAAACACATTTATCTAGACATATATGAATACATTTAACTATACATACTTAAATACTTTTAACTACACAAACAGAAACACATTCAGCTACATATTCATACAAATACAGACAATGACAAGTCCCTTAACCCCTTGGAGGTTGTTGGGATGCTGCAGCCATGCAGCGTATCTTGGGTGAGAAAGCCTGGTGGAGCCCATCCCTCACCAGGTTAAACTCATTTCTACAGTTGAGTGGACGGGAGCAACATGAAATGAAGTGTTTTGCTCAAGAACACAACGGATCGCCTGGTCCAGGGATCAAGACCACAATCTTAGAGTCATAAATCCAACCACTAAGCAACGTGCCTCCACTAGTGGTACTCATTTCTACAGCTGAGTGGACAGGAGCAATGTGAAATGAAGTGTCTTGCTCAAGAACACAATGCATTACCTGGTCCAGGAATCAAGACCACAATCTTACGATTGTGAATCCAACACCCTAAGCACTAAGCACATGCCTCCACAGAGGCCTTCACAAATACATACACACACATAGAAAACAACATATGTTCACCCATACATATTCATAGCTTAACACATTTAGATACACTCACACATATATGTAGAGAAACACTGTTAACTTGACTGACATGCACATCTTATTACTTAGTTGATTATTTTGCAATGACATACTACTTTGCTTATATTGGGATTTTGAGAATGCTTTATTTCTATTTATTTTTGCTATGAATTTTATAATTTTCTTTATGTCTAATAGATTACCAAAACAAAGAGGAAACTTTAGCAGACTTGCAGAAAGATTTACAGTATGAACTTTTTTCCTTCTTTCTTTTATCTGGTTTTTTTTTTTGAGTTCTTCATATTTTTTCTTTGTCTTGCTGTCTTACAATGGTTTTAGGATATATTTCATAATGTTAATTGTTGTAGATTGTGGTGTTTGCATGCAAGCCACTGGATTTGGTTAAAAAGAGACGATGAGCAATGGCTAGAAAAATATTGAGCTTTGTTTTTAATAACCGGTTGAACTAGGAAGTGGGGCCTCATATCAGTGAGGGGGGGCCGGTCTGCATTGATGCCGTTGAGAGGTAGGCTCCGAAACGGCATGCATTCTCTCCTGATGACCCCATACATTTGCTGGCTTCCGGTATGCGGAGTTCTTGACTGGTAGCACTTGCATGTGCGAATTGTTTGCAAGACATCAAACAATGCTTTCCTTATTAACTATAAGATAGAGAAACTGGCTCAAGAAGAGATATGTCTTTCTCAGAAGCATATTACAATCTCTGTGTGTATGTGTTTGTGTGTACCCCTTGTCTTGACATCATGGGATGGTTGTAACTGAGCATCATCATCATACAAGCAATATTGTTCAATTCCAGTCTTCCATGAAAAACTTGCCTGGCCAAGAGTTGGATATAAGCTCTATATTGCAGAAAAGAGCACAATTCATAGAAACTTGCAAAATATAGGATTGCATTTTAATGCTAAGACAGAGATCTTGAACTCCTGCATACACAACACATAATTCATACTTAGACAATGGACACCTATTCAGCCTACAGCCTCCTTTCATCCAAGGAAAAAGTTTCTTCTTTCTCCAGTAAACTTTTGGTCCCAAAATATTTATTTTCTATTTTTCTAAAGCTTTTCTCCTTAAAATTTCCTCCAAACTCTTCCAAGATTTATAGAATTTTTCTGAAATTTCTTTCCTTTTTCTTCTCTGTCATTATCTCACTCCTCTCTCTCTTTCTCACTTTCTGTTTCTCTATTAGGTCTTGCAGTTGCAAGACCTAATGCACAAGAGAGTAAGTAAATGTATGTATATGTGTGAGAGAGCATGTGTTTATGCATGAATGCTTACTTGTGTGTACATGTGAGTATGCGACATATCTGAATTAGAAAACTAGGTGACAAGGAAGATAACTTACAAGGCCGAGAGTATAGTTTTCTTATTTTACTGTATATTAAAATAATGTATATTACCAAATTTTGATTTCTTGTGTGCATTCACTGAACAGGGTTGGAGGTGACTTTTAGACAGAATTAACATTTGATATCGAAAAATTCTCTCCAATATATATGTTTTTGCTTGACAAAAGCTCAAAATAATTTCTGATAATTTTGAAAAAAAAAAATTTGCATATGAAACCAGTAATTGCTGCTTTTCTCTCAGAAATATAATATATTTTTTTGAATCAGTGATAATTTGCCTCTACTTTGATCTCTTCCCTGCCTCACTCTCTTCTGCATCCTCCTTATCTTCCCCTACTCATGGCTCCTTGACAATCCAGTGTATAAAGTGTATAGATTTTTTTTATTTTGTTTCTAATTTTCATATTTTCATAATTTTTTTTAATAATTTTATTTTCATTCTTGTTAGATCCTGCCTATCTGTCCAAGACAGCTTTTTATCAATTTGGCTGCAATCATCTTCTCTACCTCCATCCTCAGAGTGGAACAATAGTTTAGTTGAGCTTAAAGAGTGCATTCAATTAGCAGTGCAAGAGATAACTCATGAAATGCTTCAAAATAGATTTGAATTTGCATGGATACAGATGGAGCACTTGTTGAAAATTTTCAATAAAGTTTTGATGAATGATCTATAAATCTATTTGTTTTGGTATCATAATTAAGTTATAAACAAAATTTTATCAGTTTGTTTTTAAATTTGCTCAGTTTCATTGAAATAGATAGTTAATTCTGGGACACCCTACACTTCTCTATATATTTATATATCTTTGGTGATATTTCTCTATATAAACCCATGTCTCTGACATAATACTTTTCTATGTAAACTTGTGTATCTTAGGTAATATTCCTCTATATAAACCTGTGTCTATCATAATTAATACTTCACTGTATAAAACTGTCTAAGTATCTTATGTAATATTTCTCAGTATAAACCTGTGTATCTTATGTAATACTTTTCTATATTTGTTGTCCTCTTACAGAGACTTTTATAAGTTGTCTTTTCCCAAAGCTGAAGAGAATCTGTTTTGGGGAATTGGTGAGTTAGTTGCAGCCCAAGCTGTCGTTGATCAAGATTGGTACAGAGCACGCATTTGTGAAGTAAATGATGTTATAAACGAGGTCAAGGTAAGAGTTTCACTGTTCTAAATACTTTACAACTCCTTCTTTTCTGGATATGCTTTCATGTTTTCCATGTGGTTTCTTTCTCTTTTTTTAGGTGGTGGTGGGGAATTAACAATGCTATCTTGGCTGTGAGATTAAGTTGTTGGGCTATTACTTTCAGTGCCTTGAGTTCAGATTCTATTACAGTTGTCGGCTTGTTTATATTTACAAGAAAAGCAAACTGTTTTCCTGGCCTCACAAACTGGAAATGTAAATTAAACGGGCAAAATATAAGAAAAAAAGTATATAATCGTTCCTCATATAATACATGATCTGACAGCTTTGTCA
Organism: Octopus bimaculoides; assembly: GCF_001194135.2. Classification (NCBI taxonomy): domain Eukaryota; kingdom Metazoa; phylum Mollusca; class Cephalopoda; order Octopoda; family Octopodidae; genus Octopus; species Octopus bimaculoides. The sequence goes on along the minus strand of NC_068995.1, from coordinate 35,792,325 downwards.
GGCAACAAGTCAACAAATACACTGGCTGACAGGAACCACCCCTTGTGCAATTTGAAGGAACTCGATGATGATACCAGTTCCTAATGCAAATACATAATATAACAGTTTATACATTCAAAATTTCAGACTGGTCTTTGTAAAGGAAACAAAATGGAGAAGTATATTTATTTTAGATATTCAAAGTATTAAAGAAAGTATTTTGTAAACATAACCAGAAAGATTTTGCAAAATGTCTTCAATTAGCAATAGCTAGTAATTATGTCTTCTATAATGCCTACACTAAAAGAAGTATATCTTTTATAGTTAGTCCTAGTAGCATTTCCTACCACCTAATTAATAAGTATTATACTGTGGTCACCCCCAGGACAGACTCTGAATGACCAGGACAGAAATAAATTTAAACTACAATTCTAAATACTTTTATTTGAAAGATATTCCTGGTTCATAGTCTGATGGCAATAATTCCCAAATCATACATTATTTTCATGATGTAAAATTATATGGAAATATATCACCCATAAAACATCTGCTAAAATTGTGAACTTATTTTAAAGTATACATCTGAAGAAGTTAGTGTATTTTGACATTAGGTAAGAATTGCATATTCCTCCATGGTAGCTATTTACTTGGGTATATTTTCTGCTCATGTGAAATATCTAAGTTTGTTTAGGTATTAATTGTTAAATCTGCTGCTACAGGGATTTTTCTGCTTCCAAGTAACTCAGTTTACTTCAATAAATCTCATCTACCTCGTCCTTGTGAAGTGACTGAAATTAAAGCCAAGCATTGTCTCTAACAACAGCTTAACTCTCATGTTTATGAGCTTACTACGCAGTTGGTATAATATGAACTATCAGATCTAGGTGATGAGAATAATAAGAATGGTGATGACAAAGATAATGATATTCACTGTTGACATGTAATCAACTGCCGAATTACATGTCTACATTGCTAGAGCATTGTGGCTAAAACTCTAGATTAGAAAAAATGTGAGATATCAGAATATTTGCACTCACAATTCACATAGCATATTTTGTGTGTGGTAAGTAGCCTGCTTACCAACCACATGGTTCCAGGTTCAGTCCCACTGTGTGGCACCTTGGGTAAGTGTCTTCTACTATAGCTTCGGGCCGACCAAAGCCTTGTGAGTGCATTTGGAAGACGGAAATTGAAAGAAGCCTGTCGTATATATATGTATATATATATATATATAT
>NC_068995.1:35772727-35791022 GCF_001194135.2 Octopus bimaculoides | reverse complement strand
ATGTGTATGTGTGTTTGTGTGTCTGTGTTTGTCCCCCCACCATCGCTTGACAACCGATGCTGGTGTGTTCACGTCCCCATAACTTAGCGGTTCGGCAAAAAGAGACCGATAGAATAAGTACTAGGCTTACAAAGAATAAGTCCTGGGGGTCGATTTTCTCGACTAAAGGTGGTGCTCCAGCATGGCCTCAGTCAAATGACTGAAACAAGTTAAAGAGTAAAGAGTAAAGAGAGAGTGTAAACATTCAGACATCATTACTACTTTTCCAAATTCTGCTTCAGTTCACATAGTATTTTTGGTCCTCCAAAGACATCTTGTTGTATAAGATGATGTACCTGTTTTTTTTTTTAGCTGTAAATTTTGGTCTAAAAGTTTCAACTTACGTGTCAGAAAATATAGCATTAAGTAAGCAGAACTGTAGAACCTTTCAACCTATCCTACCATTATAGGAATTTACAAGAAAGAAAATTTCTCTCACCAAGTCATGCATTATCTTTTGCTCTTTGCAGGTATTCTTCATTGATTTTGGAAATGTTCAGTGGATTCCAGAGAGTAACATACAGTCACTGGCCCCTCAGTTTACACATCTTCCACACCAGTCTGTGGAATGTTGTCTTAATGGAATAGTTTCAGCCTCTGATAATGGTTTATGGACCCAAGAAGCCAAGTAAGCACCAATGGGATTTCAGTTTCTTGCTTTATTTATTGATATTATGCTGAATAAATTAAAAAAAGATTTATCATATTGATGTTTTTGTTGCTGTATATGATATGCAGTTGCTCTAGGTGTGTCTCATTTACTAGACTGCAACATATGAAAGAAAATATCACCAAATATTGTATAGGTGCAGGAGTGGCTGTGTGGTAAGTAGCTTGCTTACCAACCACATGGTTCCGGGTTCAATCCCACTGCATGGCACCTTGGGCAAGTGTCTTCTACTATAGCCTCAGGCCGACCCCAGCCTTGTGAGTGGATTTGGTAGACGGAAACTGAAAGAAGCCCGTCGTATATATGTATATATATATATATATATGTATGTGTATGTATATGTTTGTGTGTCTGTGTTTGTCCCTCAACATCGCTTGACAACCGATGGTGGTGTGTTTACGTCCCTGTAACTTAGCGGTTCGGCAAAAGAGCCCGATAGAATGAGTACTAGGCTTCCAATGAATATGTCCAGGGGTCGATTTGCTTGGCTAAAAAAGGCGGCGCTCCAGCATGGCCGCAGTCAAATGACTGAAACAAGTAAAAGAGTAAAGAGTAGAAAAACTATAGTACATTCTCATAGAAACCTATCAAATAACTATACATTCCTCTAAACTTTTCATATCAGCTGTACATATCAGCTCTCTTAATTCTATTCTATTTGTCCTCTTTAGAGATATATTATATTCTCTTCCGCTATCTTTTGAAGATGATAAGAAAACAAATACCTCTAATTCCTTTTTGTTTCAGGGATTATTTTCTGGAATTGGTTGATGATAAAGTATTAGTTGCATCTATAAAAGCCATGTAAGTAAATATTTTATTTACAGTATTTTGTATTTGTAATATTTAATAATGACAGTCTTGAAAAAAATGCTATTACCATTTTTGTCTTGTTGCAACTCATTTTTTTAATATCATTTATATTATTTCTTATTAGGCATAGATGTGCGATTAAGAAGCTTGCATTACAGGCATGTGCTTTGTGGTTCAGTCCTTCTGTGTGGCACCTTGAGCAATTGTCTTTTACTTTAGCTCTGGACTGACCGATGTCTTGTGAATAAATTTATTAGATGGAAACTATGTAGAAGCCCATTGTGTGTGTATATGTTTGTGTGTGTGTGTATATGTTTATGTGTGTGTGTGTTTGTGTTTGTCACCCCCCCCCCACTACTTGACACTCATTGATGGTTTGTTTACATCCTCGTAACTTAGTGGTTTAGCAAAGGAGACCAATGTTCTTTAAGTACCAGACATAAAAAAAACATAAGCACTGGGGTTAATTTGTTCAACTAAAACCCATCAAGAAATGAGCCCCAATGTCATTTCTGCCAGTTAGCTGCTTTATTAATGACTTTCATATTACAACATTAGCTAAAGATATTAAGATTACTCTCTTGGGGATTTTTCTGTTATACCCATTTTATTGTTTATGCTATTTCTGTGTTGATATCACTTGATATGTGTTGATAGTAATCTTCGCATGGTGATATAATTGATAACTATCAATATGACTATTATAGCTAAGGCAGAATCATTAACATGCCAGACAGAATGCTTTGTGGCATTTCATCCATCTTTACATTTGGTGTTCAAATTCTGCCAAGGCTGACTTTGCCTTTTGTCCTTCTGGGTTTGATAAAATAAGTATCAATTGAGCACTGGGAGTTGATTTAACCCTTTAGTATTCAAATTATTCTCTCAAATGTAATGTTTGTTTATTTATATTGTTTTAAAATAATTATGTATTATCTTGTAGTTTACGAGATGGTATCAAAACGTTCCCTGATTAGTTTTGTCTAATAAAAATTAACTTATTTACCTAAGTTTTAACATCATCTCCTTTGAAATAGTCACCTTGTGCAGCAATAGACTGGTTCCTGTATTCCTGACACTTTTGGAATCTGGCCTCCAAGTCGTTTTCCGTAAGTGAGTCAAGGACCTTCTGCAATTCACTCTAGATCTTGACAGTGGTGTTAAAATGGTGACCTTTGAGCTGCATCTTCATCTTGGAGAAGAGATGGAAGTCTGCAGGTGTTAAATCTGGTGAATAGGGTGGGTGTGGAAGTGATACCATGTTGCTTTTGGCGAGAAACTCACGTGTGAGGAGACTTGGTGCTAGGGTGCATTGTCGTTATGAAGAATCCAATTCTTAGTGCTCCACAGATCTGGTTACTTTTGCCAAATGTCCTCCTTCAGATACTTCAAAACGTTGCAGTAGAACTCTTGATTTATGGTCTGGCTCTGGGAGACAAATTCCTGATGCACAGTACCACATTTCCAGGGGTGATGCTTGTGGTAGGCCTTCCAGATCGGTCATTGTCTTCCTGTTAGAGACAGCATGAGAAATGCATGTAAACCAATAAATAATAACTTATAAAAGTCAAGAGCATTGGTAAATAATGTGAATGCTGGAATTTTGTGGTTCAGATCTTACCTAACTTGACATAACCTGCACCTCTCTTAGTGAAAAGCGAGTAATGGGTTGTGGAAACTAGAAGATTCACATGAATAAGTTTATGTTCATAAGAAGTAACTGAATGGTTGAAATAGTAATTTGGTGGAGCTCCAACTTATGTAATCTTTAGGTAACAAAATTACTGATAGTCTAGCATCATATTCCAGAAATGTGTCTCAGATACATAATAATGGAGTGATGAGCCATCCAGATCCAGCCAAGAAGAGATAAATCATGAATTAAAGGAATTCCAAGTCAATGAATCTATCTTTTAAAATATAACAATAATAATTCTAGTGTATTTCTTCCTATATCTCTTTTCTTTGATTAATTTTGTATTGATTTTGTCCTTTTCTTTCTTGTAGAATGTGCAGGCGCATGTATATTGACCTTTATGACACATATCAGATACCAGAGAAGAACATTGCTGATGAATTAATTCATGCTGGAGTTGCAAAGAGGAATCTGTCAGCAGATGAAAATTTATCAACAGCTTCTAATTTAACTATATCCAAGAACTACATACCTGGATAGAACTGTGACCTCACCAATAACTTTGTATATTAAAATTATGCTTTATTTTCGATAATTCAACTCCAGCTGGTTTATTTTTTATAACTTCACATACCTGACTTACAGACAATATATATTTCAAATAGAACACCAAAGCAAACTCTTGTGCTCTGTAAAATGACGATTATACATTTCTTTGTAGATCTGTTTCTCTTTTATATTGTAAAGAATTAATGGTTGTATCTACTTCTTTAATGAAGTTGGTATCTTCATAACATCTAGTCAATACCTACTTCATTGATAGACTTCTGTAACGTCTAGTCAGTGTTTACTTCTTAACACAGCTAATGGTACTATGACCTGTTTACTGTACTTTATTCCTCCAAGTAACTATTGACCTCTTCACATCTTGCTGATATGTTACAACTTCAATAGAACAACTGATTCTGTGATATCCAGTGAGTACTTAAGACCTTGATAAACAAGTGGATTATCTACTGAGTACTTAGTTTCTTCATAAAACCAGTGGAGACATGCATAAGCAATACATTTTGATGAATTTTAAACTTACTATTTCCATTGTCTCTTTCTTTTCATTCATTTCTTGATCTTTTCTCATTTTTGTAATTAAAATATTTCATATGTTGTTAAATTTTCCACATGATTTGATTAAAATTACTCCAAGATAAAGTAATCAAATGGAGATAACCTGAAGTCTCCTCCTTTAACAAAATCAAGGGTTGGATGCTATTTAGATCCTAAAATGTAAATTTCTGCTACTTAATTTGTTGACGGTACATACACAAGAAAGCTTCATACAATTCTCGGACTTTCTTGGCAGCAACAATCTACAAAGCAGTGACCATACGGCAGTCTTTCTACCATCACCTTGGTAATCAGAAAAAGAACATATTATGCATAACACTGCTGGAGAAACTAAGATGAAATATCCATCAGTCGCCTTTTCTGGAAACTCATACATAGACATACAAATATTGGCAGACCGAGAAGAGCATATATTGACGAACTTGTGGAACACAGTGGACATCAAGTTGAGGATATAAAAACTGTTATGGAAGATTGGGACATCTGGTGTTGAAGAGTTGTATTGATCCTGGCAAATTGCCCGACTGAATAGACAAATAGAAGGCTAAATTACCTTTCATAGAAGTTCAGCTGTTGGGGAATATTTAATATCATAAATTGATGATGACTGTTATTATTGTTGTTGTTATTAAATATCTAGGCTCTGATATGATGGTAGTTGATGAGATTAGACAGTTGTGATAACATTTCTAATTGTGGCTGGAAAAACTCTGCTTGCGAAGACCTGTTGAGGCAAGTGAAATGGAAATCAAACTAAACTCGATGACTGGCACCCATACCAACGTCGTCTCCTTCATTGGACACGAAACTCAGCTTGCAAAGACCTGTTGGGGCAAGCGAAATCGTGATGGCACCTGTGCTCAGCGTCGCCTTTCTGGCACTTGTGCCCGCAGCATGTGTAAGGACTTTCGAGCGAGACCGTTGCCAGTGTCCTTGGACTGGCTCTTGTGCGGGTGGTACATAAAATACACCATTTTGAGCATGGCTGTTGCCAGTATCGCCTGACTGGCCTTCGTGCCGCTGACATGTAAAAGCACCTACTACACTCTCGGAGTGGTTGGCGTTAGGAAGGGCATCCAGCTGTAGAAACTCTGCCAAATCAGATTGGAGCCTGGTGTAGCCATCAGGTTCCACCAGTCCTCAGTCAAGTCGTCCAACCCATGCTAGCATGGAAAGTGGACGTTAAACGACGACGATGATGATGATGATGATGTTATTAAATATCTAGGCTCTGATATGATGGTAGTTGATGAGATTAGACAGTTGTGATAACATTTCTAATTGTGGCTGGAAATTATGAATCATGTTATTTTATGGTTTTGCTCATATCGCATATGATCCTTGTTATATATTTCTAATTGTGATATCTTCTTTACTTCATCTCTCTGTATTGCTAGTGGTGTTGGAGGGTGGTCATTTGGAAAAATCCAAATGCCTTGAAGAAATTATGATTTTCAAAGTGCCAAAGACAACTTTCTTCCATGTTTATATTATCTGAGTACAAACTATTTGAGTACATATCAGAGTATGTATTATCTCAGTACATATTATCTGAGAATGCATCATGTGAGTATGTATTACTTGAGTATATATATTATCCCAATATATATCTATGTTTCAAATCTTAAAAAAGGGTAAATTACATTTCATGTTTCAGGAGTAAATAACGACCATTAATATATTGTTGTTTATCAACTGAGCTCTCTTATTTCACAAAGAATGGGTTTATGTTTCAGTAAGAAAAAAAACAAAACAAAACAAAACCATTAACAATTATTCAAAACAAGAGTTATTGCTGCTATTGATGATAATGGTAGAAATGTTTTTTGTTATTCAATCAACTGTGACCTTTATTTTGTTTTTCCGCAAGCAAAAAGTAGAAATTTCAGCATTATTGTTTAGACAGTAAGATAAGAATAAAACATTATTGTTCAGAAAGTAAGATAAGAATAAATCTCAAGCAGAAAGACTTGATCACTGAACAAAACAGTTTATCACATATACATATATGCATGCGTGTGTACACACACACACATACACATGCATACATCTACCATCAGCATTTCTATTACATATGTTATTGCTGATCTTTTCTATTCCACCACATCATCATCATCATCATCATTATAATGTTCACTTTTCTAAGCTTGCATGGGTCAGATAGAATTTGTTGAAGCAGATTTTCTATAGCTGGATGCTTTTCCTGTCACCAACCCATGCCTATTTCTAGGCAAGATAATATTCCCCATGATCAGACATGTTTTCACAAACGACTAAAAGTATATGTATAAATGCATGTGTGTGTTTGTATGCATATGTTTATATGCACATGTTTGGGTCCCTTGCCCAATTGGTCCCTGTCAAGTCTACATCTGCTGCCTCCCTTCCATGTTTGATATCCTCTCATCTCCTTCAGCTTTCCATCACTCTTCTTTCTTTCTATTATTCTTCTCCCCATCAATCACCCTCATTCTACTCTAAATGTCTTCTATTTGCTTTATAATTATTTTAATGCGACTAAAGAAGGCATCATTTCTCGAGCCATCGTTACACCTATCACTACTCCCCCTCTCTTCTGTTTGCTGTATTACTCTGATGGAAGACTACACACAAGGAAGACGATACACAATACACTTTTGTGTACTGTCAGTCATCACCTCCTCTCTCCCAAGCCACTGTCTATTGCCATCCATCATATACCATTACCCATCTCCATTAATACTCATCACTCTATATCTTGCTCACCCTCAAGCCACTCTGTTTCTACCATCATAATCTTGTAACTTTTGACACTCACTTCCATCCTGATTCTTCTTCTATCACTGTTTCCTCTTTTACTCATGTTCTCAGATACTTTGCCTTGAGTGAGAAGATACATGATTGAGTATTGAAGATTTTCTGGTCTTACAGAATACAAGGGAACTTCACTAATGCCAGTGCCTTGATAAAAATGCACCTAGTACACTTTGTAAAATGATTGGCAAATGATTGAAGATAAGCTGGGTTTGAGAAGACCTTACAGTTTTGTCTAGAACATGACAATCTCCTGATAAAATACATCTAGCTCACTCTAAAGTGGTTGGCAATAGAAACCAAGTCAAAGCAAAATTGAAATGTTTGAGTGAGATATGATCCCCCAACCTACTTTGGAGGGTAGTAAATTTGAACAAAACTGACTGTGATAATCCATCTAGCTCATGCGAGCATGGAAGTAAACATTAAACAATGCTGCTACTGCCACCTCTACCACCACTGCTGCTGCTGCCACCTCCACCACTGCTGTTACTGCCACTGACAATGGTGATTACAACTAGAGTCAGTTCTTATTTGAATTTACTGCCCTCCTAGACTGACTGGGGATTATGAAATGTACAAATGTACAATTAAGTCTGTTTTACTTGTACATTTTTTTTACTTGATTTTCACAACTGACTTCATTGGATCACCAATGTTTTATAGAGTGAACTGAATGCATTTTAACTTGCTACCAGTCCTAGTTAGATTTTGAATTGTTCTTGACAAGATTAAAGCAGCCTCTTTGTTGTCTTTTCATTTGTCTGTCAACAACATGGAGGTTGACTCTTAACCCTAGGAAAACTAGAGGTTCCTCTTTTCCCTATATTGTTCTTTTCTTTCCATACAGGATATGATGACGAGGGAGTAAGGAAGTGATAGAAGGGAGAGTAAACATGAGAGCTAGAGTAGGAATTTGATAGAAAAAGGATAAAGACAAAGTGTATGGTAGGCAACTACATGAGTGTGTATAGTGGGCAACTACAAGGGAGTGTATGGTAGGCAACTACATGAGAGTTGTTGGTAAAGGGTTAGAATAGAAAGGGTGTGACCAGGAGTGTATCAGAAGAAAGTGTGTGAAAGAGCTATAGAAGCAAGAGTAATGAGAGTCGAACTGAATGGTAGTAGCGAGAGGAAAATAGGGTTAAGTTTAACGGAAGTGTGTGTGTGTGTGTGTGTGAAAGAGAGAGAGAGGCCAATTGATAGAAGCGGAAATAATAGAAGAGTACAAGAGCAACAGATTTCAATAATGAGAAAATAATCTGAGATGGGGAGAGAGAGAGTGTTATAGAGGCAGGAGTAATGGAAAAGAGAAAGAAAATGATGGACAACTATATAGGTGAGTGTTGATTAGCTGGAGGATGGAATACATACACAAAGTGTGTTTCTATCTTCAATTTCACAGGTCATATTATGAGCAAATGGCTGAGAGGTATCCAATAGTCAATATTAAACATCCCTATTACCATCACTGTTATTGTTTGTACATCCATACTTTTGAGTTCGGTGTATGTCCATACTTTTGAGTGTTTTCTCCAGTACAGCCTTTTGCCACTTCTCACAAAGGCTGATCTTTTTTTCTCCAAACCATAAAATGGCTCAGCCCCTTCTCCACCCCTTTAACAATCCTCTTCCTCATCATCATCTGCATCTTCATCAACATTTAACGCCTATTTTCCATACTGGCATGGGTTGGACAGCTTGACAGGAACTGTTAAGGCCAGGTGCTGCACCAGGTTCCATAGTCTGTTTTGGTTTGTTTTGTATGGTTAGATGCTCTACCTAACACCAATCACTCCACAGTATACTAGGCGGTGAGCTGGCAGAATCGTTAGCACGCCGGGCGAAATGCTTAGCGGTATTTCGTCTGCTGTTACATTCTGAGTTCAAATTCCGTCGAGGTCGACTGCCTTTTATCCTTTCAGGGTCGATAAATTAAGTACCAGTTACGCACTGGGGTCGATGTAATTGACTTAATCCCTCTGTCCTTGTTTGTCCCCTCTATGTTTAGCCCCTCGTGGGCAATAAAGAAATAAGTATGCTAGGTGCTTTTTATGTGGCACCATCACCAGTGCTTTTTACATGGCACCAGCACCCACACCAATGCCTTGGTTTTAGGATTCCAATTCTGTTGTGGTGGGCAGGTCTTCCTGAGTACAGCAATGCACCTAGCTCAAGTAAATTCCACAATGGGGTGCTTCTTCTGCACTGGCATGGTGCTACTGTTGCTTCATCTGCAGACTTCATAGACTGCATCCAGAAAAAAGTCCACCTGACTCCACTCAGATGAAATGGGCCACAGACAAATGAGTTAATGACAAAAACAGTGCCAGTACCAAAGAATGAATGGTGTTAGATAGCCAATAACATTCTGATGCTTATTTTAACATTAGTATTACTATTTATTTCACTATGCAGATTTTTATTGTAGGAGTTTATAGAGGGAGTTTAACTGAAAAAAAAGTGTGTGGTAGACAACTACGTGATGGTTGTTGGCAAAGGAGTTGAATAGAAAGGGCATGACCATGAAGGTGTTAGAAGAAAGTGTATGAAAAGGTGATAGAAGGGAGAATACATTCCTTGTACAGGGATGCTGTAAGTTGAAAGTCAGCAATGAGTATAGCAAGGAATTTAGTGTACAAGTAGGAGTTCATCAAGAATCGGTTCTCAGCCCCCTCTTGTTGATCATAGTTCTCCAGGCCATAACAGAAGTTAAGACTGACTGGCTTTGGAAGCTCCTATACTCCAATGACTTTGTTCTTATATCAGTTATTTCTCAACAATATTAATAAATTAAGACTTGTTGAAATTTTTTTGTCATTTTGTTAGAATAGACTTTAGTCAGTTCTAACAAGATGACAATATATAAAGAAGTCCAATACACATGCACACGCACACACACACACACACACACACACACACACACACACACACACACACACACACAGAGAAATATACAATGGACTTCTTTCAGTTTCTGTCAACCAAATCCACAAAGCTTCGGTCAGCCTGAGAGTATTGTAGAAGACACTTGCTCAAGGTCCCACACAGTGGGACTGAATCTAGAAGCATGTGGTTAGGATGTGTATGTGTGTGGATGTATGTATACACTTATACAAATATGTAATGTTTGAATGTGTGTGTGAGTGAAGATGTATAAACACATACACACAAATGTGTTACTTTGTGTGCTTGTGTATGTATATATTTATATATAATATAAAATAATGATGTTAAAAAGTGAGGCAGAATAATTATAAGCTAGTAGTTTTATTAAAAATAAATATAATACATAAAAATGTCAAGTGAGGTTTATGTGCAACTTCAGTTTAGCTAAAACTGAGTATTTCCTATTTCAAAATTACAAGCGAAGATAAAATATATATAAAAAAACCATCTTAAAGATGCATCTTGTAATGACTAAAATCAAAAATTATAACCTCAAGTAACATAAAAAAAATGTGTCTGAGAAACAAAAAGAAAAGCAGTTGTTGATATAAAATTACTTGGAAAAGAAATTAAATGCAAAAATGTACAAATTTACTGAATAAGAAAAAGTATGAATGAGATGTTCATTTTTTTCTTTCCAAATAAGCACATGCACTGTATATTTGTTCCTCACTTCAGCTTCATTATTACTATTCTTATCTCAGTGTTCTTTTGTTAGATTTCAAACAAAGGACAAAGGAAAGTAAGGACTCTAAAATAAGAATAATATTAAAGCTGCCATGGAGAACCGCTATACAGTGCCTGTGGTTACTAGGCCCAAAAGAAAAGAGAGAAAAAAAAGACCATCCCCAAATATAACAATATCTGTTTCAATACATGATTTCACATCAGGAATCTTGCAAAACAAATCCATAAACAAAAAAAAGTATGAAGCTTTCTTTGAAAGTGTCTTGGAATGATCAGCAGATTAAAGTAATTGTTATGATTACTGTCAAAAATCCCATATTGTTCTATGGCAGTAATTTGTATGTATGAGTGCATATATATATATATATATATATATATATATATATATATATATACATACACACGCGCATACACACACACACACATATATAAATACATATATTTTACATATATATACACACAGATACATATACATAGACATATATACATGTATAATATGAATACATATATATATGTGCATGTGTGTATGCATCTGTACACATATGCATACATATGTGTGTGTGTATATATATACATATGGACACACAGACCACACACACACACACACACACACAGACAACACACACACACACACACACACACATACACACAAGGATTTTTGTCTTGTGGAAACTCTGGTTAAGATTATAAAAGTGGTTTTATTCTTAATGTTTTTTTTTCTTTTTTAAAAAAATTTGTGGAGGAATACATTTCAAATTTTAACTCGAAAGCCAAAGAAAAAAATTATATCAGGTTCTGGATTCCATGCAATAGAAATGCTTTCTGGAAAGTAACTGTTGAATGACACTGGAGATTGCTGTATATATACATATATTATATATATATATATATATGTATGTATATATATGTATGTATATATATATATGTGTGTGTGTATATGTATGTATGTATATATATATGTATATATATATATATGTGTGTGTGTGTATATACACACACACACATATATGAAGCTGTAATAAAGAAGTCAAACTAAATAGTGATATTTTGAAATCATTTAATGTTAGACCTTCCACGGTTAAAACATTTCAAAATATGAAACAATTGATGGAAATATTTCAGTATCTATGGTCAGAATCGTAAATCAGTTACTAAGTTAGGGGAAGAAAGAAGGGAGAGAGAGAGAGAGAAAAGAAGAGGATATATATATAGTGAGGTAGTGGGGAAGATGTACCAATGAACAGTATTGAAAGAAAATGAGACGGTTGTATCTATTTGGTTTGACTTTATTATTACGACTTATATGACTCGATACCAGTACAAACTAACTGGTCAGGACTACATTTATGTGGATACACTAACTAAAATTTGGAGTAGTTTGAGTTGAAAATTCTGGTGCTGTGCGCCCTTCCAATACTGGAAACCATTAATTATTATTGTATGTTGTTGTTGTTGATAATGATGTTGTTGATGTAGCTGAAGTAAATTAGTTGCCACAGCAACAGAAATCGTTGTATCGCAGTAATAATAGTGACAGTAGAAGTAGTAGTTGTGGTAGCTGTGTAGTTTGGTATGTTTTTGTTTTCTTTGTAGTTTTGAGATAATTATTCCTGATGATTTAAACTGAAGAATTGTCAAAGGATTAACTCTTTGTCATTGACAATGTGTTTGCTGATCTGGTGCTCACAGTGAGCACTTACTCATAAAATTGTGTCTTCAATATTCATAGTGTCTTTTTCAGGTCTGAACTGGTCAATAGGTATGACTAGGCCCTCAGTTCCATCAAGTGGCTGCGAGTTGAAGTCATTAGGATGGCTTCTCATGGTCAAATTATTCAGGTCATTGATTGCTTTGATGCTATTTGAGTAGGATAGGTTGTTACCTGGATTGACACCATGATAAGAACTGCCAAGGCTGTTCCCCAATTTGTCCTCTTTCTCATCATGAATGATAACGTCATCACTGTAGGGGCTTTCGTTAATCAAAGCATCTCGTCGAGGGACTACAGTCACATGATACTGTAAAATGAAACATCAATAGATAGAAAAATGAATATTGTCAATTATAGAAGTTGTATGATATTTAAATGATACTTGTAATGAAAACCATTTAATGACTAACTGGATCAGGTATAAATAAATCATATGATGATAAAAAAAAGAGTGCAGGAGTAATATTATCAATTAATGATCTAGACAGTTAATAATGGATCTTTTCTGGAACAAGTGAGTAACAATATCAGATTCAGCATGAAAAATGACATCAATATACCAAATTTGAAAATTTTTACCTAATTCTAAAATTTCAAAAAGTGAAAGTCAAACAGAAAAGATCAAAGTAAGTTTATGGTCAGATGAACATAATTTGAATACTAAATTTTATACCTACAAATACAACTCAGACACAAGCAGTTTAAATAAGAAAGTTAATTTAACCAATTACTCAAAATTATCAATAATTCATCAACAAGAGGTAATTGGAACCACAGATGTACTATCCAAGTTAAAATAGAATTTCACTTAAATTTCAAGCAAAAATATTAAGAGTAGATGATTTTATCAGAAAATTATTGGCTCAAATGCTACAAATTCAAGATAAAAATTAGTTCTGATTCTTGGCACATTAAATGATATTAGATCTGCTGGCAATGTCATATATGGAACTATATTTTGTGCTTTCCTTAAACCAGGTGAGGTCACGCACACATTTTTAAGTCATTGTATCTGTTATGAATATTTTATCAGCTAGAATTAAAAATTCAACTTCTTTTTCTGCTTCCATTCTGTTGAACTTGTAAATGGGTCAATAGCCCCCATTCACTTATTCATTAAATCCATTGTTCCTTATTTACATTCTCATTCCTCCTATTATACATGTATTTGATTTTAGATCAAGCAGTCATCTTGCTATAACCAACTGTCTATGCAAGAAGGTGAACCATTTCAACCTGTATCTCTCTATATTATTGGATCCAAGAAAGTTCTGGCTGGATATACCTGTTACTTGTTATAAATTTTCAAATGTTTCCTCATCATCATCATCGTTTAACGTCCGTTTTCCATGCTAGCATGGGTTGGACGATTTGACTGAGGACTGGTGAAACCAGATGGCTACACCAGGCTCCTATCTGATTTGGCAGAGTTTCTACAGCTGGATGCCCTTCCTAACGCCAACCACTCAGATAGTGTAGTGGGTGCTTTTACGTGTCACCCGCACGAAGGCCAGTCAGACGGTACTGGCAATGGCCTTTATTAATAACTGGCCGAAATTACAGAGTGATTCAAGGGCCAAGTGTTTTGTACATTGGCACTTACCAAACTAATAAAAAAATCTCTCTCTCTCTCTCTCTGTATATATATATATATATATATATATATACTCGTTTTGAGTTCTATTTTCCTGTTTGCATCACTGAACCAAATGTTTCATTGTTAATATCTTTTCATGCTAGGGGTACTCACAATTTACTCCTGATAAATACTTTCACCTTGTCAGCATTATAGGCCCCAGGACAAAGTAATGCATTAGGAATCCAGCATACTCAACCATAGCATACATAGTTTAGCACCAGGCCCCTAGTTCCCTAAGATTGCTCAATCCACTGCCCAGTGGGTTTATGCTTAACCTGGCATTGCCAAACAGTGTTATTGTTATAGTATGTAGCTCTTCTAATAGCTTTGATTGCATTGAACTTACTTGTAGCTGGAAGAGCTGCATTTCATTGAAACAAATACTTTATAATTGCTATACCCAGAGCTCAAAATGTTGCTTAAGGAGACTGGAAAAAATTGGTATCACTCATAGTGGATTAGAGCACTTAGAAATATGTAACAGGAGGAGAAATAAGACAGCAATAATAACTGGAACACCTGTTCAATTCTTTCAATACTTGCACCCTCTTCAAGAAACCACAAAATGACAACAAAAACCATCTTTACAACGGAAATCTGCACAGCATTTAATATCTAGTAGCACACGAGAATGCTTTTTGTTTTAAGTCTTTAAACCAAAGAAAGAAATATTGTTTTCATTTCCCAGTTGTTAGTGGCAATATTGACTACAAAAGTAAGAACAAGAGATAACAATTATTTCTTACACTAACACAAAGCTACCAGAGATATAGATCCATAGAAAAGGTGGGTGATGCTGATGAGGCGTATATTTTCCTCAAGTGTATTAAAGTAAAATGTAAATAAAACTATTACTAAAAACTATAAAATGAATTCGATATTGTCACTACATTACAGTACAAACAACGACAACACGACCCTAGTGGTGGTTGTGGTTGTAGTAGTGAGAAAGATGAGGATGAAGTGGGTGATGATAATATAGAAAATAATAATGAGGAGTAGTAGACGGAGAAGAAAAGAGGAAATATATTCGTTCGTTTACATTGAAAGCAAAACAAAGACACTACGAAACGATGTTTCTGTACATCGTTCATTGTTTTCGTTCGTAAATCATTGATGACGTCTCTTGTCAGTAATGAAGCAAATAATAAATCGAATGATTTTGTGAATAGTTGTTAGCATTGGGGGAAGTTGTCAGGTGTCACTTGCTACAAACACACGAATACATACGCACGCACTCACACTCACACTCACTCACTCTTTCTCTCATAAACACACACACGCAGACATTTACACAGTCTAGAATGTAGGCTTTATATATAATTCATAAACACACGGGACTAAAAAGAACTCTCTCTCACACACACGCTCATACACAAAAAATTGCTCCACACATTCTTCCCCCCCTCTCTCTCTCTCTCTCCCTCTCTCTCCCTTTCCCCCCTCTCTCTCTCTTTCACACACACGTACATATGCTTTCATATTCAAAGGTCGGGGAAACTGAG
This sequence comes from Octopus bimaculoides, assembly GCF_001194135.2. NCBI lineage: Eukaryota > Metazoa > Mollusca > Cephalopoda > Octopoda > Octopodidae > Octopus > Octopus bimaculoides. The sequence continues at coordinate 35,775,455 of NC_068995.1, read as the reverse complement.
AATAAAAAGGAAACAATTTGTCTCACCTGTTCGGCTAACGCCCGATCCCAATGGCCCGAATGGCGTTGGCAATAGAGGTACATACAGCTGGATAGTAGGAGTATAAGACAAAGAAACCCAATTATCATTAAAATGATAAACAGAGCCAAATATTCTTGGAAGATGTCCTGTGATGGTTCAGCCTGTTGGGGAGAGAGAAACAGAACGGATTGACGTTAAGGATAAAAAGAGAAAACCAAATGGGAAAATAATTTTATATGCGTGTGCGTGTGTGTGTATTCTTTTACTTGTTTCAGACGCCAGACTGTGACCATGCTGGGGCACAACCTTGAAGAATTTTAGTCGAACAAACCGACTTTTTAAAAAAAGCTTTGGGATCTTTTTTAAAACGGGGGCCACATTTTTCATTAACGAAACACTTTGAAACTTGGAACACTGGTAGAATGTGTCATATAAAACATCTTTTTCTCTTAGTCTTCTTAAAAAAAAAAGAAATCCATAAGTTATTCCATGCTAAAGTTGTCGTATTTCTGTAATTTCAACCAATCACTGACGTCCATTCAGCCGATATACATTAAGTGCCGACTACATAAACAAACGATTCTGAAGCAATCAACCCTAACCCTAACCCTAACTCTAACCCTAGGGTTAGGGTTAGGGTTAGGGTTAAAGCAAATTTAAAATGAAAAAAGCAAATAAAACGAAGGTATGGAGATTAAATACGCTTTACATCGCTTAATCAGCCAAAGGAGTAAATATAAACAACTGAATACTTGTCAGTGATTGGTTGAAATTATCGAAATAAGACAATTTTTTACATGAAATAAATTCGAATACAAAAATATTTTTCTGTTCTATAACACAAAATAGATAAGTATACGAAGTTTGAAAGTCTTTCCGTACCAAAAACACTACGTAAAACATTAATGAAAAATGTGGCCCCCGTTTTAAAATAGATCTAAGCTTTGTACCTATTCTATCGGGTACTGTTGCCGAACTGCTAGTTTTGAGGAACGTAAACATACCAACACCGGTTGTCAATTGGAGGCGATACGCACACACACACAACGAACTTTTCAGTTTCTGTCTACCAAATCCACTCACAAGGCTTTGGTTAGCCCCAGACTATAGTAGAAGACACTTGCCCAATGTGACACGCAGTGGGACTGAACCCAGAGCAACGTTTATAATAATAATATTTTTTATTATAAATGATCTTACCATTCTTTTTCAATTTACATGAAATATTCTTGACATTCTACAGTTGTTTTATTACCATTTATTTACGAGTATTATAAATTTTATAGGCAAAATATTTTTCCGGGAACGAATTACGATTTATAACATTGCTACTATGGAAAATTATCGCTCTGCTTTCGAGTTTTCGCTTTACGATCCGGGAACAAATTAATTCGTATATCGGGGCTTTACTGTATATATATATATATATATAAGTTTCATGTACTGAGAGCATGACAGTATTTTTTAACACGTCTGGTATCCTAGCACAAGCTTCGGGTACTGCCCACATAGCATAACAAACTAAAAATGGGTCGATAGCATAAAGGAAAAAACGAGAAAAGGCGAGAAAGAAGTAGATATAAAAAGGGGAAAATTGAAAAAATGGAAAGCGAAAAAGAAAACAGAAAGAAGTAAAAGGAGAGGATTAGAACTATTACTCCTTAAACCGTAAATTATAAGACTGAAAAGATAATGGCTTAGAGTCTGTGGTACAATTGTTCAATTCAGAGAGGGTGGTACTTTCCAATTCGTCAACAGGAACTTAGCCATATGCTTACAACCGCTGAAAATTTTTGATCGCAAATTCAGCAGTGTATTAGAGTTCTTAGATCTGAAAAGGCTCTGAGTTTTTTCAGCTACGCATAGCTTACATTATTTTTTGTTCCGTTAACATATATATGGTGTGGATTTTTCGACTGTTTTCCACTTTATCCTATGTGGTGTGGCGTTCGACTTCAAACCCCATACATGGCTAGCCAACTTAGTAGCTTTACTTTTGTCCCTGTGTCAGAAGGAAGATATGTGATTAACATAGCGATTTTTGAATTCGCCTTTAGATAGTCCGATATAGCTATTCTTATCGCTGTAACTTTTACTTTATATATGATGGATTTAATCATACATCCCTGGTCGAGTGAACAGGTTCCTGGGTCTCGACAGTTACAACTGGAAGTGGGCTCTTGGTGTTGTTTTTGTGTAATGATGCTTTTCATATTGGGACAGCAGCTGCATGATAATTTCACTGAGTGCCAGCTAAATATTTTCCTGTACCTGTGATTTTCTGGAAAACGCTTGTTTTGGAGATACAGGAATCTTTTACGTATGTTAGTTCTTACATTAAGGGAAAAGGTAGGGGCGAACCAAATCATTTTTTCTAGATCTATTTTAGATCTATTATTATTATTATTATTATTATTATTATTATTATTATTATTATTATTATTCAGTAGTTTTATTTTTATAACGTGCTTTCACTTCACTACCGAGCGCAGCTCTGTGCGCCTTGGGTATGTGCTGTGGTTTGCTGTGGTGCTCTTATGTTTACTGTATTGAAAGTGTTTTGCGTAGAATGTGTGCAGTACCCAGTAGTGCAATTTTCTGTATGTTATATATATTTGTAAGTCCTGCTATTTTTGTTATGTATTTGTCTGAATATTTTTTTTATTATACCTAAGGCACCTACTATGATAGGAATTGTTTCTGTTTT